>NC_086445.1:309590300-310190300 GCF_028390025.1 Pseudophryne corroboree
ATCCATACCTGTGGTGCATTTTAGTTGTGCGCAGTAAATATAGTAGGAGTACAGTGCATAATTTTGCTAACCACCAGTATATAATATTTAGCAGTACGGTACAGTAGGCCACTGCTCTACCTACCTCTTTGTCTTCAAGTATACTATCCATCCATACCTGTGGTGCATTTTAGTTGTGCGCAGTAGTAGGAGGACAGTGCATCATTTTGCTGACCACTAGTATATAATATATAGCAGTACGGTACAGTAGGCCACTGCTCTACCTACCTCTGTGTCGTCAAGTATACTATCCATCCATACCTGTGGTGCATTTTAGTTGTTGTGTGCAGTATATATAGTAGGAGGACAGTGCATAATTTTGTGGACCACCAGTATATAATATATAGCAGTACGGTACAGTAGTCCACTGCTCTACCTACCTCTGTGTCGTCAAGTATACTATCCATCCATACCTGAGGTGCATTTCAGTTATGCGCAGTACATATAGTAGAAGAACTGTGCATAATTTTGCTGACCACCAGTATATAATATATAGCAGTACGGTACAGTAGGCCACTGCTCTACCTACCTCTGTGTCGTCAAGAATACTATCCATCCATACCTGTGGTGCATTTTAGTAGTGCACAGTTTATAAAGTAGGAGTACAGTGCATAATTTTGCTGACCACCAGTATATAATAAATAGCAGCATGGTAAGTAGGCCACTGCTCTACCTACCTCTGTGTCGTCAGGCATACTATCCATCCATACCTGTGGTGCATTTTAGTTGTTGTGCGCAGTAGTAAGGAGACAGTGCTTAATTTTGCTGACCACAAGTATATAATATATAGCAGTACGGTACAGTAGGCCACTGCTCTACCTACCTCTGTGTCGTCAAGTATACTATCCATCCATACCAATGTTGCATTTTAGTTGTGTGCAGTATATACAGTAGGAGTACAGAGCAAAATTTTGCTGACCACCAGTATATAATATATAGCAGTATGGTACAGTAGGCCAATGCTCTACCTACCTCTGTGTCGTCAAGTATACTATCCATCCATACCTGTGGTGCATTTTAGTTGTTGTGTGCAGTAGTAGGAGTATAGTGCATAATTTTGCTGACCACCAGTATATAATATATAGCAGTACGGTACAGTGGGCCACTGCTCTACCTACCTCTGTGTCGTCAAGTATACTATACATCCATACCTGTGGTGCATTTTAGTTGTGCACAGTATATATAGTAGGAGTACAGTGCATAATTTTGCTGACCACCAGTGTATAATATATAGCAGTACGGTACAGTAGGCCACTGCTCTTCCTTCCTCTGTGTCGTCAATTAAACTATCCATCCATACCTGTGGTGCATTTTAGTTGTGCGCAGTATATATAGTAGGAGTACAGTGCATAATTTTGCTTAACACCAGTATATAATATATAGCAGTACGGTACAGTAGGCCACTGCTCCACATACCTCTGTGTCATCAAGTATACTGTCCATCCATAACTGTAGTGCATTTTAGTTGTTGTGCGCAGTAGTAGGAGTACAGTGCATCATTTTGCAAACCACCAGTATATAATATATAGCAGTACGGTACAGTAGGCCACTGCTCTACCTACCTCTGTGTCGTCAAGTATACTATCCATCCATACCTGTGGTGCATTTTAGTTGTGCGCAGTAGTAGGAGGACAGTGCATAATTTTGCTGACCACCAGTATATAATATACAGCAGTACGGTACAGTAGTCCACTGCTCTACCTACCTCTGTGTCGTCAAGTATACTATCCATCCATACCTGTGGTGCATTTTAGTTGTGCGCAGTATATATAGTAGGAGTACAGTGCATAATTTTGCTGACCACCGGTATATAATATATAGCAGTACGGTACATTAGGCCAATGCTCTACCTACCTCTGTGTCGTCAAGTATACTATCCATCCATACCTGTGGTGCATTTTAGTTGTTGTGCGCAGTAGTAGGAGTAAAGTGCATAATTTTGCTGACTACCAGTATATAATATATAGCATTACGGTACACTAGGCCACTGCTCTACCTACCTCTGTGTCGTCAAGTATACTATCCAGCCATACCTGTGGTGCATTTTAGTTGTTGTGCGCAGTAGTAGGAGGACAGTGCATAATTTTGCTGACCACCAGTATATAATATATAGCAGTCCACTGCTCTACCAACCTCTGTGTCGTCAAGTATACTGTCCATCCATACCTGTGGTGCATTTTAGTTGTTGTGCACAGTATATATAGTAGGAGTACAGTGCATAATTTTGCTGACCACCAGTATATAATATATAGCAGTATCGTACAGTAGGCCACTGCTCTACCTACCTACCTCTGTGTCGTCAAGTATACTATCCATCCATACCTGTTGTGCATTTTAGTTGTGTGCAGTGTATATAGTAGGAGTACAGTGCATAATTTTGCTGACCACCAGTATATAATATATAGCAGTATGATACAGTAGGCCACTGCTCTACCTACCTCTGTGTCGTCAAGTATACAATACATCCATACCTGTGGTGCATTTTAGTTGTGCACAGTATATATAGTAGGAGCACAGTGCATAATTTTGCTGACTACCAGTGTATAATATATAGCAGTACAGTACAGTAGGCCACTGCTCCACCTACCTCTGTGTTGTCAAGTATACTATCCATCCATACCTGTGGTGCATTTTAGTTGTAGTGCCCTGTAGTAGGAGTACAGTGCATAATTTTGCAAACCACCAGTATATAATATACAGCAGTATGGTACAGTAGTCCACAGCTCTACCTACCTCTGTGTCGTCAAGTATACTATCCATCCATACCAATGGTGCATTTTAGTTGTGCGCAGTATATACAGTAGGAGTACAGAGCATAATTTTGCTGACCACCAGTATATAATATATAGCAGTATGGTACAGTAGGCCAATGCTCTACCTACCTCTGTGTCGTCAAGTATACTATCCATCCATACCTGTGGTGCATTTTAGTTGTTGTGCGCAGTAGTAGGAGTAAAGTGCATAATTTTGCTGACCACCAGTATATAATATATAGCAGTACGGTACAGTAGGCCACTGCTCTCCCTACCTCTGTGTCGTCAAGTATACTATACATCCATACCTGTGGTGCATTTTAGTTGTGCACAGTATATATAGTAGGAGTACAGTGCTTAATTTTGCTGACCACCAGTGTATAATATATAGCAGTATGGTACAGTAGGCCACTGCTCTACCTACCTCTGTGTCATCAAGTATACTATCCATCCATACCTGTGGTGCATTATAGTAGTGCACAGTATATAAAGTAGGAGTACAGTGCATAATTTTGCTGACCACCAGTATATAATAAATAGCAGTACGGTAAGTAGGCCACTGCTCTACCTACCTCTGTGTCATCAGGCATACTATCCATCCATACCTGTGGTGCATTTTAGTTGTTGTGCGCAGTAGTAGGGGGACAGTGCATAATTTTGCTGACCAACAGTATATAATATATAGCAGTACGGTACAGTAGGCCACTGCTCTACCTACCTCTGTGTCGTCAAGTATACTATACATCCATACCAATGGTGCATTTTAGTTGTGCGCAGTATATACAGTAGGAGTACAGAGCATAATTTTGCTGACCACCAGTATATAATATATAGCAGTATGGTACAGTAGGCCAATGCTCTACCTACCTCTGTGTCATCAAGTATACTATCCATTCATACCTGTGATGCATTTTAGTTGTGCGCAGTATATATAGTAGCAGTACAGTGCATGATTTTGCTGACCACCAGTATATAATTTATAGCAGTATGGTACAGTAGTCCACTGCTCTACCTACCTCTGTGTCGTCAAGTATACTATCCATCCATACCTGTGGTGAATTTTAGTTGTGCGCAGTATATATAGTAGGAGTACAGTGCATAATTTTGCATACCACCAGTATATAATATATAGCAGTACGGTACAGTAGGCCACTGCTCTACCTACCTCTGTGTCGTCAAGTATACTATACATCCATACCTGTGGTGCATTTTAGTTGTGCACAGTATATATAGTAGGAGTACAGTGCTTAATTTTGCTGACCACCAGTGTATAATATATAGCAGTATGGTACAATAGGCCACTGCTCTACCTACCTCTGTGTCGTCAAGTATACTATCCATCCATACCTGTGGTGCATTATAGTAGTGCACAGTATATAAAGTAGGAGTACAGTGCATAATTTTGCTGACCACCAGTATATAATAAATAGCAGTACAGTAAGTAGGCCACTGCTCTACCTACCTCTGTGTCATCAGGCATACTATCCATCCATACCTGTTGTGCATTTTAGTTGTTGTGCGCAGTGGTAGGAGGATAGTGCATTATTTTGCTGACCACCAGTATATAATATATAGCAGTACGGTACAGTAGGCCACTGCTCTACCCTCCTCTGTGTCGTCAAGTATACTATCCATATATACCTGTGGTGCATTTTAGTTGTGCGCAGTATAAATAGTAGGAGTACAGTGCATAATTTTGCTGACCACCAGTATATAATATATAGCACTACGGTACAGTATTCCTCTGCTTTACCTACCTCTGTGTCGTCAAGTATACTATCCATCCATATCTGTGGTGCATTTTAGTAGTTGTGCGCAGTGGTAGGAGTACAGTGCATAATTTTGCAAACCACCAGTATATAATATATAGCAGTACGGTACAGTAGGCCACTGCTCTACCTACCTCTGTGTCGTCAAGTATACTATCCATCCATACCTGTGGTGCATTTTAGTTGTTGTGCGCAGTAGTAAGAGGACAGTGCATAATTTTGCTGACCACAAGTATATAATATATAGCAGTCCACTGCTCTACCTACCTCTGTCGTCAAGTATACTATCCATCCATACCTGTGGTGCATTTTAGTTGTTGTGCGCAGTATATATAGTAGGAGTACAGTGCATAATTTTGCTGACCACCAGTATATAATATATAGCAGTATGGTACAGTAGGCCACTGCTCTACCTACCTACCTCTGTGTCATCAAGTATACTATCCATCCATACCTTTTGTGCATTTTAGTTGTGCGCAGTGTATATAGTAGGAGTACAGTGCATTATTATGCTGACCACCAGTATATAATATATAGCAGTATGGTACAGTAGGCCAACGCTCTACCTACCTCTGTGTCGTCAAGTATACTATCCATCCATACCTGTGGTGCATTTTAGTTGATGTGTGCAGTAGTAGGAGTACAGTGCATAATTTTGCTAACCACCAGTATATAATATATAGCAGTATGGTACAGTAGGCCACTGCTCTACCTACCTCTGTGCCATCAAGTATACAATACATCCATACCTGTGGTGCATTTTAGTTGTGCACAGTATATATAGTAGGAGTACAGTGCATAATTTTGCTGACCACCAGTGTATAATATATAGCAGTACAGTACAGTAGGCCACTGCTCCACCTACCTCTGTGTCGTCAAGTATACTATCCATCCATACCTGTGGTGCATTTTAGTTGTTGTGCCCAGTAGTAGGAGTACAGTGCATAATTTTGCAAAACACCAGTATATAATATATAGCAGTACGGTACAATAGTCCACTGCTCTACCTACCTCTGTGTCGTCAAGTATACTATCCATCCATACCAATGGTGCATTTTAGTTGTGCGCAGTATATACAGTAGGAGTACAGGGCATAATTTTGCTGACCACCAGTATATAATATATAGCAGTATGGTACAGTAGGAAAATGCTCTACCTACCTCTGTGTCGTCAAGTATACTATCCATCCATACCAGTGGTGCATTTTAGTTGTTGTGTGCAGTAGTAGGAGCAAAGTGCATAATTTTGCTGACCACCAGTATATAATATATAGCAGTACGGTACAGTAGGCCAATGCTCTACCTACCTCTGTGTCGTCAAGTATACTATCCATTCATACCTGTGATGCATTTTAGTTGTGCGCAGTATATATAGTAGGAGTACAGTGCATGATTTTGCTGACCACCAGTATATAATTTAAAGCAGTATGGTACAGTAGTCCACTGCTCTAACTACCTCTGTGTCGTCAAGTATACTATCCATCCATACCTGTGGTGAATTTTAGTTGTGCGCAGTATATATAATAGGAGTACAGTGCATAATTTTGCTGACCACCAGTATATAATATATAGCAATAAGGTACAGTAGGCCACTGCTCTGCCTACCTCTGTGTCGTCAAGTATACTATCCATCCATACCTGTGGTGCATTTTAGTTGTGCGCAGTAGTAGGAGGACAGTGCATCATTTTGCTGACCACTAGTATATAATATATAGCAGTACGGTACAGTAGGCCACTGCTCTACCTACCTCTGTGTCGTCAAGTATACTATCCATCCATACCTGTGGTGCATTTTAGTTGTTGTGTGCAGTATATATAGTAGGAGGACAGTGCATTATTTTGTGGACCACCAGTATATAATATATAGCAGTACGGTACAGTAGTCCACTGCTCTACCTACCTCTGTGTCGTCAAGTATACTATCCATCCATACCTGTGGTGCATTTTAGTTATGCGCAGTACATATAGTAGGAGTACTGTGCATAATTTTGCTGACTACCAGTATATAATATATAGCATTACGGTACAGTAGGCCACTGCTCTACCTACCTCTGTGTCGTCAAGTATACTATCCATCCATACCTGTGGTGCATTTTAGTTGTTGTGCGCAGTAGTAGGAGGACAGTGCATAATTTTGCTGACCACCAGTATATAATATATAGCAGTCCACTGCTCTACCAACCTCTGTGTCGTCAAGTATACTGTCCATCCATACCTGTGGTGCATTTTAGTTGTTGTGCACAGTATATATAGTAGGAGTACAGTGCATAATTTTGCTGACCACCAGTATATAATATATAGCAGTATCGTACAGTAGGCCACTGCTCTACCTACCTACCTCTGTGTCGTCAAGTATACTATCCATCCATACCTGTTGTGCATTTTAGTTGTGTGCAGTGTATATAGTAGGAGTACAGTGCATAATTTTGCTGACTACCAGTGTATAATATATAGCAGTACCGTACAGTAGGCCACTGCTCCACCTACCTCTGTGTCGTCAAGTATACTATCCATCCATACCTGTGGTGCATTTTAGTTGTAGTGCCCTGTAGTAGGAGTACAGTGCATAATTTTGCAAACCACCAGTATATAATATACAGCAGTACGGTACAGTAGTCCACAGCTCTACCTACCTCTGTGTCGTCAAGTATACTATCCATCCATACCAGTGGTGCATTTTAGTTGTGCGCAGTATATACAGTAGGAGTACAGAGCATAATTTTGCTGACCACCAGTATATAATATATAGCAGTATGGTACAGTAGGCAAATGCTCTACCTACCTCTGTGTCGTCAAGTATACTATCCATCCATACCTGTGGTGCATTTTAGTTGTTGTGCGCAGTAGTAGGAGTAAAGTGCATAATTTTGCTGACCACCAGTATATAATATATAGCAGTACGGTACAGTAGGCCACTGCTCTCCCTACCTCTGTGTCGTCAAGTATACTATACATCCATACCTGTGGTGCATTTTAGTTGTGCACAGTATATATAGTAGGAGTACAGTGCTTAATTTTGCTGACCACCAGTGTATAATATATAGCAGTATGGTACAGTAGGCCACTGCTCTACCTACCTCTGTGTCGTCAAGTATACTATCCATCCATACCTGTGGTGCATTAAAGTAGTGCACAGTATATAAAGTAGGAGTACAGTGCATAATTTTGCTGACCACCAGTATATAATAAATAGCAGTACGGTAAGTAGGCCACTGCTCTACCTACCTCTGTGTCATCAGGCATACTATCCATCCATACCTGGTGTGTATTTTAGTTGTTGTGCGCAGTAGTAGGGGGACAGTGCATAATTTTGCTGACCAACAGTATATAATATATAGCAGTACGGTACAGTAGGCCACTGCTCTACCTACCTCTGTGTCGTCAAGTATACTATCCATCCATACCAATGGTGCATTTTAGTTGTGCGCAGTATATACAGTAGGAGTACAGAGCATAATTTTGCTGACCACCAGTATATAATATATAGCAGTATGGTACAGTAGGCCAATGCTCTACCTACCTCTGTGTCATTAAGTATACTATCCATTCATACCTGTGATGCATTTTAGTTGTGCGCAGTATATATAGTAGGAGTACAGTGCATGATTTTGCTGACCACCAGTATATAATTTATAGCAGTATGGTACAGTAGTCCACTGCTCTACCTACCTCTGTGTCGTCAAGTATACTATCCATCCATACCTGTGGTGAATTTTAGTTGTGCGCAGTATATATAGTAGGAGTACAGTGCATAATTTTGCATACCACCAGAATATAATATATAGCAGTACGGTATAGTAGGCCACTGCTCTGCCTACCTCTGTGTCGTCAAGTATACTATCCATCCATACCTGTGGTGCATTTTAGTTGTGCGCAGTAAATATAGTAGGAGTACAGTGCATAATTTTGCTAACCACCAGTATATAATATTTAGCAGTACGGTACAGTAGGCCACTGCTCTACCTACCTCTTTGTCTTCAAGTATACTATCCATCCATACCTGTGGTGCATTTTAGTTGTGCGCAGTAGTAGGAGGACAGTGCATCATTTTGCTGACCACTAGTATATAATATATAGCAGTACGGTACAGTAGGCCACTGCTCTACCTACCTCTGTGTCGTCAAGTATACTATCCATCCATACCTGTGGTGCATTTTAGTTGTTGTGTGCAGTATATATAGTAGGAGGACAGTGCATAATTTTGTGGACCACCAGTATATAATATATAGCAGTACGGTACAGTAGTCCACTGCTCTACCTACCTCTGTGTCGTCAAGTATACTATCCATCCATACCTGAGGTGCATTTCAGTTATGCGCAGTACATATAGTAGAAGAACTGTGCATAATTTTGCTGACCACCAGTATATAATATATAGCAGTACGGTACAGTAGGCCACTGCTCTACCTACCTCTGTGTCGTCAAGAATACTATCCATCCATACCTGTGGTGCATTTTAGTAGTGCACAGTTTATAAAGTAGGAGTACAGTGCATAATTTTGCTGACCACCAGTATATAATAAATAGCAGCATGGTAAGTAGGCCACTGCTCTACCTACCTCTGTGTCGTCAGGCATACTATCCATCCATACCTGTGGTGCATTTTAGTTGTTGTGCGCAGTAGTAAGGAGACAGTGCTTAATTTTGCTGACCACAAGTATATAATATATAGCAGTACGGTACAGTAGGCCACTGCTCTACCTACCTCTGTGTCGTCAAGTATACTATCCATCCATACCAATGTTGCATTTTAGTTGTGTGCAGTATATACAGTAGGAGTACAGAGCAAAATTTTGCTGACCACCAGTATATAATATATAGCAGTATGGTACAGTAGGCCAATGCTCTACCTACCTCTGTGTCGTCAAGTATACTATCCATCCATACCTGTGGTGCATTTTAGTTGTTGTGTGCAGTAGTAGGAGTATAGTGCATAATTTTGCTGACCACCAGTATATAATATATAGCAGTACGGTACAGTGGGCCACTGCTCTACCTACCTCTGTGTCGTCAAGTATACTATACATCCATACCTGTGGTGCATTTTAGTTGTGCACAGTATATATAGTAGGAGTACAGTGCATAATTTTGCTGACCACCAGTGTATAATATATAGCAGTACGGTACAGTAGGCCACTGCTCTTCCTTCCTCTGTGTCGTCAATTAAACTATCCATCCATACCTGTGGTGCATTTTAGTTGTGCGCAGTATATATAGTAGGAGTACAGTGCATAATTTTGCTTAACACCAGTATATAATATATAGCAGTACGGTACAGTAGGCCACTGCTCCACATACCTCTGTGTCATCAAGTATACTGTCCATCCATAACTGTAGTGCATTTTAGTTGTTGTGCGCAGTAGTAGGAGTACAGTGCATCATTTTGCAAACCACCAGTATATAATATATAGCAGTACGGTACAGTAGGTCACTGCTCTACCTACCTCTGTGTCGTCAAGTATACTATCCATCCATACCTGTGGTGCATTTTAGTTGTGCGCAGTAGTAGGAGGACAGTGCATAATTTTGCTGACCACCAGTATATAATATACAGCAGTACGGTACAGTAGTCCACTGCTCTACCTACCTCTGTGTCGTCAAGTATACTATCCATCCATACCTGTGGTGCATTTTAGTTGTGCGCAGTATATATAGTAGGAGTACAGTGCATAATTTTGCTGACCACCGGTATATAATATATAGCAGTACGGTACATTAGGCCAATGCTCTACCTACCTCTGTGTCGTCAAGTATACTATCCATCCATACCTGTGGTGCATTTTAGTTGTTGTGCGCAGTAGTAGGAGTAAAGTGCATAATTTTGCTGACTACCAGTATATAATATATAGCATTACGGTACACTAGGCCACTGCTCTACCTACCTCTGTGTCGTCAAGTATACTATCCATCCATACCTGTGGTGCATTTTAGTTGTTGTGCGCAGTAGTAGGAGGACAGTGCATAATTTTGCTGACCACCAGTATATAATATATAGCAGTCCACTGCTCTACCAACCTCTGTGTCGTCAAGTATACTGTCCATCCATACCTGTGGTGCATTTTAGTTGTTGTGCACAGTATATATAGTAGGAGTACAGTGCATAATTTTGCTGACCACCAGTATATAATATATAGCAGTATCGTACAGTAGGCCACTGCTCTACCTACCTACCTCTGTGTCGTCAAGTATACTATCCATCCATACCTGTTGTGCATTTTAGTTGTGTGCAGTGTATATAGTAGGAGTACAGTGCATAATTTTGCTGACCACCAGTATATAATATATAGCAGTATGATACAGTAGGCCACTGCTCTACCTACCTCTGTGTCGTCAAGTATACAATACATCCATACCTGTGGTGCATTTTAGTTGTGCACAGTATATATAGTAGGAGCACAGTGCATAATTTTGCTGACTACCAGTGTATAATATATAGCAGTACAGTACAGTAGGCCACTGCTCCACCTACCTCTGTGTTGTCAAGTATACTATCCATCCATACCTGTGGTGCATTTTAGTTGTAGTGCCCTGTAGTAGGAGTACAGTGCATAATTTTGCAAACCACCAGTATATAATATACAGCAGTATGGTACAGTAGTCCACAGCTCTACCTACCTCTGTGTCGTCAAGTATACTATCCATCCATACCAATGGTGCATTTTAGTTGTGCGCAGTATATACAGTAGGAGTACAGAGCATAATTTTGCTGACCACCAGTATATAATATATAGCAGTATGGTACAGTAGGCCAATGCTCTACCTACCTCTGTGTCGTCAAGTATACTATCCATCCATACCTGTGGTGCATTTTAGTTGTTGTGCGCAGTAGTAGGAGTAAAGTGCATAATTTTGCTGACCACCAGTATATAATATATAGCAGTACGGTACAGTAGGCCACTGCTCTCCCTACCTCTGTGTCGTCAAGTATACTATACATCCATACCTGTGGTGCATTTTAGTTGTGCACAGTATATATAGTAGGAGTACAGTGCTTAATTTTGCTGACCACCAGTGTATAATATATAGCAGTATGGTACAGTAGGCCACTGCTCTACCTACCTCTGTGTCATCAAGTATACTATCCATCCATACCTGTGGTGCATTATAGTAGTGCACAGTATATAAAGTAGGAGTACAGTGCATAATTTTGCTGACCACCAGTATATAATAAATAGCAGTACGGTAAGTAGGCCACTGCTCTACCTACCTCTGTGTCATCAGGCATACTATCCATCCATACCTGTGGTGCATTTTAGTTGTTGTGCGCAGTAGTAGGGGGACAGTGCATAATTTTGCTGACCAACAGTATATAATATATAGCAGTACGGTACAGTAGGCCACTGCTCTACCTACCTCTGTGTCGTCAAGTATACTATACATCCATACCAATGGTGCATTTTAGTTGTGCGCAGTATATACAGTAGGAGTACAGAGCATAATTTTGCTGACCACCAGTATATAATATATAGCAGTATGGTACAGTAGGCCAATGCTCTACCTACCTCTGTGTCATCAAGTATACTATCCATTCATACCTGTGATGCATTTTAGTTGTGCGCAGTATATATAGTAGCAGTACAGTGCATGATTTTGCTGACCACCAGTATATAATTTATAGCAGTATGGTACAGTAGTCCACTGCTCTACCTACCTCTGTGTCGTCAAGTATACTATCCATCCATACCTGTGGTGAATTTTAGTTGTGCGCAGTATATATAGTAGGAGTACAGTGCATAATTTTGCATACCACCAGTATATAATATATAGCAGTACGGTACAGTAGGCCACTGCTCTACCTACCTCTGTGTCGTCAAGTATACTATCCATCCATACCTGTGGTGCATTTTAGTTGTGCGCAGTAGTAGGAGGACAGTGCATCATTTTGCTGACCACTAGTATATAATATATAGCAGTACGGTACAGTAGGCCACTGCTCTACCTACCTCTGTGTCGTCAAGTATACTATCCATCCATACCTGTGGTGCATTTTAGTTGTTGTGTGCAGTATATATAGTAGGAGGACAGTGCATAATTTTGTGGACCACCAGTATATAATATATAGCAGTACGGTACAGTAGTCCACTGCTCTACCTACCTCTGTGTCGTCAAGTATACTATCCATCCATACCTGTGGTGCATTTTAGTTATGCGCAGTACATATAGTAGAAGAACTGTGCATAATTTTGCTGACCACCAGTATATAATATATAGCAGTACGGTACAGTAGGCCACTGCTCTACCTACCTCTGTGTCTTCAGGCATACTATCCATCCATATGGAAATGTGGACCCAGCGCTCGTTTTGCTTATAATTGGTTAAATAGATTAATTAAATCCACATCTGTGGCCACCATAGGTATTAAAAGTTTTTTCTCCTCATATGCTGATCACTAGAAAGTCCAATTTCAATTTTCCTGGACAGCAGCTCTCCCTCGTTCTGTTTCCCCGCAACTCCTTCGGGTAAATGGATCTAGCAAAAGAATGTGAAGAGGGGGCGCTTCATAGTGTAAAATCGTTTTATTCAAAAAGAACTCTCAGACAACAACAGTACGTTAATTAGATTTCAAGACTCGTACCGCAAATCAACCAGGGTGGGCTGGTTACCACATGATATAATCAATTACAACTCCCGGCATACCCCGAACCTCGTCTCGTAGGTCACTGGACTCCTGCCTTCCACGTCTAACCGCTAATCAGCGGTGGTCGCGGGTCGGATCACTGGACCACTTGCTTCGGGACGGATGCAGCCGGAGGATGATGACGTCAGAACAGCTCCGCCCTAACGCGTTTCGTCACAGACTTCGTCAGAGGGCGGTGCTGTTCAGACGAGACAACAGGGCTTTTATTTGCCCCTGTTTAATTACATAACCAATCAGTTACAATGACATACAAGGTTTCAGCTGAAAGCGTGCTCCAAAATTAACTGCATATGTTAACCATCTACTTTGATCACATAGTATAGACTGGTTAGATGTTTCTGTTTTATCTTAAACAATTACATAAGCAAAGAGTACCTTATAATTTCAGTCTCTTAACTCTATTTTATAACATGAAACCATCCATATAAAAACCCATTACATACAGATGTTGTAAATAAAAAATAAAAATTTTTTGTCATAAAAACAACACATGATAAAAACATTTTTATATTTAGATATATAAACCCACATATATGTCTTTTCTCTACGAGCAATTTGATACCAATAAAATCATGACTTATCCCTTCAGGACTTAGTCACACTCATTAACTTCATATTTGTCACTTAAAAATATTCCAATCATTTTTATATCAGAACATCGCTGTTACAAAACATGATTTTAAAATTAATTATATATATGTGTATGTATTTTATTCAAAAGACATCATAGGTATCTATTTTTTCCTTCTATATATATTTTTCTAATAATAAAGATAATAAAGAGGACTACTGTAACATGTAAAGACTGGCTAACAGCTACTGGAAAAAAGGTTCAGATATAGGGAGTAATTTCTAGACCTTCGTTTAACCCTTTCGGAGTCAAAGTGTCAAGTGCTAATATCCAATACGTTTCCTTCTTCAGCAATTCTTTGTCTCTGTCGCCCCCATTATTCTGGACATGTTGGATACCTTTGAAACGAAGTTTACTTGGATCGCTATCATGATGTGTCAGAAAGTGTCTTGGCACACCATGATTAGTAACTTTATTTTTAATGTTGCGCATATGTTCTAAAATGCGTATTTTCAACATTCTTTTAGTTTTGCCTACATAAAGGTATCCACAGGGGCAACTCAACAAGTACACAACAAATGTTGAGTTACAATTCATATAACTCATTACAGTATAATTTCTGTCACCTTTAGTATTGCTGAAGTTTTTTCCTTTTTTATCCATCAATTTACATGTTTTACAACTTCCACACGGATAACATCCTTTTATCTTGTTGTGGATTTTTATAGCTGGATTTTCTTTGTTCACTTTTAATAATTTACTTCTTGACACTAAGGATTTCAAATTCCTGGCCTTTCTATATATTATGTTAGGCTGGTCAGGTAAGTGTTGGGACAATAAAGGATCCATTTTTAATAGATGCCAGTTCTTTTGCATACATTTTCGAATACTGGGAACATCTGTATTGTAATCAGTAACGAAAGGGCATACTTTATTCATTAAGCCTCCTTTTTGAAAGGGGGCCCCTTTATCTTTAGAAACTAGAAGATCTAGTCTATTTCTTCCTCTCGCCCTAGCTCTTGAATGTTCTACGACTTCAGGTGGATAACCTCTCTCAGTAAATCTTTCTAAATATACATTGGCCTGTTCATCATATTTCTCTAAGGTAGTACAGTTCCGACGTAGTCGGGTAAACTGCGAGTATGGGATGTTTTTCTTCCATTGTGGAAGATGGCAGCTTGTATATTCCAAGTAACTATTAACATCCACTTTCTTAAAGAATGTGTAAGTATTTATACAGCCTCTAGTCGCAAATTCAGTAGTATCAAATATCAGATCTAAAAATTCAATTTTCTCATTTTGAATAATAGATGTAAACTTCAAATTATATGTGTTTGCATTAATCGACTCAATAAATTCTTTAAACATGTCCTCAGTGCCATCCCACACTATTATTATATCGTCGATGTAGCGTTTAAACATTTTGATCTTATCAGCATTTTTATACATACTGAGATCAGCTTCCCAGGACCCCATATAAATATTTGCCAGGCTCGGGGCACAAATCGTGCCCATCGCTGTCCCGCAGGTTTGGACATACCAATCCTCCAAAAAAGTAAAATAATTACGTGTAAGAACGAATTTTAAACAGTCACATAAAAAGGTCACTAGATCACTTCCAATATCAGGATCCCTACTCAACATGATTCTTATACTATCAATTCCTTTTTCATGGGGAATTGCAGTATAAAGGGACTGTACGTCCACTGTACACCATTTATATTGAGGTTTCCATTCTAATTCGTTTATAATTTTCAAAATATGGGTAGAATCCTGGACATATGATGAAAGTGATGACACATATTTCTTTATATAAACATCAACATATTCCGAAATTCTAGATGTCAATGATCCTATGCCCGCTATTATAGGGCGGCCTGGCGGTCTAAGGCTATCTTTGTGTAACTTCGGAATATGGTAGAAGGTTGCTGGTTTAGGAAACTGATTGAAAAGATATATATATATACCAGATGTAGATATTCGGCACTCCCAATGTAGTAAAATGTACAGCTTGCCTGGTGCCCTCCTGAGCTTCAAAAAGCAAACATATCACAAACGATAGGCGGCACTCTAGGACTTTTCAATAATCAAGAACATACGTGACCCTGTTCTGCCAGCTTAACGTTTCGGTTTCGGTCATTTTCAATCCGCCACACTTTGCTGGCGGAATCTAATAAAAAAATTTAAAAACATGTTTTTTTTGGTGTTTTTTTTTTTGGGTAATAGCATATCTATTTATATTAGAAGGGATTAGGTACTTGGTTTGTCTTTTTTGGAGGCACAAGTATTATTTATATATTTTTAAAAAGATTATTATTATTTTTTTTTGTTCAAATGGAATGGGAAAAAGCCGAAAAAAAATTGCGTGGGGTCCCCCCTCCAAAGCATAACCAGCCTCGGGCTCTTCGAGCCGGTCCTGGTTCTAAAAATCCAGGGGAAAAATGGACAGGGGATCCCCCGTATTTTTAAAACCAGCACCGTGCTCTGCGCCTGGTGCTGGTGCATAAAATACGGGGGACAAAAAGTGTAGGGGTCCCCCGTATTTTTTACACCAGCATCGGGCTCCACTAGCTGGACAGATAATGCCACAGCCGGGGGTCACTTTTATACAGTGCCCTGCGGCCGTGGCATTAAATATCCAACTAGTCACCCCTGGCCGGGGTACCCTGGGGGAGTGGGGACCCCTTCAATCAAGGGGTCCCCCCCCAGCCACCCAAGGGCCAGGGGTGAAGCCCGAGGCTGTCCCCCCCGTCCAAAGGCTGCGGATGGGGGGCTGATAGCCTTGAGAAAATTGAAAGAATATTGTTTTTTCCAGTAGTACTACAAGTCCCAGCAAGCCTCCCCGCAAGCTGGTACTTGGAGAACCACAAGTACCAGCATGCGGGAGAAAAACGGGCCCGCTGGTACCTGTAGTTCTAATGGAAAAAAAATACCCAAATAAAAACAGGAGACACACACCGTGACAGTAAAACTTTATTTCACACATGTCGACACACACATACTTACCAATGTTGACACAAAGCAGTCGGTCCTCTTCTCCAAGTAGAATCCACGGGTACCTGAAAATAAAAGATAATTATACTCTCCTGATCCAGGGTCCAGATTATAATCCACGTACTTGGCAAAACAACAAACCGAACACCCGGACCAAACGGACTGAAAGGGGTCCCATGCTGTCACAGAAGTGTCTCTTCAGCCAATCAGGAAGCGCCACTCCGTGGCACTCACCTGATTAGCTCTGTGCGCGTCTGAAGTGACAGAAGGCTGGCGCAGGGGGGGGGGGGAATTAGCGGTGCGGGAGCCGGTGCGGGCGGAGGTAGGCTGGCGGACGGGTTGGGGGGGTGAATTAGCGGTGCGGGAGCCGGTGCGGGCGGAGGGAGGCTGGCGGGCGCGGGGGGGGGGGTGAATTACCGGTGCGGGAGCCGGTGCGGGCTGGAGCTGGCCCTGGTGGTGGCGAGGGGGAAGGGGTGCCGCGATCTTGGGGGGGCAGTGACTGCAGGAGGGGAGCAGAGGTGCTGCGATCGTGGGTGATATGCGGGGGGTGCCGCGATCGTGGGTGATATGCGGGGGGTGCCGCGATCGCGGGTGATATGCGGGGGGTGCCGCGATCGTGGGTGGGGTGCGGGGGTACCGCGATCATGGGTGGGGTGCGGGGGGTGCAGCGATCGCGGTTGGGGTGCGGGGGTGCCGCGATCGCGGGTGGGGTGCGGGGGCTGCCGACACTCCTGCACTGAGGATACCGCCGGCACAACTGCACTGGGGATACTGCCAGCACTCCGCCGGCATCCGTGATTCTGCTGACCGGAAGTTGGACCCGGTCACATGCTCATTGCCAGGGGTTACATGCTCGTTGCCAGGGGTTACATATGCTTGTTGCTATAGGGGTTACATGCTCAGTGCCAGGGGGTTACATGCTCAGTGCCAGGGGGTTACATGCTCATTCCGGGTAGCGCTGGGTAATGGTCTAGTAATACCTCTTGTATATGTTTCCTAGAAGGCAGCTGCCATTTTTAAAGGGCCATCTTCCATGCTGTCTGCATGGAATCTGCAGCTTCCAGTAGTAGGTAGAGCCTAAGCATCTATTGTGCCGGTGCTGCGCCCCCCCCAGGACTCAGACATCCAGGCTGATCAGGCCCTGGGTCTCATGTTTCTTCACCCGCTTGTATGGCAGACAGAGCACTGAGTGACTTATTATCGAGCACAGCTACAGCACTGGACTGATTTATGCAGACAGACGCAGCCCCCACTTGTATGGCAGACAGAGCACTCAGTGACTTATTATGGCAGCATAGCCCCAGCACTGGACTGATTTGTGGCAGACAGACACAGCACCCATGTGTATGGCACACAGAGCACCCAGTGACTTATTATGGAGCACAGCCACAGCACTGGACTGATTTATGGCAGACAGATGCAGCCCCCACTTGTATGGCAGACAGAGCACCCAGTGACTTATTATGGCAGCATAGCCCAAGCACTGGACTGATTTGTTACAGCACAGGACAACAGCACCGACAGCAGAACCAGCACCCACCCCACGCCACCCTTCCCGCCACCCTCCCACAGACAGACAACAGACATGTCCGTCCTGCTCCCTCTGCAATGCTGGAGTGATAATTGCAGCAAGAAGTGTGGAATAGCATATAGTCCAGATCTCGCGAGAATCCGACAGCGGGATGATGACGTTTTGACTTGTTCCGGGATCTGAGTCTGGAAGGAAAACCCGAGCCGGACTCTGATCCCGGCTCGGATCGGGAAGTTCGGATGGGCTCGGATCTTGTAGATCTGAGCCCGCTCATCCCTACCTACTATAAGTATGAACAGCATTTGATGATGAAAGAGGGAGAGAACGCAGTTATTTTTTTCTCAATTCAGTGTGTAATCCAGAGATTATTATGGGTTCATGAACAAAGCCTAAATTGTCTCAGTTACTGTATTGCTATAACCTATTGCTTCTCTTTAATCCAATGGATATATTATACTTTTCTTTTCTGCTGCTGAATAATGGGGCCTACACACGGGGTATTAGATTGCTCAGATCGCTCAGCACACAGCGCTGCACCAACAATGTGTGCTGAGCGATCTGTCACTGCACGAGTTCTCAATAGAGAAAACACGGGAGATGACTAGATCTTTCACACATGCTTGAACTAACTAGATGGGCGATAGTGAAGCGCGGGGATGCGCATCACTATTGCTATAGTCCACGCACAGAGCAATTTGTGCTGAATTTCTAAGCGATTCACTCAAATCACTTAGAAAAGCAGCCTAAATCGCTACGTGTGTAGGTCCCAGTAGTCAATTTTTCCAGGCACGTCGTATGGGTACAAAGCGGATCGTTGCTGTGCACTGGTTCTAGCGAAGAATCCATTCGCACAGCCGATCGCAAAGAGATTGATAGGAAGAGCGCGATTGTGGGTGTCAACTGACCATTTTCTGGGAGTGTCTGGAAAAACGCAGGCGTGTTGAGGCATTTGCAGGGTGGGTGTCTGATGTCAATTCCGGGCTTGAATAGGCTGAAGGGATCGCTGCGGCTGAGTTAGGTCAGAGCAACTCAGAAACTGCACAAGCTGTTTTTGTACAGGGCGGATGCACACGCGTTCGCACACTTGCAAAGCTAAAGTACACTCCCCTATAGGTGGCGTCTATCTGTTCGCAGCGCTGCAAAAAATAGCTAGCAAGTGAATAGATCTGAATTAGAGAAAAAAACAATCGAGAGAGCGCTATACACATCTGTTGTGGATATTTAAAAAATATTTTTATTTCTATCAATATTCCTTTTCACAATTATACTTAGTGCCGGCCGGCATCACATAAAAAATAAAAAATTTGAGGAAGCGGCCGATGCTATTGAGTAGGCTGGGAAACGCGTCTGTCACCATCTTCATACACAGACTGCAGCGGATCATTATCCATCAGCTGGCTGGCTGAATCACATCCCCAAAGCAGGGAAATGGCTGTGTAACCATCTGCCCATTGACTCCGGATAAGGCCAGGAGTGAAAGTACCGGCCGGGAGGACAAGCGGTCACATTGCGGTTAAAGCGAATAAGATGTCCACTCCAACTAAAAGGCTACCGGTAGGAGCATTAGCCAGGAGGATGACCGCAAATACTGTGACTTCAACAGAGGCATCTATATGGTATGCTTTTCAACATTATTCACAAAAGCAGCTCAAACAACCAAAAGGGAGCTGCTTTCAGCTCAAAATCGCTGGAGGAGAGAGCACCGATACACAGAGCTAGATTAAAGGGGGGGGGGAGTACGTACCCCGGGCCCCCCTTTCCAAAGGGCCCCCTGCCACACCACAGATCGGATCTCTCTTCCGATCCAATCTGCGGTGCTGGGCTCCCGGCTCACGTCCTCGCTGCATAGGCGGCCGCACAGGTAGGACAGCTGAGCTGAGCGACAGCTCAGCTGTCCAATAATATATGAATGAAGCAGCCAGTCCCTGCAGCCTGCGTGCCCATCCAATGACTGGCTACTTCATTCATACATTATTGGACAGCTGAGCCGTCGCTCAGCTCAGCTGTCCTGTCTGTGTGGCCACTGCTGCAGTGGGGACGGTAGTGCAGGGCAGGTCAGGAGGTCCGCCGTGTGCTGCTTGGGGAGCACATTAAGCTGCTGCATATATATATATATATATATATATATATATTCAGCTGCCTTCTTTTTATTAGAGGCTCCACAGTATTAAGAGCCACAGGCCCCCCATGGTCTTAATCCGGCTCTGCCGATACACATACAGTACGATACACCCTTGTCATTTGTTTTTATTTAAACTCTTTGACAATACTGTATTCTTGCTGATATGGCATAGATATACTATAGATAGTACTTTACATTTTGATTATAATCTCTAATTTTTCATCGACTGTACTTTAGGAGAGTCAAGAAAATAGTAGATGAGCTGACTGCTGATAATGATGAGCTTACTGCCATAGAACTCCGTCGTATTCTGCAAGCTGAGTATGGCCTTGACATCTCCTGTAGTAGCATAAAAAGAATGCGGAGGCAACTTGGTTGGACTTATGCCGGTGCTAGGTACTGTACAGTAAATTGAAATTTCAATTACAATTATAATACAATTTCTATACAGTTTGTATACAGTGCGGTAAACTAATTACATCTCTGAAATCAGCATCTGATTTTTCTTTAACATTATCTTAGTTTGGACGCTCAATTATCCTATTCCCACTGTAAACTGTATCCCATTTTACATTCCTTTCACAGGATGACTCACATGATTAGAGATGTTAACAAGGAAAAGAGAGTTCAACAGGCTCGTCAATGGATTGCTATTGGAGAAAATTTTGACAATGTCATATTTACAGATGAAACTTCTGTAGCACTTGAGAGGTTTGCAAGGAGGTCCTTCCGCAAACGTGGCCATTTATCATTTAAGCCATCTCCAAAGCACCCATTAAAAGTACATGTGTGGGGTGGTATCTCCCGCAGAGGCCCAGGACCAATTTTAATTTTTGAAGGTACATATAAAGTACAGTAGTAATGTACATTACTATGTTGTTTTTCAATATTTTCTATTTAGAACTACTGTCCAGTGACTACTGTAAGTCTATGGACTACGAGAAAAGGATTTACTGGTAGGTATATAAAATCCTGTTTTTTTTATTGTTCTACGTCAGGTATCATGGATAAAACATTCTTCCAGTCCATGATCATTAATGATACTTTAGTGCCGTATGTAAGAAAGTATTGGTCATCTGGACATCGAATGTTCCAGGACAATGATCCAAAACATAGTGCTCCGGCCAAATTCATAGAGGAAAAAGGCATCATTTGGTAACGCACACCACCAGAGTAATTACAGTTTTGCCCTGTAGACTGATGCTTCCTGTAAAGCATGAAATGCCAAATATTCCATATTTAAATTCTCTCCCTTTATTGACTTTTCACAGATCACCGGACATGAATCCTATCGAGCTAGTGTGGTCTCAAATGAAAAGTTATATTCGTTCTCAATGTAAGCCAAGGACAAAAGAGCAACTGATTGATGGCATCAATACATTTTGGAAAAACGTACTTACATTGGAGACCTGTAATAATTATGTAGACCATTTATTTTCTGTGCTGCCAGTGATTATAGAAAGAAATGGACAAGCCAGCTGCATGTAATGGGAATGGATCATATTGTCGACAAAAAGAAGGTCAACAGTCATTAGGTCGACCAATATTGGTCGACAGGCCATATGTCGACACATCAAAAAAGACAGTACGCAAACGAATAATGCATAGAATTTGCATAAAGGGCCCTTTACCTATCGTACTCATCCTTTCTGCAAATGCTTGAAATATCAAAATTAGACTACCTGCTTAAATTAATTAATTTGTTATATTTTATCTGTAACATGTACTTCACCCTAGTATTACATTTGTTATGCAATCTTGAAAATTGTTTAAAAAAAAAAAGTAGTCACCTCTGCAACACTGTATTTTGTAATTGTGTATGGATTGTACAAAGCATCCAAGTGATTGCATTCAGTTTTGTCTAACTTACAGTATATTTATACTATTTAGTTGGAATTATTTTATCATTGCAAAGTCTTATAATATGTTCCATTACCTTGTAGCACTATTAGGTTTTAATTAACTTATTCTTTAATGTCACTTTAGACTTCATTCACCTCTGTGCTCTGAGTAACAAATAACCCCAATTTTTGCATTAATAAACTGAGGCTCTGAATTGCTAAAAGTTCACTGTTTATTTCAAATTCCAGGACAGCAGCCCTTCCCCCACCCAGAATACACGTTACTGTGCTGTAACTCTATTCCCCAAGGAATCTACTTCAAAGGCCTCTCACACTGAGATTTTCACACCTACACAATTAAGAACTGGACTCTAAAGCTGGCAATACTGTACATCAGAATGACCTGAATACGATCACACACACATAGCGATTTGGGCTGCTTTTCTAATTGATTTGCTGAGTCACTTAGAAATACAGCACAAATCTCTATGTGTGTATGGACTATAGCGATAGTGATGTGCGTCCCTGCATGCTTGAAAGATCTAGTCATCACCCATGTTTTCTCTATTGCAAACACGGGCAGTGACAGATCGCTCAGCACACATCGCTGGTGCAGCTCTGTGTGCTGAGTGATCTTGCTGAGCCCGTGTGATCACCGATATCGCTGGGCAGAAAACAGTCAACATACAGTGGCGTAACTACTGCCCCCGCAGCCCTCGCGGTGGCTTGGGGGGCGAGGGGCTGCGGGGGCGCCACTGATTTAGTGCAGACTGACATGCGGACGAGCGTCCGCATGTCAGTCTGCGGTCTCGTTTCCTCCCTGCTGTTAGGAGGGACACAGAGGGCACAGTGCGCGCCTCTCCTGTGTCCCTCCTGGGTCTCCGGCGGCCGCGGGTCTCATAAAGGAAGTGCCGTTCGTGAGCACTTCCTTTATTACAATGACCCGCGGCCGCCGGAGACACAGGAGAGGCGCGCACTGTGCCCTCTGTGTCCCTCCTAACAGCAGGGGAGCGGCGGCGGCTGCGGCGGCGGAGGAGGAAGGGGGGGGGGAATGACGCACTGAGGGGGCATATCTGGCACTGAGGGGGCATATCTGGCAATGGGGGAATATCTGGCACTGGGGACATTTATGGCACTGGGGGGAATATCTGGCACTGGGGACATTTATGGCACTGGGGGGAATATCTGGCACTGGGGGCATATTTGGCAGGGAGGGGGGGGGGAGAATATCTGGCACTGGGGACATTTCTGGCACTGGGGGGAATATCTGGCACTGGGGCATATGTGGCACTGGGGGGGGCAATATGTGGCACTGGGGGGGAATATCTGGCACGGGGCATATGTGGCACTGGGGGGGAATATCTGGAACTGGGGCATATGTGGCACGGGGGGGGATATCTGGCACTGGGGCATATGTGGCACTGGGGGGGGCAATATGTGGCACTGGGGGGGAATATCTGGCACGGGGCATATGTGGCACTGGGGGGGAATATCTGGAACTGGGGCATATGTGGCACGGGGGGGGATATCTGGCACTGGGGCATATGTGGCACTGGGGGGGGGGCAATATGTGGCACTGGGGCATATTTTGGCACTGGGGGCAAATGTGGCACTGTGGGGGAATATCTGGCACTGGGGATAATGTGGCACTGGGGAGGTATATGTGTACCTGGCACATGGGGGGGGGCTATATTTGGCACTGGGGGCATGTGAGTACCTGGCACCGTGGGGGAATATCTGGCACTGGAGACATATGTGGCACTGGGAGCACAGCCCTAGCAACAAGGACTACCTCCTAGCAATGAGCATGACACCCAGTGCATGAAACCCCTGGCAACAAGCATGACACCCAGTGCATGAAACCCCTGGCAACGAGCATGACACCCAGTGCATGAAACCCCTGGCAACGAGCATGACACCCTGAGCATGAAAACCCCTGGCACCGTGCATGGAACCAAGAGCATAAAACCCCTGGCAACGAGCATGACACCCAGTGCATGAAACCCCTGACAACGAGCAGGTAATTGAAAAGTAATTAGAAGCCTTACTGTAGGACTTAATGTGTAATGGGCATTACGGTGTGTGGCATAATGTATCACGGACATTGCGGTGTGTGTCATAATGTGTCACAGGCATTACGGTGTATGGTATATTATATCGCGGGCATTGTGATATGTGGTATAATGTCTCAGGGTCATTGCAGTGTGTGGCATAATGTATCATGGACATTGCGGTGTGTGTCATAATGTGTCAGGCATTACGGTGTGTGGTATACTATATCACGGGCATTGTGGTATGTGGTATAATGTCTCAGGGTCATTGCAGTGTGGCATAATATATAACGGACATTGCGGTGTGTGGCATAGGGTATAACGGGCATTGCGATGTGTCACAGGCATTACGGTGTATGGTATACTATATCACGGGCATTGTGGTATAATGTCTCAAGGTCATTGCAGTGTGTGGCATAATGTGTCACAGGCATTGTATGTGCTATAATGTATCGGGCATTGCAGTGTGTGGTATAATGTATCACGGACATTGCAGTGTGTGTCATAATGTGTCACAGACATTGTATGTGCTATAATGTATCAGGGGCAGTGCAGTGTGTAGCATAATGTATAACGGGCATTGCGATTCCTGTCATAATGTGTCACAGGCATTACGGTGTGTGGCATAATGTGTCGGGGGCATTATGGTGTGTACATACTGTGTCATGTGCATTATTGTGTGTGGCATACTGTCTAAGGGCCATTGCAGTATGTGGCATAATGTATACTGGGCATTACTATAAGGAGGAAAAATTACAAATAATGTAAGGGGCATGAATCAGGATTATTTTTCTTTCCTGTGGTGGCCAACGTCTGGGCGTGCAGGTTGCAAAACTGGGGTATAAGGTAGTCTTTTCCTGCAATGCCACGCCCATTCCAACGAAACCACGCCCATCCCAACGAATCCACGCCCCCTTTTTTGCTGGCGCGCGCATATTTACCCCTTTATTCCTCCCAATTATGGGGGATGGGGGGGGGGGCGCCGAAGAAGTTTTTGGCTTGGGGGAGATAAATTTCTAGTTACGCCACTGTCAACATAGGTAAGTATGTGTGTGTCGACATGTGTGAAATAAAGTTTTACTGTCACGGTGTGTGTCTCCTGTTTTTATTTGGGTATTTTTTTTCCATTAGAACTACAGGTACCAGCGGGCACGTTTTTCTCCCGCATGCTGGTACTTGTGGTTCTCCAAGTACCAGCTTGCGGGGGAGGCTTGCTGGGACTTGTAGTACTACTGGAAAAAACAATATTCTTTCAATTTTCTCAAGGCTATCAGCCCCCCATCCGCAGCCTTTGGATGGGGGGACAGCCTCGGGCTTCACCCCTGGCCCTTGGGTGGCTGGGGGGTGGACCCCTTGATTGAAGGGGTCCCCACTCCCCCAGGGTACCCTGGCCAGGGGTGACTAGTTGGATATTTAATGCCATGGCCGCAGGGCACTGTATAAAAGTGACCCCTGGCTGTGGCATTATCTGTCCAGCTAGTGGAGCCCGATGCTGGTGTAAAAAATACGGGGGACCCCTACTCTTTTTGTCCCCCGTATTTTTTGCACCAGCACCAGGCACAGAGCCCGGTGCTGGTTTTAAAAATACAGGGGATGCCCTGTCCATTTTCCCCCTGGATTTTTAGAACCAGGACTGGCTCGAAGAGCCCGAGGCTGGTTATGCTTTGGAGGGGGGACCCCACGCAATTTTTGGGTTTTTTTTTTCCCATCCCATTAAAAAAAAATATATATATATAATAATAATCTTTTTAAAAATATATAACTAATACTTGTGC
The DNA here is from genome assembly GCF_028390025.1 of Pseudophryne corroboree. Lineage (NCBI taxonomy): Eukaryota > Metazoa > Chordata > Amphibia > Anura > Myobatrachidae > Pseudophryne > Pseudophryne corroboree. The sequence continues at coordinate 309,616,384 of NC_086445.1, forward strand.
CTCCAAAAAAGAGGGCAGTGGGGTGCTGGCAGTGCGGGAGTGCCAGAAGTGTCCACTGTACCATCAACCAAGTGCAAGGAGGACATCTCCCGCACTACTGACACTCCTGCACTGGGGATACTGCCAGCCCTCCTGCACTGATTACACCACCTACACCTCTGCACCGAGGACACTACTGGCACTCCCACATGTATTGGAGATATATTAATACTTCACAATTAGCTGCCACTGCTGATATTCCCGTGTGCCTGATGGATAAATTGCCCTGCACATACAGATGTCCATGTAGCTGCCCACGGTGCTGTTGGTGGCTAGAGGTGGGAGGAGAAGCCACCGGCATCCTTGACTCTGCTGACCGGAAGTCTGACCCGGTCACATGCTCGTGGCCAGGGGTTACATGCTCGTTGCCAGGGGTTACATATGCTTTTTGCCATAGGGGTTATATGCTTAGAGCCAGGGGGTTACATGCTCATTCTGGGTAGCGCTGGGTAATGGTCTAGTAATACCCCTGGCATCTGTCTCCTATAAGGGCCGTCTTCCAATGCGATCTGCATGGAATCTGCAGCTTCCAGTAGTAGGTAGAGCCTAAGCATCTATTGTGCCAGTGCTGCGCCCCCCCAGGACTCAGCTATCCAGGCTGCAGCCTTATGGCTGATCAGGCCCTGGGTCTCATGTTTCTTCACCCACTTGTATGGCAGGCAGAGCACCCAGTGACTTATTATGGAGCACAGCCCAAGCACTGGACTGATTTGTGGCAGACAGGCACAGCACCCACTTGTATGGCAGACAGAGCACCCAGTGATTTATTATGGAGCACAGCCCAAGCACAGGACTGATTTGTGGCAGACAGGCACAGCACCCACTTGTATGGCAGACAGAGCACCCAGTGATTTATTATGGAGCACAGCCCAAGCACAGGACTGATTTGTGGCAGACAGGCACAGCACCCACTTGTATGGCAGACAGAGCACCCAGTGATTTATTATGGAGCACAGCCCAAGCACAGGACTGATTTGTGGCAGACAGGCACAGCACCCACTTGTATGGCAGACAGAGCACCCAGTGACTTATTATGGAGCACAGCCCAAGCACAGGACTGATTTGTGGCAGACAGGCACAGCACCCACTTGTATGGCAGACAGAGCACCCAGTGACTTATTATGGCAACACAGCCTCAGCGCTGGACCGATTTGTGGCAGACAGGTGCAGCACCCACGTGTATGGCACACAGAGCACCCAGTGACTTATTATGGCAACACAGCCTCAGCGCTGGACCGATTTGTGGCAGACAGACGCAGCACCCACTTGTATGGCAGACACTGTCGATCTTCAGACCGGATCCCAGTGAAATATATGTGGTATTGAAATACCAAAAATTCTCTCTACTCACACCTTAACCACCAAACAATTGCAAAAAATGACAAGTATCAATAGTGCCTTTTAGTTAGTATCATAATTTCTATATTGAATCTCTGTGTGGAGTTTGTATGAACTCTTCATCAGCACATTATCAATCACAAGGAAAAAGATTTTTTTAAACATATAGGCAACATTGAGCCAGGTACATGTTGGAAGTTAGTATGAGAGATGTATTTGAAAAATATTAATACTTCACAATTAGCTGCTGCAGCTGATATTCCCGTGTACATGATGGATAAATTGCCCTGCACATACGGCTCATGGGGGTCATTCTGACCCGATCGCTGCTGCTGACCAGCTGCTGCGGGCCGTGTAGTAATGAGTAGCTCCCGGCCAGCACGCTAAAGCTGCGCTGGCCGGGAGCTACTCCTGAAGTACAAAAGCATCTCCGCTGTGCAATACTTTTGCACTTCTGCAGGGGGGGGCGTAACTGACCTGCGGGGCGGACTGGCCCTGTGCTGGGCATCCCCCGCATGTCTCTGTTCCTGATCGTAGCCCTGCAAAATTTTTCAGGGCTACGATCAACTCGGAATGACACCCCATAGCTGCAATTTTGTTAGCAGATGGGCAAAACCATGGGGGTCATGCAGGCCTGATTGCACGCTAGGTTGTTTTGCTGAGCTGCGATCAGGACATAACTGCGCATGTGTGTGCCCCGCAATACGCAGGCGCGTCGCACAGGTACAAAGTGGATCGTTGCTGAGCAATGGATTTAATGAATAATCCATTCGCACAGACAATCGCAAGGAGATTGACTGGAAGAAAACATTTGTGGATGTCAACTGACCATTTTCTGGGAGTGTTTGGAAAAACGCAGGTGTGTCAATGCGTTTGCAGGGTGGGTGTCTGATGTAAATTCGGGGCAAACACTTTAGCCTGTTCGTGTCCGGAATTGACGTCAGACACCTGCCCTGCAAACGCTTGGACACGCCTGCGTTTTTCCAAACACTCCCAGAAAGCGTTCAGTTGCCACCCACAAATGCCCTCTTCCTGTCAATCTCCTTGCGATCTGCTGTGCGAATCGATTCTTCGTTAAATCCATTGCTCAGCAATGATCCGCTTTGTACCCGTACGACGCACATGCGCATTGAGGTGCATACGCATGTGCAGTTTCGACCTGATCGCACCGCTGTAAAACAACCTAGCGTGCGATCATTTCGGAATGACCCCCATGGTTTTGCCCATTTGCAAATAAAATGCTGCTAGAATCAGGTCTGAACTACTCCCTCTAGAATCTCTTTATCAGACTTTCTGCTTGCTCAGTTTCTGAAAATGCCACCTTCTGTCTGAAAAGTGGTACTGCACTATATTTCAGAGGAGATACACATGGCTTGCCGTCTATATCTTAAGAGGAAATCTTATCTCGTGCCATGAACGGCAGGCCATGATACTTTTTTCAGAAAGGTAATAGTGGACACATCTGTATAGCAGTATCGTACAGTAGGCCACTGCTCTACCTACCTACCTCTGTGTCGTCAAGTATACTATCCATCCATACCTGTTGTGCATTTTAGTTGTGTGCAGTGTATATAGTAGGAGTACAGTGCATAATTTTGCTGACCACCAGTATATAATATATAGCAGTATGATACAGTAGGCCACTGCTCTACCTACCTCTGTGTCGTCAAGTATACAATACATCCATACTGTGGTGCATTTTAGTTGTGCACAGTATATATAGTAGGAGCACAGTGCATAATTTTGCTGACCACCAGTGTATAATATATAGCAGTACAGTACAGTAGGCCACTGCTCCACCTACCTCTGTGTCGTCAAGTATACTATCCATCCATACCTGTGGTGCATTTTAGTTGTAGTGCCCTGTAGTAGGAGTGCAGTGCATAATTTTGCAAACCACCAGTATATAATATACAGCAGTACGGTACAGTAGTCCACAGCTCTACCTACCTCTGTGTCGTCAAGTATACTATCCATCCATACCAATGGTGCATTTTAGTTGTGTGCAGTATATACAGTAGGAGTACAGAGCATAATTTTGCTGACCACCAGTATATAATATATAGCAGTATGGTACAGTAGGCCAATGCTCTACCTACCTCTGTGTCGTCAAGTATACTATCCATCCATACCTGTGGTGCATTTTAGTTGTTGTGCGCAGTAGTAGGAGTAAAGTGCATAATTTTGCTGACCACCAGTATATAATATATAGCAGTACGGTACAGTAGGCCACTGCTCTCCCTACCTCTGTGTCGTCAAGTATACTATACATCCATACCTGTGGTGCATTTTAGTTGTGCACAGTATATATAGTAGGAGTACAGTGCTTAATTTTGCTGACCACCAGTGTATAATATATAGCAGTATGGTACAGTAGGCCACTGCTCTACCTACCTCTGTGTCGTCAAGTATACTATCCATCCATACCTGTGGTGCATTATAGTAGTGCACAGTATATAAAGTAGGAGTACAGTGCATAATTTTGCTGACCACCAGTATATAATAAATAGCAGTACGGTAAGTAGGCCACTGCTCTACCTACCTCCGTGTCATCAGGCATACTATCCATCCATACCTGTGGTGCATTTTAGTTGTTGTGCGCAGTAGTAGGGGGACAGTGCATAATTTTGCTGACCAACAGTATATAATATATAGCAGTACGGTACAGTAGGCCACTGCTCTACCTACCTCTGTGTCGTCAAGTATACTATACATCCATACCAATGGTGCATTTTAGTTGTGCGCAGTATATACAGTAGGAGTACCGAGCATAATTTTGCTGACCACTAGTATATAATATATAGCAGTACGGTACAGTAGGCCACTGCTCTACCTACCTCTGTGTCGTCAAGTATACTATCCATCCATACCTGTGGTGCATTTTAGTTGTGCGCAGTAGTAGGAGGACAGTGCATCATTTTGCTGACCACTAGTATATAATATCTAGCAGTACGGTACAGTAGGCCACTGCTCTACCTACCTCTGTGTCGTCAAGTATACTATCCATCCATACCTGTGGTGCATTTTAGTTGTTGTGTGCAGTATATATAGTAGGAGGACAGTGCATAATTTTGTGGACCACCAGTATATAATATATAGCAGTACGGTACAGTAGGCCACTGCTCTACCTACCTCTGTGTCGTCAAGTATACTATCCATCCATACCTGTGGTGCATTTTAGTAGTGCACAGTTTATAAAGTAGGAGTACAGTGCATAATTTTGCTGACCACCAGTATATAATAAATAGCAGCATGGTAAGTAGGCCACTGCTCTACCTACCTCTGTGTCGTCAGGCATACTATCCATCCATACCTGTGGTGCATTTTAGTTGTTGTGCGCAGTAGTAAGGGGACAGTGCTTAATTTTGCTGACCACAAGTATATAATATATAGCAGTACGGTACAGTAGGCCACTGCTCTACCTACCTCTGTGTCGTCAAGTATAATATCCATCCATACCAATGTTGCATTTTAGTTGTGTGCAGTATATACAGTAGGAGTACAGAGCAAAATTTTGCTGACCACCAGTATATAATATATAGCAGTATGGTACAGTAGGCCAATGCTCTACCTACCTCTGTGTCGTCAAGTATACTATCCATCCATACCTGTGGTGCATTTTAGTTGTTGTGTGCAGTAGTAGGAGTATAGTGCATAATTTTGCTGACCACCAGTATATAATATATAGCAGTACGGTACAGTGGCCCACTGCTCTACCTACCTCTGTGTCGTCAAGTATACTATACATCCATACCTGTGGTGCATTTTAGTTGTGCACAGTATATATAGTAGGAGTACAGTGCATAATTTTGCTGACCACCAGTGTATAATATATAGCAGTACGGTACAGTAGGCCACTGCTCTACCTCCCTCTGTGTCGTCAATTAAACTATCCATCCATACCTGTGGTGCATTTTAGTTGTGCGCAGTATATATAGTAGGAGTACAGTGCATAATTTTGCTTAACACCAGTATATAATATATAGCAGTACGGTACAGTAGGCCACTGCTCCACATACCTCTGTGTCATCAAGTATACTGTCCATCCATAACTGTAGTGCATTTTAGTTGTTGTGCGCAGTAGTAGGAGTACAGTGCATCATTTTGCAAACCACCAGTATATAATATATAGCAGTACGGTACAGTAGGCCACTGCTCTACCTACCTCTGTGTCGTCAAGTATACTATCCATCCATACCTGTGGTGCATTTTAGTTGTGCGCAGTAGTAGGAGGACAGTGCATAATTTTGCTGACCACCAGTATATAATATACAGCAGTACGGTACAGTAGTCCACTGCTCTACCTACCTCTGTGTCGTCAAGTATACTATCCATCCATACCTGTGGTGCATTTTAGTTGTGCGCAGTATATATAGTAGGAGTACAGTGCATAATTTTGCTGACCACCAGTATATAATATATAGCAGTACGGTACAGTAGGCCACTGCTCTACCTACCTCTGTGTCGTCAAGTATACTATCCATCCATACCTGTGGTGCATTTTAGTTGTTGTGCGCAGTGGTAGGAGGACAGTGCATAATTTTGCTGACCACCAGTATATAATATATAGCAGTATGGTACAGTAGGCCACTGCTCTACCTACCTCTGTGTCGTTAAGTAAACTATCCATCCATACCTGTGGTGCATTTTAGTATTGCGCAGTATATATAGTAGGAGTACAGTGCATAATTTTGCTGACCACAAGTATATAATATATAGCAGTACGGTACATTAGGCCACTGCTCTACCTACCTCTGTGTCATCAAGTATACTATCCATCCATACCTGTGGTGCATTTTAGTTGTGCGCAGTATATATAGTAGGATTACAGTGCATAATATTGCTGACCACCAGTATATAATATATAGCAGTACGGTACAGTAGGCCACTGCTCCACCTACCCCTGTGTCGTCAAGTATACTATCCATCCATACCTGTGGTGCATTTTAGTTGTTGTGCGCAGTAGTAGGAGTACAGTACATAATTTTGCAAACCACCAGTATATAATATATAGCAGTACGTTACAGTAGGTCACTGCTCTTCCTACCTCTGTGTTGTCAAGTATACTATCCATCCATACCTGTGGTGCATTTTAGTTGTGCGCAGTATATATAGCAGGAGTACAGTGCATAATTTTGCTGACCACCGGTATATAATATATAGCAGTACGGTACATTAGGCCACTGCTCTACCTGCCTACCTCTGTGTCGTCAAGTATACTATCCATCCATACCTGTGGTGCATTTTAGTTGTTGTGCGCAGTAGTAGGAGGACAGTGCATAATTTTGCTGACCACCAGTATATAATATATAGCAGTACGGTACAGTAGGCCACTGCTCTACCTACCTACCTCTGTGTCGTCAAGTATACTATCCATCCATACCTGTGGTGCATTTTAGTTGTTATGCGCAGTAGTAGGAGTACAGTGCATGATTTTGCTGACCACCAGTATATAATATATAGCAGTACGGTACAGTAGTCCACTGCTCTACCTACCTCTGTGTCGTCAAGTATACTATCCATCCATACCTGTGGTGCATTTTAGTTGTGCGCAGTATATATAGTAGGAGTACAGTGCATAATTTTGCTGACCACCAGTATATAATATATAGCAGTACGGTACAGTAGGCCACTGCTCTGCCTACCTCTGTGTCGTCAAGTATACTATCCATCCATACCTGTGGTGCATTTTAGTTGTGCGCAGTAAATATAGTAGGAGTACAGTGCATAATTTTGCTGACCACCAGTATATAATATATAGCAGTACGGTACAGTAGGCCACTGCTCTACCTACCTCTGTGTCGTCAAGTATACTACCATCCATACCTGTGGTGCATTTTAGTTGTGCGCAGTAGTAGGAGGACAGTGCATCATTTTGCTGACCACTAGTATATAATATATAGCAGTACGGTACAGTAGGCCACTGCTCTACCTACCACTGTGTCGTCAAGTATACTATCCATCCATACCTGTGGTGCATTTTAGTTGTTGTGCGAAGTATATATAGTAGGAGGACAGTGCATAATTTTGCTGACCACCAGTATATAATATATAGCAGTACGGTACAGTAGCCCACTGCTTTACCTACCTCTGTGTCGTCAAGTATTCTATCCATCCATACCTATGGTGCATTTTAGTTATGCGCAGTACATATAGTAGGAGTACAGTGCATAATTTTGCTGACCACCAGTATATAATATATAGCAGTACGTTACAGTAGGCCACTGCTCTTCCTACCTCTGTGTCATCAAGTATACTATCCATCCATACCTGTGGTGCATTTTAGTTGTTGTGCGCAGTAGTAGGAGTACAGTGCATAATTTTGCAAACCACCAGTATATAATATATAGCAGTACGTTACAGTAGGCCACTGCTCTTCCTACCTCTGTGTCATCAAGTATACTATCCATCCATACCTGTGGTGCATTTTAGTTGTGCACAGTATACAGTATATAGTAGGAGTACAGTGCATAATTTTGCTGATCACCGGTATATAATATATAGCAGTACGGTACATTAGGCCACTGCTCTACCTACCTCTGTGTCGTCAAGTATACTATCCATCCATACCTGTGGTGCATTTTATTTGTGCGCAGTATATATAGTAGGAGTACAGTGCATAATTTTGCAAACCACCAGTAAATAATATATAGCAGTACGGTACAGTAGGCCACTGCTCTTCCTACCTCTGTGTCGTCAAGTATACTATCCATCCATACCTGTGGTGCATTTTAGTTGTTGTGCGCAGTAGTAGGAGGACAGTGCATAATTTTGCTGACCACCAGTATATAATATATAGCAGTACGATACAGTAGTCCACTGCTCTACCTACCTCTGTGTCGTCAATTATACTATCCATTCATACCAATGGTGCATTTTAGTTGTGCGCAGTATATACAGTAGGAGTACAGTGCATAATTTTGCTGACCACCAGTATATAATATATAGCAGTACGGTACAGTAGGCCACTGCTCTACCTACCTCTGTGTCGTCAAGTATACTATCCATCGATACCTGTGGTGCATTTTAGTTGTTGTGCACAGTGGTAGGAGGCCAGTGCATAATTTTGCTGACCACCAGTATATAATATATAGCAGTATGGTACAGTAGGCCACTGCTGTACCTACCTCTGTGTCATCAAGTATACTATCCATCCATACCTGTGGTGCATATTAGTTGTGCGCAGTATATATAGTAGGAGTACAGTGCATAATTTTGCTGACCACCAGTATATAATATATAGCAGTACGGTACAGTAGGCCACTGCTTTACCTACCTCTGTGTCGTCAAGTATACTATCCATCCATACCTGTGGTGCATTTTAGTTGTTGTTTGCAGTAGTAGGAGGACAGTGCATAATTTTGCTGACCACCAGTATATAATATATAGCAGTACGGTACAGTAGGCCACTGCTCTACCTACCTACCTCTGTGTCGTCAAGTATACTATCCATCCATACCTGTGGTGCATTTTAGTTGTTGTGCGCAGTAGTAGGAGGACAGTGCATAATTTTGCTGACCACCAGTATTTAATATATAGCAGTACGGTACAGTAGGCCACTGCTCTACCACCCTACATCTGTGTCGTCAAGTATACTATCCATCCATACCTGTGATGCATTTTAGTTGTGTGCAGTATATATAGTAGGAGTACAGTGCATAATTTTGCTGACTACCAGTATATAATAAATAGCAGTACGGTACAGTAGTCCACTGCTCTACCTACCTCTGCGTCATCAAGTACACTATCCATCCATACCTGTGGTGCATTTTAGTTGTGCGCAGTATATATAGTAGGAGTACAGTGCTGACCACCAGTATATAATATATAGCAGTACGGTACAGTAGGCCATTGCTATTGATATATTAGTGGCATATAATTCCACACATTAAAAAATGGAGAACAAAAATGTGGAGGGTAAAATAGGGAAAGATCAAGATCCACTTCCACCTCGTGCTGAAGCTGCTGCCACTAGTCGTGGCCAAGATGATGAAATGCCATCAACGTTGTCTGCCAAGGCCGATGACCAATATCATAGTAGAGAGCATGTAAAATCCAAAAAACAAAAGTTCAGTAAAATGACCCAAAACTCAAAATTAAAAGCGTCTGATGAGAAGCGTAAACTTGCCAATATGCCATTTACGACACGGAGTGGCAAAGAACGGCTGAGGCCCTGTCCTATGTTCATGGCTAGTGGTTCAGCTTCACATGAGGATGGATGCACTCATCCTCCCGCTAGAAAAATGAAAAGACTTAAGCTGGCAAAAGCACAGCAAAGAATTGTGAATTCTTCTAAATCACAAATCCCCAAGGAGAGTCCAATTGTGTCAGTTGCGTTGCCTGACCTTCCCAACACTGGACGGGAAAAGGTGGCGCCTTCCACCATTTGCACGCCCCCTGCAAGTGCTGGAAGGAACACCCGCTGTCCATTTCCTGATAATCAAATTGAAGATGTCACTGTTGAAGTACACCAGGATGAGGACATGGGTGTTGCTGGCGCTGAGGAGGAAATTGACAAGGTGGATTCTGATGGTGAGGTGGTTTGTTTAAGTCAGGCACCCGGGGAGACACCTATTGTCCGTGGGACGAATATGGCCATTGACATGCCTGGTCAAATTACAAAAAAAATCACCTCTTCGGTGTGGAATTATTTTAACAGAAATGCGGACAACAGGTGTCAAGCCTATTGGACTCTCCTGGGGATTTGTGACATCGGACAACGCCACCAATATTGTGCGTGCATTACATGTTGGCAAATTCCAGCACGTCCCATGTTTTGCGTATACATTGAATTTGGTGGTGCAGAATTATTTAAAAAACGACAGGGGCGTGCAAGAGATGCTGTCGGTGGCCCGAAGAATTGCGGGCCACTTTCGGCATTCAGCTACCGTGTGCCGAATACTGGAGCACCAGCAAACACTCCTGAACCTGCCCCGCCATCATCTGAAGCAAGAGATGGTAACGAGGTGTAATTCAACCCTCTATATGCTTCAGAGGATGGAGGAGCAGCAAAAGGCCATTCAACCTTATACAGCTACCTATGATATAGGCAAAGGAGGGGGAATGCACCTGACTCAAGCGCAGTGGAGAATGATTTCAATGTTGTGCAAGGTTCTGCAACCCTTTGAACTTGCCACACGTGAAGTCAGTTCAGACACTGCCAGCCTGAGTCAGGTCATTCCCCTCATCAGGCTTTTGCAGAAGAAGCTGGAGAGATTGAAGGAGGAGCTAAAACGGAGCGATTCCGCTAGGCATTCGCTTAACCAGGATTCACGGGTGGTTAATCTGTTGAAATCAGAGCATTACATTTTGGCCACTGTGCTCGATCCTAGGTTTAAAGCCTACGTTGTATCTCTTTTTCCGGCAGACACAAGTCTGCAGAGGTGCAAAGACCTGCTGGTGAGACACTTGTCAAGTCAAGCGGAACGTGACCCGTCAACAGCTCCTCCTTCAAATTCTACTGCAACTGGGGCTGCGAGGAACAGGCTAAGAATTCCGAGCCCACCCGCTGGTGGTGATGCAGGGCAGTCTGGAGCGAGTGCTGACATCTGGTCCGGACTGAAGGACCTGCCAATGATTACTGACATGTTGTCTACTGTCACTGCATATGATTCTGTCACCATTGAAAGAATGGTGGAGGATTATATGAGTGACCGCATCCAAGTAGGCACGTCAGACAGTCCGTACGTATACTGGCAGGAAAAAGAGGCAATTTGGAGGCCCTTGCATAAACTGACTTTATTTTACCTATGTTGCCCCTCCTCCAGTGTGTACTCTGAAAGAGTGTTTAGTGCAGCCGGTTACCTTGTCAGCAATCGGCGTACAAGGTTACTTCCACAAAATGTGGAGAAGATGATGTTCATCAAAATGAATTATAATCAATTCCTCCATGGAGACATTCACCAGCAGCAATTGCCTCCAGAAAGTACACAGGGACCTGAGATGGTGGATTCCAGTGGGGACGAATTAATAATCTGTGAGGGGGAGGATGTACACAGTGAAAGGGGTGAGGAATCGGACGATGAGGAGGAGGTCGACATCTTGCCTCTGTAGAGCCAGTTTGTGCAAGGAGAGATTGATTGCTTCTTTTTTGGTGGGGGCCCAAACCAACCAGTCATTTCAGTCAGAGTCGTGTGGCAGACCCTGTCGCTGAAATGATGGGTTTGTTAAAGTGTGCATGTCCTGTTTATACAACATAAGGGTGGGTGGGCCCAAGGACAATTCCATCTTGCACCTCTTTTTTCTTTAATTTATCTTTGCATCATGTGCTGTTTGGGGACTATTTTTTAAATCTGCCATCCTGTCTGACACTGCAGTGCCACTCCTAGATGGGCCAGGTGTTTGTGTCGGCAACTTGGGTCACTTAGCTTAGTCACACAGCGACCTTGGTGCACCTCTTTTTTTATTTGCATCATGTGCTGTTTGGGGACTATTTTTTAAATCTGCCATCCTGTCTGACACTGCAGTGCCACTCCTAGATGGGCCAGGTGTTTGTGTCGGCCACTTAGGTCGCTTAGCTTAGTCATCCAGCAACCTCGGTGCAAATTTAAGGGCTAAAAATAATATTGTGAAGTGTGAGGTGTTCAGAATAGACTGAAAATGAGTGTAAATTATGGTTATTGAGGTTAATAATACTATGGGATCAAAATGACCCCCAAATTCTATGATTTAAGCTGTTTTTGAGGGTTTTTGTAAAAAAACACTCGAATCCAAAACACACCCGAATCCGACAAAAAAATTTCAGGGAGGTTTTGCCAAAACGCTTCCGAATCCAAAACACGTCCGTGGAACCGAATCCAAAACCAAAACACAAAACCCGAAAAATTTCCGGTGCACAACTCTATTAACAGTATATAGTTACAGAGTTATGTGTGAGTAACAAATTTTAAAGCCAACATTTCCTCTGATCATTGGGCCTAATTCAGACCTGATCGTAGATGTGCTAAATGTAGCACTTCTACGATCAGTCACACTGACATGCGGTGGGATGCCCAGCACAGGGCTAGTCTGCCCACATGTTAGGACCAACCCTCCCACACAAGTACAAAAGCATCGCACAGCGGCGATGCTTTTGTACTGGAAGAGTAGCTCCCTGCCAGCGCAGCTCCTGCTTGTGATGTTACGCAGACACCTCAGCCCGCCCCACCCAACGGTCCGAGTACAATACAGAGGTTACACCCGTGCCCACAGAGGAGAGGAAACAGCCAGCCCCAGGTCCCAGTACATGCGCAATGGATCAGACAGGTACCGGAACTGCATCGGCTGCAGCCCACAGAAGCTGGCTTGGGCTGCATTAAAGGCAGAGAAGCCAACTCCCTGCTTATCACAGCCCAGTCTGGCAGTCCCAGAGGGAGGAAACACCTACCTGTAGTGTCTGTGACTGACAGTCACAGTGAAGCCAAAGTAGTCACAAACTGCATCTGGCTCACTGACACTGTGAGGGGTGGTGGATTTTATGTGTGGGGGGGGGGGGGGGGGGAGGGGGTGGACTGCAGACCTGCAGCCCATAGGTTAAATCTGCCAGCATTTTTTTTTGTCTCCTGTATCTTATTTGTTAGATCACCCCATAATAGATTTTGATTAATCATCTATTTGGTTACATTAGGAAGAGTGGGCCTGGACCACACACCCTAGATACTTATAATGGTATGTGCTACCTAGCTGATACTTAATACTACAACACAGAAACAACAGAGAAGGTGCACCATACAACCATTAGAATTATAATAAATTGAATTATACATCATATCTAAAATTTTTGGCATAAAACCTGTCAATATGAGCCTGTCCGCCAATCATCAAGGTAACCTCATCGGGCAGGTCCTTAATATTATAGGGGTTCACCTGTGGGGCACAGGACACTCCCAATCCACCCCAGCCAAACTGCTCCAGGGCACACACAAATAAAGGATAGCAGTGAAACAACAAAGTGTTAGGTAAGTGAAGGTAACTGCTTAGTGTTAGAGAGGGGACAGCAATGAAGTATCAGAGTGTTAAAAAGGTAAAGGTATATGATCAGTTTTAAAATTGAAAGATAGATGTGTGAAAATGATACATAAATAAAAAAGAGAGTGATACAGTATAAGTGTTAACAATGAATGTTAGATGGTGATGCCTCAATGTGGCCCAGCAGAGCAACCCAAGGAGCCCCTATTTGGGTACATTCAGGTCTGGATTAACAATGGGGCTTAGGGGTACATTTACTAAGCAGTGATAAGAGCGGAGAAGTGAGCCAGTGCAGAAATTTCCCCATCAACCAATCAGCAGCTCTGTATCATTTTACAGTATGCAAATTATAGATGTTATTTTAGTGCTGATTGGTTGCCATGGGCACTTCTCCACTGGCTCACTTCTCCGCTCTTATCACTGCTTACTAAATGTACCCCTTATGGAGCTGCAGCTCCATGCCCACTGTACTCTCTATCTGCTGGAAACAGGAAAAAAATTCCTGTCAACAGCTGTCAGAGATCATCCGAGGACCGACACACACACACCTCCCTGCCCACCTGTCTGCCTATCTGGTGATCAAGTTCAAAGCATCATGTCTCAGCCATAATACAAAAAGTATGGGTGGCACACTTGAAGGTTACACAGCTTCCCTGCAAAAGCCTAGCATCTCTGCACCTTCCCCGCTGTGTGATTGCTCTGCAGCCACCTGAGCTGTGGGAAGAGCCAGAGAACAGAGGCATCAGGGAAGAAGTGCTTTTGACCTGGGAAGCAGGCAGACAGAGGCCTCTCAGTGTCTGTAATGTCAGCTCAGGCTAGACCAGCTGATGGGCATGGCCTGAGATGGTGTGGGGGAGGCCCACTCCCCAGGCAGGGAAGGGGTGTTGTTGTGGATACAATGCTCCTGGGAGTATACCTCATAGCTATAGCAATACTGTGGGGGGTATGCGGGTGTTATACTCCCATTACTATGCTGGGCAAGTGGACTGACAACAGAGCAGCTATGCTCCGTGGAGGCCTCTGGAGCTCTAAGGGGGCCATTTATCAAATAATATTTGCGACTATATCCCTGAAAACACCTGTTTTCAGGGGTTAACTGTAAATATTAAGTATCTCTGGTATGTATAAAGAAGGGATTACAGCGGGTATTGGAGATACCTGCTGCGATCCCTCCATTTCCACCTACGGCCACACACCCCTATAGGTTTCTATAGTATTGGGGATGTGATGCTGCCCAATGTATCAATATCAGGAATGTGATGTTGTTCCCACAGCTACTGCAAGCCCATTTCCTATGGGTTACAGATTGGAGAAAGTAGAGCTGGCTGAGTTCCCCAGGAACCCTCCAGTCCAGTGGAAATGCCTCAGTGCATTCCGGTCACACTGCCAGATCGCATTCAGTATGCAATCCATTATAAATGGGCCCCTAAATGAAAAGTTGCCATAGCAGATTTATTAGATCATTGCCCAGTAAGAGTGGATGGCTACCCACTGGTGTTAGTGAGCTTCAACAGCAGTACTAGTATTTTGGTGCCTCTATCACTTGCTAAGGTCAGACACCCATCCCCCTTCTCTCCTTCACTACCTCCAACATCTACTCTGCTTTAACCCCACAAACACTGGCGTTTCTATAATGGGTGCAGTGTGTGTGGTGCACACGGCCCCTGAGGCCCCCACCGCACACACTGCACCCATTTTTAAAATACTCACCCATCCGAAGTCCAGCGCCGGCATCCACAGCGCTGTTAGAACACCGTGAAAATGGCTTAGCGCCCATTTTCACGGAGTTCTGCGCATGCGCAGTAGAGAAATCTCAGGGAAAATGGCCGCTGCGCCATTTTCTCGGAGATCTGCGCATGCGCAGTAGAGTCTGAGCCCTCTAGGGCTCAGACTCTACAGCGTCTGGAGGGGGCCCGAACGGAGGAGACTGAACACGGGCCTCCTTCTCTGCCCACAAACCACCTCACCCCTTATTCCACCTCACAGGCACTCAGAAACCAGTTGATGTTCCCATCATGCCTTACTTTCCCAGCATAATATTGCCATTTCTTGTCACTCTGTCTCATTTTAAGCTATTCTACTATCTGACACTGTGCCCTATGCTTGCCTTCTCCTGTCTCCCCATAGGTTGTCCCTTTCCTACCTTGTCTCAGGTCTGCTCACTTGCCTGATGTCTGTCCTCTCAGCATCTGGCTCTAATCTATCTTTGTCCGGACTTGCCTATATATACTTCCCTTATAGTTTCTCCGTGTATTGCCTCACATCTGCCCCATTTATTGCCCCATCTGCTTTTTAAATAACTTAGCAATAGTCACACCCCTGCGACATTGGTTACACCCCGTATAGTAGCACGTAATAGGCCCTTCTTAAATTTCATCTCCAGGCCCATGTGGACCTTTCAATCTGGCACTAGGTACATTCTGAACTTTAGATCTATGAATTCCTATATTATTTTAGAAATATTTACATATTTGCTTATAAATTAATTTGTGATAATTTCGGAATATTATTGTTACCACAAAACTTTATTTTCTGTATTTTAAATGACTTGCAAATATAAATGAACAATTTGATACTGTACATGTCTAGTTTTAAGCAAACTACCAAAAAGAGTAGAAGATCTATATAAGCTGAATTCATAAAAACCCCAATTTCTGGTCCATCCATTTATTATTCCTGAGAAAACAATGAACATTCAGTAACTATGGGGGTCATTCCGAGTTGTTCGCTCGCTAGCAGTTTTTAGCAGCCGTGCAAATGCTATGCCGCCACCCACTGGAAGTGTATTTTAGCTTAGCAGAAGTGCAAACGAAGGGATCGCAGATCGGCTTCAAAAAATTTTTGTGCAGTTTCTGAGTAGCTTCAAACTTACTCAGCTCTTGCGATCACTTCAGACCATTCAGTTACTGATTTGACGTCACAAACACGCCCGGCGTTCGCCCAGCCATGCCTGCGTTTTTCCTGGCACGCCTGCGTTTTTCCGAACACTCCCTGAAAACAGTCAGTTGACACCCAGAAATGCCCTCTTCCTGTCAATCACTCTGCGGCTGCCTGTGCGACTGAAAAGCATCGCTAGACTGTGTGTAAAACTACATCGTTCGTTGTATTAGTACGCCGCACGTGCGCATTGCGCCACACACGCATGCACAGAAGTGCCTCTTTTTTCCCCCCTCATTGCTGCACAGCAAACGAATGCAGCTAGCGAACAACTCGGAATGACCACCAATTTCTTTTGAAATGTGTAAAGAAAATAACCTTGTAATACCTCCACAGGACCACAAGAGGTCATGCAAAACCAATAAATAGACATAGCTCCAGTAGGTTCAGGCTTATAAAGTAGGATACTGATACAGTATAAATGAATGAAGCTGAGATCGTACTGTATACAGTATACATTTTTTATTTCTGAAATTATTTCAGTAATGTAATTTCCCATTGTGGTGTCTAAATATTGCTGCTATTTACAGAAATGTTTATATTTTTGTCTTATAACATATTATATGTACATGTACAGTACAGTGTGTTACTAATAGAATATAAAGAGGAAGTCCACTATCAGTCACTCACTTAGGGGCTGGCTGGCAACTTTTAGCCTGGGGGGCAAATATAATCAAGTTGCCCAGCTTCTCTATCAGCACACAGCAGTGGCAAAATGGATGTTGCAAAAAAACCCGCAGGTGTGGTTTATCTAATGGGGATGCAGTCTAAATTTTTAGTGAAATATCTGAAAAATAAAATATTTCCCCTACCAGTCCTGTCTGACAAACAGAAACTATTCTAGTGACTGATATAAAACATAGGAAACAATGGGCCTAATTCAGATGTAGATGGAGTGGCTGTCACTTCCTTGGAAGCAGCAGTGAAAGCCCTGTATGGTGATGCAGCAAGAGGCATCTATTACATTTTAATGCCTCCTGCTGCAGAAGTGATCTGACCTGCGTCTTAGGATCCCATGGGGATGCGCAAACCACCCATTGCAGAGGCTAGGAAATATCTGTCCAACAATGGAGATCGCTGGCCTCTTCTCTCCCCCTTAACAGTGGTGACATGCCTCCTTTTTGGGAAACTGAGGGAGTTGCCACCCCTCCTCACCACAAAATGGCAGCAGACTGTCTATCACTGACAATCTGCTGCCATCCTACTTCCTACATCGCAGGCACTTAACGGGTCCTGCGCATGAGCAAAATACTGATAACCGGCACTTTACAGCATAAGTAGTAACAACAACTGGACCAGAATGAGGTTCAATATACTGTACAATAACCACGTCACATCCTCTCCCTCAGCTCCTTCAATGTCCAAATCATCCAAATTACATAAAATGGGTTCCAGTCTATAGATAGACAGTTAAAAGATAGACAGTCATTAGGCAGACACCATATGGTCGACATTCAAAAGTCATACAGGGTCAAAAGTCAGATTAGGTCAAAAGTCAGACAGTCAAAAGTCCAACAGGGTCAAAAGGAATTGATTATAATTCATTTTGATGAACATCATCTTCTCCACATTTTCTGGAAGTAACCTCGTACGCCGATTGCTGACAAGGTGAGCGGCTGCACTAAACACTCTTTCGGAGTACACACTGGAGGGGGGGGGGCAACTTAGGTAAAATAAAGCCAGTTTGTGCAAGGGCCTCCAAATTGCCTCATTTTCCGCCAGTATACGTACGGACTGTCTGACGTGCCTACTTGGATGCGGTCACTCATATAATCCTTCACCATTCTTTCAATGGTGACAGAATCATATGCAGTGACAGTAGACGACATGTCAGTAATCATTGGCAGGTCCTTCAGTCTGGACCAGATGTCAGCACTCGCTCCAGACTGCCCTGCATCACCGCCAGCGGGTGGGCTCGGAATTCTTAGCCTTTTCCTCGCACCCCCAGTTGCGGGAGAATGTGAAGGAGGAGCTGTTGACGGGTCACGTTCCGCTTGACTTGACAAGTGTCTCACCAGAAGGTCTTTGCACCTCTGCAGACTTGTGTGTGCCGGAAAAAGAGATACAACGTAGGCTTTAAACCTAGGATCGAGCATGGTGGCCAAAATGTAGTGCTCTGATTTCAACAGATTGACCACCCGTGAATACTGGTTAAGTGAATGCCTAGCGGAATCGCTCCGTTTTAGCTCCTCCTTCAATCTCTCCAGCTTCTTCAGCAAAAGCCTGATGAGGGGAATGACCTGACTCAGGCTGGCAGTGTCTGAACTGACTTCACGTGTGGCAAGTTCAAAGGGTTGCAGAACCTTGCACAACATTGAAATCATTCTCCACTGCTCTTGAGTCAGGTGCATTCCCTCTCCTTTGTCTATATCATAGGCAGATGTATAGGCTTGAATGGCCTTTTGCTGCTCCTCCATCCTCTGAAGCATATAGAGGCTTGAATTCCACTTCGTTACCACCTCTTGCTTCAGATGATGGCGGGGCAGGTTCAGGAGTGTTTGCTGGTGTTCCAGTATTCGGCACACGGTGGCTGAATGCCGAAAGTGGCCCGCAATTCTTCGGGCCACCGACAGCATCTCTTGCACGCCCCTGTCGTTTTTTAAATAATTCTGCACCACCAAATTCAATGTATGTGCAAAACATGGGACGTGCTGGAATTTGCCCAGATGTAATGCACGCACAATATTGGTGGCGTTGTCCGATGTCACAAATCCCCAGGAGAGTTCCATTGGGGTAAGCCATTCTGCGATGATGTTCCTCAGTTTCCTTAAGAGGTTGTCAGTTGTGTGCCTCTTATGGAAAGCGGTGATACAAAGCGTAGCCTTACTAGGAACGAGTTGGCGTTTGTGAGATGCTGCTACTGGTGCCGCCGCTGCTGTTCTTGCTGCGGGTGGCAATATATCTACCCAGTGGGCTGTCACAGTCATATAGTCCTGAATCTGCCCTGCTCCACTTGTCCACATGTCCGTGGTTAAGCGGACATTGGGTACAACTGCAATTTTTAGCACACTGGTGACTCTTTTTCTGAGGTCTGTGTACATTCTCGGTATCGCCTGCCTAGAGAAATGGAACCTAGAGGGTATTTGGTACCGGGGACACAGTACCTCAATCAATTCTCTAATTCCCTGTGAATTAACGGTGGATACTGGACACACGTTTAACACTACCGCAGCTGCCAAGACCTGAGTTATCCGCTTTGCAGCAGGATGACTGCTGTGATATTTCATCTTCCTCGCAAAGGACTGTTGGACAGTCAATTGCTTACTGGAAGTAGTACAAGTGGTCTTCCGACTACCCCTCTGGGATGACGATCGACTCCCAGCAGCAACAACAGCAGTGCCAGCAGCAGTAGACGTTACACTCAAGGATACATCAGAGGAATCCCAGGCAGGAAAGGACTCGTCAGACTTGCCAGTGACATGGCCTGCAGGACTATTGGCTTTCCTGTCTAAGGAGGAAATTGACACTGAGGGAGTTGGTGGTGTGGTTTGCAGGAGCTTGGTTACAAGAGGAAGGGATTTAGTTGTCAGTGAACTACTTCCAAAGTTTTTGAACTTGTCAATGACTTCTGATGAATGCGCTCCAGGTGACGTATAAGGGAGGATGTTCCTAGGTGGTTAACGTCCTTACCCCTACTTATTACAGCTTGACAAAGGCAACACACGGCTTGACACCTGTTGTCCGCATTTCTGTTAAAATAATTCCACACCGAAGAGGTGATTTTTTTTGTAATTTGACCAGGCATGTCAATGGCCATATTCGTCCCACGGACAACAGTTGTCTCCCCAGGTGCCTGACTTAAACAAACCACCTCACCATCAGAATCCTCCTTGTCAATTTCCTCCTCAGCGCCAGCAACACCCATATCCTCATCCTGGTGTACTTCAACAGTGACACCTTCAATTTGACTATCAGGAACTGGACTGTGGGTGCTCCTTCCAGCACTTGCAGGGGGCGTTCAAATGGTGGAAGGGCGCCACCTCTTCCCATCCAGTGTTGGGAAGGTCAGGCATCGCAACTGACACAATTGGACTCTCCTTGGGGATTTGTGATTTAGAAGAATGCACAGTTCTTTGCTGTGCTTTTGCCAGCTTAAGTCTTTTCATTTTTCTAGTGGGAGGATGAGTGCTTCCATCCTCATGTGAAGTTGAACAACTAGCAATGAACATAGGCCAGGGCCTCAGCCGTTCCTTGCCACTGCGTGTCATAAAGGGCATATTGGCAAGTTTACGCTTCTCATCAGACGCTTTTAATTTTGAGTTTTGGGTCATTTTACTGAACTTTTGTTTTTTGGATTTTACATGCTCTCTACTATGACATTGGGCATCGGCCTTGGCAAACGATGTTGATGGCATTTCATCATCTCGGCCATGACTAGTGGCAGCAGCTTCAGCACGAGGTGGAAGTGGATCTTGATCTTTCCCTATCCACATTTTTGTTCTCCATTTTTTAATGTGTGGAATTATATGCCAGTAATATATCAATAGCAATGGCCTACTGTACCGTACTGCTATATAAATATATATATATATATATATATATATACTGTCTGTAGATGGCCCGGCACTCCTGTACGCCTTAAATATAACTGCTGTGGTGCCCTCCGAGTGACTCTAGGTCACAATATGTAGCGTGGATAAGCGGCGGCACTCAGACAGACTCCTTAGTATGAATAATCAGGTCATTTATTTAGACCAATGCATGTTGCATTGGTCTAAATAAATGACCTGATTATTCATACTAAGGAGTATGTCTGAGTGCTGTCTGAGTCTGTCTGAGTGCCGCCGCTTATCCACGCTATATATATATATATATATATATATATATATATATACTGGTGGTCAGCAAAATTCTGCACTGTCCTCCTACTATATACTGCGCACAACTACAATGCAGCACAGATATGGATAGTATACTTGACGACACAGAGGTAGAGCAATGGACTATTATTTATTATTTATTAGCAGTTTCTTATATAGCGCAGCATATTCCGTTGCGCTTTACAATTAGAACAACAGTTATAGAACAAAACAGGGAAAAGACAGACATAGCGGTAGGAAGGCCCTGCTCGCAAGCTTACAATCTATAGGGAAATAGGTATTGATACACAAGGATAGATGCAACCTGTTACATAATGTTTCCCCAGATTGCTAGGTTCTTAGTGGGTTGTATGATATGATCACCCAGCAATGTTGGAAGACAAAATGTGAGGTTATGGGGACTGTGCAGAGGGAATGTAACTGGATAGGGAAGCATTGAAGGTTATGTGTGTGGGTCAGGAATTTGGTAGGCTTGTCTGAAGAGATGAGTTTTCAGGGAACGTTTAAAGGTTTGGAGACTAGTGGAGAGTCTTATTGTGCGTGGGAGGGCATTCCACAGAGTGGGTGAAGCCCGGGAAAAGTCCTGTCATTTTGAGTGGGAACAGGTAATACATCTGAATGAGAGACGCAGATCTTGTGCAGAGCGGAGGGGTCTGGTAGGGAGATATTTTGAGATGAGTGAGGAGATGTATGATGGTGCAGTTTGGGTAATAGCCTTGTATGTAAGTAAAAGTATTTTATATTTGACACGGTAGAATACCGGTAACCAATGGAGGGACTGACAGAACGGACCAGCAGACGAAGAACGTCTGGCAAGGAAGATTAGCCTCGCAGCTGCATTTAAAATGGATTGAAGTGGTGAGAGCCTATGTTTGGGAAGACCAGTAAGGAGATTATTACAATAATCAATGCGGGAGATGATGAGTGCATGGATCAGAGTTTTTGCGGTGTCTTGTGTAAGATAAGGGCATATTTTGGATATGTTTTTGAGGTGCATGTAACATGATTTAGAGACAGATTGAATGTGTGGAACAAACGACAGTTCAGAGTCAAGGATGACACCTAGGCAGCGAGCTTGTGGGGTAGGGTGGATAGTTGCATTGTCAACAGTTATGGCAATATCAGGTTGGTAACTACCCTTAGCTGGTGGGAAAATAATTAATTCTGTTTTGGAAATGTTGAGTTTGAGATGGCGAGATGACATCCAAGATGAAATGGCAGACAGGCATCCAGTGACACGAGCCAATACAGATGGTGATAAATCTGGGGAGGATAGGTAGATTTGAGTATCATCAGCGTACAAATGATACTGAAACCGAAGGAGCTGATTAGTTTACCAAGAGAGGAGGTATAGATTGGGAAAAGCAGAGGACCTAAGACTGAGCCTTGCGGTACTCCAACTGATAGAAGTAGAGAAGAGGAGGTAGAATCAGAGAAGCGAATACTGAAAGATCGATTAGATAGGTAGGATGAGAACCAAGTAAGGGCTGTGTCCTGAAGACCTAGGGACTCTAGTGTTTGTATGAGAAGAGAGTGGTCAACAGTGTCAAAAGCAGCAGAGAGATCTAGAAGAATAAGTAGTGTGTAATGGCCTTTTGATCTAGCAGTGACCAGATCATTCACTACTTTGGTCAGTGCCGTCTCCGTGGAGTGTTGGGCACGAAAGCCTGACTGAAGTGGGTCCAGTAAGTTGTGGGAGTTAAGAAAGTGTGTAAGGCGAGTGTAGGCAAGTCTCTCAAGTAGCTTGGAGGGACTGGGTAGCTGAGAAATGGGACGGTAGTTAGAGAGTCTGTTAGGGTCAGAGTTGTGTTTTTTCAGAATGGGAGTAATCACTGCATGTTTAAACAGAGATGGAAAGATGCCAGTAGAGAGAGAGAGATTACAGATTTTAGTTAAGGTTGGGATAAGCACAGGAGACAAACTTTTGCTGACCTGTGAGGGTATAGGATCAAGAGGAGAGGTAGTGGAGTAGGAGGATGAAAAGAGTGTTGATACTTCATCTTCACTTGTGGGATCAAATGAAGAGAAAGTGCCAGAGGGTTCAGATAGGGATTTGAGCAGGTCACTGGCTGAGTTAGAGCATACCATTTCATCTCGGATTTTATCAATCTTATCCTTGAAGTAGGAAGCAAGTTCTTGTGCACTGATAGTAGCTAGTGGGGAGGTGAGGGAGGGTAAAGAAGTGATTTAAATGTATTAAAAAGTCGTTTGGGGTTGGTGGCATGATAAGAGATGAGAGATTGGAAATATGTTTGTTTGGCAGTGTCCAGGGCCTGACGATAGGAGTGGTAGGTAGTATTATATGTGATAAAGTCACTTGGATTCTGAGATTTCCGCCACTGACGTTCTACCTTACGTGACAGTTTTTGTAGGTGTATTGTTGATTTAAAGTGCCATGGTTGGCATCTAAGCCTACGTGGAGTGTGATGGGTAGCTGGAGCAACTTCATCAAGGGCACTCTCTAGGGTCTGGTGCAGGTGGGATACAGCAGTGTCAGGTGTGGTGAATGTAGAGATTGGTGATAGACGTTGTTGCAGAGAAGTGGAAAGTTGTTGAAAATTTATATTGTTAGTATTTCTGCGTGTTAGAGGAGGCTTGCTTTGTTTTAGTGTCCTAGAATTTAAAGTAATAGAAGAGATTGTGAAGGTGATCAGGTTGTGATCAGAGAGAGGGAAAGGAGTGTTAATGAGTTGGGAAACTGAGCAGAGCCTGGAGAACACAAGATCAAGGCAGTGGCCCTTCTGGTGAGTAAAGGAGTCGGACCATTGGGTTAGGCCAAGAGAGGAGGTTAGAGAGAGGAGTTTGGATGCATGAACAGATTGTGGACTGTCAAGAGCTATATTGAAATCACCCATAATGATGGTGGAGATGTCAGAGGATAAGAAGTGTGGGAGCCAGGCAGAAAAATCTTCTAGAAATTGTTGTTTAGGTTGCCCAGGAGGGCGATAGATAGCTGCAACACGCAGAGAGAAGGCGGTGAAAATCCTGATAGAGTGAACTTCAAATGATGTGAATGCGAGTGATGGAACCTGAGGTAGAACAGTGTATGTGAAAAACTGTGACAGTAAGATTCCAACCACACCACCTTTACTGTTATTAGGCCTAGATGTGTGTGTGAAGTGGAAACCACCGTGTGACAGTGCTGCAGGGGAGGCCGTGTCTGATTGTGTGAGCCATGTTTCTGTTATAGCAAGCAGATTAAAGTTGTAAGATATGAAGAGGTTATGGATGGATGTTAATTTGTTGCAAACAGAGCGTGCATTCAATAAGGCACATTTTAGTGACTTGGAGGGGGATGGGAGACACGTGATATTTATGAGGTTAGATGGATTTCTATGTTGTTTTGAGACAGCTGAGTGTGAGAGGGAAAGGTGGTTTGGGCCTGGATTTGGTGATATGTCACCAGCTAATAAAAGCAGAAGAGTGAGATAAATATTGGTGGATGTTTGCGAGTGTTTATTCTGGTGGCCAATTGTGGTTGTCAAAGTACTTGCAGAGAACTGCAGAGTACGTGCAGTACTGTACTGTACTGCTATATATATATACTGGTGGTCAGCAAAATTCTGCACTGTCCTCCTACTATATACTGCGCACAACTACAATGCAGCACAGATATGGATAGTATACTTGACGACACAGAGGTAGAGCAATGGACTACTGTACCATACTGCTATATATATACTGGTGGTCAGCAAAATTCTGCACTGTCCTTCTACTATATACTGCGCACAACTGCAATGCAGCACAGATATGGATAGTATACTTGACGACACAGAGGTAGAGCAATGGACTACTGTACCATACTGCTATATATATATTGGTGGTCAGCAAAATTCTGCACTGTTCTCCTACTATATACTGCGCACAACTACATTGCAGCACAGATATGGATAGTATACTTGATGACACAGAGGTAGAGCAATGGACTACTGTACCATACTGCTATATATATACTGGTGGTCAGCAAAATTCTGCAATGTCCTCCTACTATATACTGCGCATAACTACAATGCAGCACAGATATGGATAGTATACTTGATGACACATAGGTAGAGCAATGGACTACTGTATCGTACTGCTATATATATACTGGTGGTCAGCAAAATTCTGCACTGTCCTCCTACTATATACTGTGCACAACTACATTGCAGCACAGATATGGATAGTATACTTGACAACATAGAGGTAGAGCAATGGACTACTGTACCGTACTGCTATATCTATACTGGTGGTCAGCAAAATTCTGCACTGTCCTCCTACTATATACTGCGCACAACTACAATGCAGCACAGATATGGATAGTATACTTGATGACACAGAGGTAGAGCAATGGACTACTGTACCGTACTTCTATATATATACTGGTGGCCAGCAAAATTCTGCACTGTCCTCCTACTATATACTGCGCACAACTACAATGCAGCACAGATATGGATAGTATACTTGACGACACAGAGGTAGAGCAATGGACTACTGTACCGTACTGCTATATATATACTGGTGGTCAGCAAAATTCTGCACTGTCCTCCTACTATATACTGTGCACAACTGCAATGCAGCACAGATATGGATAGTATGCTTGATGACACAGAGGTAGAGCAATGGACTACTGTACCATACTGCTATATATATACTGGTGGTCAGCAAAATTCTGCACTGTTCTCCTACTATATACTGCGCACAACTACAATACAGCACAGATATGGATAGTATACTTGATGACACAGAGGTAGAGCAATGGACTACTGTACCGTACTACTATATATATACTGGTGGTCAGCAAAATTCTGCACTGTCCTCCTACTATATACTGCGCACAACTATAATGAAGCACAGATACGGATAGTATACTTGACGACACAGAGGTAGAGCAATGGACTACTGTATCGTACTGCTTTATATATGCTGGTGGTCAGCAAAATTCTGCACTGTCCTCCTACTATATACTGCGCACAACTACAATGCAGCACAGATATTGAGCGTTTTCAGGCAGAGAACGTAGATATTTGCAGCACACTGAGCACAGCTATTTGCAGCACACTGAACACAGAAACTGAGAGAACGCAGCCACGTCCTCTCGCTATCATCTCCAATGCACGAGTAAAAATGGCGGCAATGCACGGCTCTTTATATGCAATACGAATCTCGCGAGAATATGACAGCGGGATGATGACGTTCGGGCGCGTTCGTGTTAACCGAGCAAGGCGGGAAGATCCGAGGCTGCCTCGGACCCGTGTAAAATGGGTGAAGTTCGGGGGGGGTTTGGATCTCGAGGAACCGAACCCGCTCATCTCTAATGAAAAATGCAAAGAATATATTAGAAATATCTTCTTTGTATTATTGTAAACATTTTTATAGTCAAAACTCTGGAATAAAAAGTCTATGACAGGTGAGGCAGTGATTCCCCCCCCCCCCCCGCCTTTCTTTTCCACACATCTCTGATCAAAACTCACCAAATTTCCAGCAGCATATACTGCTGCATATGTGTATAATGCCCACATGCACCTTTTAGCTCATACAGTATATTGGGCGGGATGTACTAATTTTTGGGGGTTTTACCGCATTTCGAAAAATTTTCTAAGACCCCACCGCCAGTTTTTCGCCGTCCAGTGTATTGCCATCTCTGGATGGCGATACCCTATAGAAGCCTATGAGCTTCTTATCGCCGACCGCCGCAACCCGCCGCCTCCACCGCCCCCACCGCAGACGCCCCCCCCGGCATCCCTTCCTTCAGGCAGCCTGGACCCGGAAGGTAATCTCCTCCTCTTCCTAGCAACGCAGCCGGAGGTCCTTCCGGCTGCAGGGTGGAGGAGGAGACGCCAGGGACAGCCTGCTGCTGCTTCCAGGCGTGTGGGCACTGTGGAGGTGACGGAGACCCCCCGCAGATCACCTCACAGGTATCGCGGGGGGCCTCCGTCACCGCATTGCGATATTGATCGCATATGTTAGTACATATACGATCAACATCGCTGTGATGCGCGGTGAGGGGCGGCGATGTATCTTAATACATCCCGCCCATTGTGTGTAAATCTAGCTCTAGTACTAGCCAGTGCCTCCTGAGCCATTTACCTCACTGAACGTCCCTGACTTGTACAAAGTATTCTAATATATGAGTATGTCGTAACTATAGAAGATATTATCTTGATGTTTTTCTATAAATGTGAATGGTGCATTTTTAAATAAAAAATATCATTAACTACAAATAAAAATATAAAATAAAAAACATATGTTGCTATCCCTTTAAAAAATATTTTTCTACATCAGTACTGTAGATGTTAATTAAGTATTGTTAATGTAAATGTCATTAAGAACTGCAAATGTAAATGTTAATTAAGTACTGCAAGTAGAAAGCTGTGACTTTATATAATATAGCTGCAATGCTAATAATTCAATAAGCACGGTCTGCTTTTCAAAATGACTGGGAATGGAATTGTTGCTCCCCCATGTGACTGTACAGACATGGTTAGTAACAGCACAAATTCTGGGGGGCAGAAGTGTGATATCTCACTAACCTGTTAGTTACTACTAAAATAAAACCATTTTAATCACATTTTAACAGGGAAATAAGCAATTAGGGAATAACAGAGCCACTGAAACAGAAGTTGGTGATGTGAGAGGAGGAGAGATATAGGCAATGGCATCTTAGAGGACAGATGACTTATACTGGAAGTCAAGAGATGTAGTTTCACGTCTGTGGTTTCTTGTGGACTCAAGATTCTGGCCTTGGCTCAGTGGAGGGCACCTTATGCAGGAAGCTAGATGAGTGTAGGTAACTCTTGTGCATGACGTATACCAGGCACAGAGGTGTGGCAAATACAAATTTTAAAGAGTCTCTGTTTATAAAGAGCAGGAAAGTACCAAAGACAGCAGAAATGAACTGTACCTGAAACTGAGCAGACTTGGAACTGATAGAAACTGTAACAGAAGTCAGTCTTGAGTTGTCTTTGCACCAGCCAGACTGGTATCAGAAGAAATATGGAACAGGAGTCAGACTTGCACTGACTTTGTACTTGCCAGACTGGAACCCGTAGAGACTGGAACAAGAGTCTAACTTGTACTGACTTTTCACTTGCCGGACTGAAATCGGGAGGAACTGGAACAGGAGTCAGACTTGCACTGACTTTGTACTGGAATCAGTAGAAGGGGGGTCATTCCGAGTTGATCTCTCACTAGCAACTTTTTGCAGTGCTACATTCTGATAGTCGCCGCCTATGGGGGAGTGTATTTTAGCTTTGCAAATGTGCGAACGCTTTTGCAGCTGACGACGCAAAAATGTTTTTTGCAGTTTCTGAGTAGGTCTGGACTAACTCAGCCACTGCGATCACTTCAGTCTTTTTGGTCCCGGAATTGACATCAGACACCCGCCCTGGAAAAGCTTAGACACGCCTGCGTTTTTCCAAACACTCCCAGAAAATGGTCAGTTGACACCCACAAATGCCCTCTTTCTGTCAATCACCTTGCGATCGGCTGTGTGAATGGATTCTTCGTTAAATCCATCGCCCAGCACCGATTCTCTTTGTACCCGTACTACGTGCCTGCGCAATGCGGTGCATATGCATGCGCAGTTTTGCCGAGATTTAACCTGATCGCAGCGCTGCAAAAAGTTGTTAGCAAACGATCAACTCGGAATGACCCCCTAGAACAGGGATCAGACTATTACTGACTTTGCTCTGGCTTTGCACAGTGGTGAGCCTTTGCAGAAGCCATTGGTGCAAGACAGAGAAATACATAATTCTTAAAGGTAAGTGTAATGAGACTAGTACCTATAGGTTCATGTCTCTACAGATTACTCTACCACAACCCCACCACATCCGGATTATCACAAAAGCACTCACAGTGCTTGGCACTATGGGGGTAATTCAGACCTAATCGTGGCAGCAAATTTGTTAGCAGTTGGGCTAAACCATGGGGGTCATTCCGAGTTGATCGCTCGCTAGCTAGTTTTAGCAGCCATGCAAACGCTGTGCCGCCGCCCACTGGGAGTGTATTTTAGCTTAGCAGAAGTGCGAACAGTTGTATCGCAGAGCGCCTGCAAAAAAAATTTGTGTCGTTTCAGAGTAGCTCAAAACCTACTCAGCGCTTGCGATCACTTCAGACTATTCAGTTCCGGATTTGACGTCACAAACCCGCCCAGCGTTTCTCCCAGCCACGCCTGCGTTTTTCCTGGCATGCCTGCGTTTTTCCGCACACTCCCTGAAAACGGTCAGTTGCCACCCAGAAATGCCCACTTCATGTCAATCACTCTGCGGCAAGCAGTGCGACTGAAATACATTGCTAGACCCTGTGCAAAACTACATCGTTCGTTGTGCCCATACGTCACACGTGCACATTGCGCAGAACTTCAATTTTTTAGCCTGATTGCTGCGCTGCAAACAAATTCAGCTAGCGATCAACTCGGAATGACCCCCCCATGTACACTGCAGGTGTGGCAGATATAACATTTGCAAAGAGAGTTAGATTTGGGTGGGTTATTTTGTTTCTGTGCAGGGAAAATAGTCTGCTTTATTTTTACACTACAATTTAGATTTCAGTTTGAACACACCCCAACCAAAACTAACTCTCTCTGCACATGTTATATCTACCCCCCCTGCAGTGCACATGGGCCCTCATTCTGAGTTGATCGCTTGCTAGCTACTTTTTGCAGCCGTGCAAATGTATAGTCACCGCCCACGGGGGAGTGTATTTTCACTTTGCAAGTGTGCGATCGTAAGTGCAGCCGAGCGGGATGAAAAAGTGTTTTGCAGTTTCTGAGTAGGTCTGAAATTACTCAGCCCTTGCGATCACTTCAGCCTGTCCGGTCCTGGAATTGAAGTCAGACACCCGCCCTGCAAACGCCTGGACACGCCTGCGTTTTCCCTACCCCTCCCAGAAAGTGGTCAGTTGACACCCATAAACGCCATCTTTCTGTCAATCTCCTGCTGTTCCAATGGAATTGTCACTAGAACCATTGCACAGCAACAATGCAGTTTGTACCCGTACGACGCGCGTGCGCATTGTGGTGCATAAGCATGTGCAGTAGTAACCTGGTCGCTGCGCTGCGAAAATTGGCAGCGTGCGATCAACTCGGAATGAGGCCCATGTTTTTTTCCAACTGCTAACAAATTTGCTGCTATGATCAGGTCTGAATTACCACCAATTGCTGTGGGATTAATTCATTAGCTGCCAATTGGAAGTTACTGGATAGTACAATGGACAGGCTATCATCATTGCATCAGCTCTCCAGCACCAAAAAGAGATATGCCTTCCTAAAAGGCATATACAGTATGTGGATGAGTTCATATCATGTTATGTTGCAGTTATGTGTGAATGGCCCTTACTGTACTTGGATCATGCTTACCCACAACATTCTGCTTCTCTAGGTATACGGAGACACATAAAGAAATGTAAAACATAATATTTGGACATACTGTATGCACTTTTTGGTGTGTACACACTGAAGAAATGTATATCATTTACAAAACACATTGACGTGCACTCAACTTTAAATCTTTAATCTGTTATATTGTCAAATTTCTCCAGGCTTACATTTACACGAAGAAACTGTTACTGGTACTGACAGGGTGAGCAGCTGTAAACCACAGGAGCCAAATGTCCAGAAGTATTTCCTATTATTAGCATAAATATTTATGCTAGTTCTGTTTATTTGTGATTTAGGGTTGGATGGCTCCTTCAGAAACATATCAAAGCAAGCTATTATATACTATATCATTTCCTATTGCAGTACTACATTTAAAATAGTTATCTCTGACACTGGGCCAGATAAACCTTCAGGGGGCCTGGGGCACTTAAGACATGGGGTTCCACATTCAATCCTCAGGCCATCTTGTCATCAGTGTCCATATCTCAGCTGCCTATGCTGAAGTAGTGCCAAGGGTGCTCTTACTAACAACAGCAAAAGACATTGGTCACCGATGGGAGTCATTTCAGCTTTCCTCACAGGTGTGGTGGGTCAACCAGGATGTGGCTATTGACACTGTGACTGCAGGAACAGTAGGTGCACCAACATTGTGCTACAGTGAGAGACCAGCACTTGCAACATATATCCTAAGCAGCTGATCATGTAACTTGTGGCCAGTGGATAGGAGTCCTAGTGTGCAGCAGCTGCTGTGCAGTAACAGAGGAAGCGCAAGCCATAATGACACATTTTGGTGCCCTGTGCCAGAAAGAGCATTGGTGCCTCATCCCCATATTTTAAATAGGGATAGCATTGACAAAAAATTCATGGTCTCATTGAAAAAGGGCGTTGCCTCGCAACATTAGCCCCAATTTAAATGATGCCACACAATAGTGCCCCGTACTCACATTGCAATGCATAGTAGTGTCCCTTATTCACATTACTGTACATCATACAGAAATGCCCCTTACATATGTCACACAAAAGTAGTGCACCATCCACATTATACCCCACAGTAGTACCCCTTATACACATTACACCACACATTGAAGCCCCTTAATTACATTATGCTACACAGTTGTGCCCCTTAATTATGTTAAGTCACACGATGCCCATTACACATTATGCCCTACAGTAGTACCCTTTATACACATAGCACCACACACTAAAGCCCCTTATTCACATTACACTACACAATAGTACCCCTTATATATATTATGCCACACAGTACTACTCCTTACACATTAGTAGTGCCCTTTACACGTTATGCCCACACAGTAGTATTGCCTCTCACATGTTATGCCCACACAGTAGTATTGCCCCTTACATGTTATGTCTACACAGTAATACACCCTACATGTTATTCCCACACAGAGGTAGTGTCCTATTCGTGTTATGCCCACAGTAGTAGTGCTCCTTGTACTTGATGCCCACACAGTAGTAGCCCCCTGTACATATAACTTTATATAGCTGCCCCCCCATATAAATAACACTACATACCGACAGCATATATGTGTCCCTGCTCTCCCTGTGCCAAGGAAAAGGTACTTTTAATGTAGCTTGTGACTAATAAACAATAATATTTTCTTGTTTACCATCATCTTATTTAAATGAAGAGATTCATAATTTATTATCATTTATTATCACAAAATATTGCAATCAATTATTCACAGTGTTTTCATTTAAATAAGATTATGGTAAACAAGAAGATATTATTGTTTATTGGTCACAAGGTACATTAATAGCACCTTGTCCTTGGTAATGTAAGGTTAATTTTATTATGCAGGGGTGTACCCACAGGGCATATGCACCAACATATGTGCTGTGTGCCGAGCACTTGGCACCACCATACTGTAGTTACAGCCCTGGCAGAGCGCTTCTCTAAAACTGCACAGTGCAGTAGTGTGCTATTCCAGATGGGCTGCCCCTTTAGAGAAGGGGCCCGGGGAGCTGTGTCCTTGTGCCTCTCCCCTTTATTCCGGCTTTACTCTAAATGTGAAATAATGATAAAATTATTGCAGTGAATAATGATAGAATATATATTGATATATATATATAAGATATATATTGCAGTTTGTTAGTAAATTAATTTAAACAAGCTTGTTTCGGTAATAGAGAACAGTACGATTGGAACAGAAAGCAGATTTGTTCAACAAGAAGTCTCAGTCTGCATGCCAATTTCACCAGTAAAACTCATTTTTGGAGCATACAGATGTGTCGCATACACCTAGCCTCAATATGCCATATGGCTCAATACTCTATGCCAAGTGGTGTAGAGTAGCAACTTTTCTTTAAATGTACACACCATTCAATCTGTACCAGAGATACTGGGCTGCAGCTTTAACCACGCACTAATTAGTTTTAAATATCTACAAACTTGCAGATGAAGTACAATGTAAATCAGCATGTATAAAAGCTGCAGCCACTGCAGCCAATGCCCAGGACAAATAAAAAAATGGTGCCTTTTTTCACACATTTAGCCACCACCTTCTTCCACCTTTCCCCCCATGCACAGGAGAAACAGTCCGTTATCGGTGGGACAGTCCGTTATCGCATCAGCTGTACCGGCAGTCAGAGCCTGACATGCAATCCTTGGGAGGGAGGCTTGAGCCTCGTAATTTCCAAACTAAGTCCTCTGTCCTGATGCCCCCTTGCCCTGGCATCCAGGGCATGTGCCCCACTTGCCCCACCCTTGTTACACCACTGACCGTAGCACTTCAGATACAGATTCAGACACATTGGCACACAGATATAAAGTACAAGAGTTAATCAGTGCATATTCAAAAATTGGTTTTGTCACACAAAGATGCACATTTCAGCAGAAAAGACACAAAAATGAATGCAGGTCCTGGTGCGACTAGAGGGACTGTTTGGCATGACTGCTACAATAGTGCTGGAGGGCACATCTGTATCTTACCTGTTTTCACAGTGTGTATGCTCTTGAACAAAGCATATGCAAAAATGGATGATGCAGAGTTGTATACATTTCAGTCGCATTTCCACTTGCGACTCATGGGTATTAACTTGGATGCAATGTAGCATTCTAATGTAATCAATGTCAATGGAATTTCACAATGTGTATTTGGGACACTTGCAGGGTTGCTTTGGATTGGTGGTCCAGGACCAAGTTAAATTATTTACGGTCATTATAACAGACAAAACCAGTGTTGGTGGCTGCCAATCAGAAAATATGTGGTCAAACAGAAGCAAATCTTGTTTCTCACCAAAAAACTGAACTGGTAAGGATAACATACAGTACAGTATAAACACAATTTACTTAATTTAATATACAGTATATTGTAATACATTTCTTGATAAGAAACTTTTGGCCTATGTGTGCTGTGATTTTTTTTAAGCTTTTAAGTTTCTCGTTCATTGATTTTTAAAACACCATATTTTGTGTTATTTTTTTTTTCCAATAAATGTTTATTGAGTTATAGAGTAGTTACAGATTATTCAAGACAGCTTACATCTTTCAACTGATAATACAGTAAAAACACAGTCAGCTAGGTATGGGCTAAGCCTTTTAACACAGTTATCATGGTCAGTAGTACATAAATTTAGTGAACAAGTCAATATCTCTAATTCAAGGTCAAAGCCAACCTCTTCTAGGATAAAGCTGTCCTAACATAACGTTTCTTAACACTAAAAGAAGTAAAGAAGAAAGGAGAGAAAAGAGTACAGGGTGGAAAAGTAAAGATTCATGAAGAGAGGGGAGGGGGGGGGGGCACCGATGTGGATCTGGCCAGTTCAGTCCGGTCAGGGAGCTGAAGTAATAACATCTATCCCTGTTGACAGTAGTAGAGGGCGGCGTGCAGGGCTCAAGTTAGGTCATCAGTGACAGGTAAGCATGTGAGGATTTAAATTCCAACCAAGGGGACCAAGTGGTCGTGAATCTTCGGTGTGTCTCCGGTGTCACTCGCAAGTCCTCCATGGTCATATACCAATCTATTCTGGCAACCCATTCCCTCATAATAGGAGGTTCAGTAGATCGCCAGTGAACCGGAATGACCGCTTTGGCTGCGCTATTAAGAAACTTTAGTAGGGAGCTTTTATATGTCGACAGGGGCCATGTAACACAATTAAGAAGCCAGAAGGCTGGCTCCGAAGGGACCTCCAAGCCCACTATCAATTTTGAGGTTGTAATTACGTTATTCCAAAAGGGCCGAAGTTTAGGGCAATCCCACCAGATATGCATCGGGGAACCAGTTTGAGTATTGCATCTCCAACATTTGTCTGATACATTGGGGAACATTTTTGCCAGTGTTTGGGGACATCTGTACCATCGAGACAGTACCTTGAAATGTGTTTCGAGGACTGAATAACTTGAGGAACTTACAAAGGTGGCCTGAAAACTCTTCTCCCAGTCCTCTTCTGACAGATCTATCTGTATATCGGGAGCCCAGTCCCTGGTGTATTTAGGGAGATCGGGGAATTTGTTCACTATCAAAAATCTATAACATTTTGAAAGGAAATGATGTGGGCGAGAGGGTTCTGAACATAAATTCTCGAAAACCGTCAACTGTCTAGTCAGGCCTGGGCGGGCATTACTTCCCAGAACAAAGTGTTTCAATTGAAGGTATTTCCATATCTCCGAAGGGGAGAGATTCCACTTTGATTGCATCAAGGGGAAGGGGATCATCTCTCCATGTTCCACCAGCTGACCAACACGCACCACCCCCTCCCGTCTCCATGAATCAAATCCCCAACCTGAGATCGCCGGCGGGAAGTCTGGGTTGTGAAACAATGGGGTCAGGGGAGAGTATTTAGAAGAAACATACGGAAGGGTCCTAAGTCTGTCCCAACGTAAGAGTGTAGGTCCAATAGTAGGGTGATCTATGCGTGGTATCTTAGAGCACCAAGGGTAGTAGGCAATGGGGGCGGGCAGCACTGCCTCCTCAATATGGACCCACTGCTTTGTGTCGCGTGGGCGTGACCAGTCCAAGATTCTGTGGAGAACAATGGCCTCATAGTACAGTGAGAAATGCGGTAGCTGAAGACCGCCCTTATGTTTAGGACGGAAAAGGATGGCATGCTGAAAGCGGGGTCGTTTGCCCCCCCACACAAAGTCCCTAACTAGATTATGTAGGTCTCTGAACCAAGTTCCAGGAATGGAAACCGGGAGCGCCTGGAGGAGATAGAGGACTCTCGGCAAGACATTCATTTTAATAGCACTGAGTCTCCCCAGCCAGGATAACCGCCTGTTGCCCCAGTCCCGGAACTCGGAGCGAAGTGAGTCAAGCAATTTTTTGAAGTTTACCTCAAAAAGGCGTGATAAGTCCCTATGTAGAGTAACCCCCAGATATTTAAAGCTAGAGGGATGCCAGTGGAAGGGGAAGGATTGTTTGAGGCCGTCAAGGGTTTGGGAGGGCTTTGATACAGTCACTGCCACTGACTTAGAAAGATTAATCTTAAAGTTGGACAGGGAGCCGTATCTATCTAGTTCAGACATCAGGTTGGGGACAGAAACCACTGGGTTCGATATGATAGTTAGCAGGTCGTCCGCGAACAGAGCAAGTTTGTACTCTCTGCCCCCCACCGTGAGCCCCGAAATGTCTGGGTTAAGCCTAATGGAACTTGCCAAGGCCTCCATGCAGAGGACGAAGATGAGGGGCGAGAGAGGGCATCCCTGTCTAGTGCCATTTCGAATCAGAACTGGGTGGGACAGGTCACCGTTAATTTTGATCCGTGCAGTTGGAAAATTATATAGTGCCAGGACGCGATGAAGACTTACAGGTCCCAAACCCAGGTGACGCAGGACTCCCTCCATAAACACCCAATCTACTCGATCAAAAGCCTTCTCGGCATCCGTAGAGAGCACCACTATTGGGTTCTGACTATGCGAAGCTAGATACATTAAATCGATAATTTTGGTCGTATTATCCCGGGCCTCCCTACCAGGGACAAAGCCCACCTGGTCTGAATGCACAATATTGGGGAGTAATAGCCTCAATCTGTTTGCTATAAGTTTAGCAAACAGCTTGATGTCTGAGTTGAGGAGGGAGATCGGGCGATAACTGGCACATTGAGCAGGGTCTTTCCCCTCCTTCGGTATAACCGTAATGAAGGCCTCTAGTGATTGAGGGGAGAAACCACGATTATCGGAGATCTCGTTGAATGCCAATAGCATTTTAGGCAGGAGGGAATCTTTAAAGAGCTTATAATAAGAGATGGTATAACCATCGGGGCCCGGACTCTTCCCGGATGGAGTCTCCTTGAGAGCTTGTTCCAGTTCCGGGAGAGTGAAGGGGGTGTCTAGCCAGGTGCTATCATCATCCGATATCCTAGGGAGTCCTGCGTCACGGAGGTATTCCGCCACCAATTCCCTAGTTGCCGATAATGACCTCGGGGCTCTAGGTTCCTGAAGATTATATAGTTTAGTGTAATAAGAGTGGAAAGCCTCGGCAATATCTTTGGTAAGGGTGCGGCGGGTCCCCGCCGCATCCTGTATCGACTGGATAAATAGAGTGGCTCGCTGCGCGCGGAGCGCCCTGGCCAGAAGCTTCCCTGGCTTGTTACCCCACTGATAAAAACGGTTTCTGCAGAGCCTATAGTCCCTTTTGATGTCTGAAAACAGCAAGGCATTAAGAGCCGTTCTCGTCTCGGTCAGCGCGTTCAGCACAGACGAAGAGGAGCCCATCTTGTGCGTTGTCTCTAGGTCCCTCAGCCGCTGAAGTAGGGCAGTCTTTTCCCCCAGCCTTTCCTTTTTCAGCATGGAACCTAACTGTATGAGCTTTCCCCGCAGAACACATTTGTGGGCTTCCCACACCGTGACCCGGGAAACATCCGGCGTTTCATTTGTTATAAAATAATTTTCCATTGCCTCAAGTATCTGGGGTTGAAATCTAGTGTCCATCAAGAGTTGTTCGTTCAACCGCCAGGTACATTGTTTGGAGTGTGGGTGTGATGTCTCCAGGGTCAGGGAGATAGGAGCATGATCCGACCAGGTGATCAATCCAATGTCAGTATCTCTCACTAGATGCAGAAATCTGTGGGGCAAGAGAAAGTAATCTAACCTAGAATAGATATCGTGGGGTCTGGAGTAGAACGTATAGTCCCTCTCCCCGGGGTGTTGGAGCCTCCAGGTGTCAACCAGCTGGTGGTCATGGAGAGAGCGTCGCACTCTGCGGTGCGATGTTACAGAGGTTCTGGCCGGCGTCCCGGAGATGTCCACCTCCGGCTGGAGAGTCCAGTTAAGGTCACCTCCAATAACTGGGATACCCGTGATCAAGGGGGCAATGCGGTTGAGAACCCTCCCTAGAAAGCTAGGTTGCGATTGATTGGGGGCATATATGTTAATGAATGTATAGGGCTGGTCAAACAATGTACATTTCACCAGGAGCGTCCTGCCCTCCTCCAAAGACACCGACGTAAGCTCCCGGAAAGGCAAGCGTTTAGACAGCAAAATGGCAACACCCAGGGACTTGCCCCTGCTATTGTTATTATAAAAGGAGTGCGGATAATTACGGTCTCTAAGGACCGGGGCCGATCCCACTTTAAAGTGCGTCTCCTGTAGAAAGGCAACATCAGCCCGAAATGCAAAAAGGTCCCTAAGCACCCTAGAGCGCTTCTCCGGGACGTTAAGACCCTTAGCATTCAGGGAAACCAGTTTTATGGCTGTCACCTTGGGGTCAACCGCCATCATCGGGAAACCAGGGTGAAACGTCGAGTCTCATAAGGAGGGCAGAACAACCCCCGGAACGGAGGGCCACACACCGGGGAATAGAAGGGGAGAGAGGGAAAGAATGAAACGGAAAGAAGGAACCC
This sequence comes from Pseudophryne corroboree, assembly GCF_028390025.1. NCBI lineage: Eukaryota > Metazoa > Chordata > Amphibia > Anura > Myobatrachidae > Pseudophryne > Pseudophryne corroboree. Next base: position 309,654,625 of record NC_086445.1, read on the forward strand.
ATAAGAAAAGTAGTCCAAAGAGCCTGGTCCAAACAAAGAACCAGCAGAACAAAACAAAAACAGGAACGTATAAAAAAGAAGAAACACACTACCGCCTCTCGGGAGCCCGGATGCGTTAATCGCATCGGAGACCGGGAATACACGGGCGGTGTAGGGGTGAACTGGGGGGGTCGGTGCCGACCCCAGCCCCAACAGGAATGTTGATATCACAATCAGAAATATAATTAACTGTTTGATCACACAACTTAAGAGCACTGTGGTGAAACATCATAGAACCAAGAACAAATACCTCCCACCTGGGCAGGGCAGACGGGTATCTGCCGGGTCAAGTACGATCCCAATGCCTCGGCCACGTCCCCAAAAGGGGGTATGAGCCGTAAAGCACAGAGATCTCCTGAGTCGGCAGGGAACTAATTAAACTTGGGAGTATTAAGGTGAATGTCCCGAGTCATGTAGAGGTCCTCATTTCTTCAGCGACTGCGTAGGGGAGCGCTGCTCTCTAGGGGGTTTCGGGTTGCGGTGGACTAGGTGCCAGTCGTTATCAGGGTGAGAAAGTTCTGGGGGTACACCGCATGTCAGAGGCTCTTGCCAGTCTGGGAGGGAGACCTGCGGCACCCCCAGCATTTGGCAGAAAAGGGGCAAATCAGAGGGGTCCTTAAAGGTGTGCAGTTTCCCATTTTGCGAGACCTGAAGTCCGAAAGGAAAGCCCCATCTGTATTTAATACCCATTTTCCGGAGTTCCGCGGTGAGCGGGTGTAGGGCTCTTCGTTTCTGAAGGGTCGACCACGATAAATCCTGAAAGATCTGAAGTCTATGAGATGCAGTCTCTATCACATCCATGCGACGTGTCTTGCGGAGGATCTCCTCCTTTTCAGTGTAGTAGTGTAGGCGGCAGATTATGTCGCGGGGGCGGTCGGAATGTGTTCCTCTAGGCCTCAGGGCTCGATCAAACTCGATGGTCGAGGCAGGGTCGCGGCCCAGGAGATCGTTAAATACCTTTGTTAGAAAGCCTATAAGACCGTCGGGCGGGATGTCTTCCGAGACCCCCCGGTTCCTCAAATTGTTTCTCCTTCCGCGGTTATCTAAATCTTCTACACGGTCCTGGAGCTGTTGAAGGCTTGCCGCTTGCTTAAGAACTGTGGCTCGGAGAGCGTTGTGTGCTGCTGCCGTGTCTGAAGAGAAGCCCTCCAGTGAAGACAGGCGGGTGCCAATGTGCGTTATTTCTGCCTGAACCATCGCAATCTCCGAGCGGATAGTTTCTCTGACCCTACCCTCCAGGTGCTCAAAGTCCTGCTTCTTAGGGAGGGCCTGAAGGAGGTTCAGGATCTGGGAGAGGCTTCCCGGGTCCGTCGTGGTGTGTGAGTCTGCCAGTTGGGGCCCACCTTGAGAGGCTGAGTCTGAGGCAGGCGAAAGACGGGGGGTCGAGGGCGAAGAGACATCCATCGTGGGGTTAGGGCCCTGAGGAAGGAGAAATTGTCTCATACCGACTGAAGTCGGGGTATCCATTGCGCACGATAGGGTGAGCTTTTGCGTCTTCCTTCCTCCTCTCTGCGATCCTTTCTTACCTCTCACCATGAGGCACCTTAGTTACTTCAGTTGAGCATCAGGGTTAGTGTTGAGTGATCAAAGCAGCATCCCGTCGGGGCCAGTGCCCGCACGCCACCCCAGGATCTAGGTGGCAAGCCTGACATCAGTGCAGAAGTAAACCAGCCGAGAGGAAACAGTAGGCCCGCATAACCTCAGGGTGCCGGCACATCAGCGCACTTCTGTGGGCAAATGGTAAAATGACAAAAATCCAGGCTCCACCGTTTCATAAGTATGGCAGTAGGGTGGTTCTGTGGAAGCTGGGCGTAGGGGTGTTTGTAAGGCAGGTAGAGGTAGCTGCAGCTTTCAGCTTTCGCCCCAAACCACAACCGCAGTAGAGGGAAGGTATATTACAGCTCTGTGGAAGTCCAGGGGCCAGGCTGCAGGTGCGAGGGCTGTGGGTAAGCAGTGCCAGAAAAGGGAGCCGCAGAAGGCTCTATAATCTCCCTCACCAATGGCCGCTCGTCCTGGAGGAGAGTGAGGGTGCCGCCAGTCACAAGATGGCCACCTTCCCACCAACAGTTCCTGTCCCTCTGCGAGCCCCTCAGCCGCCAGCCGCCGTCAGGCGAAGGGGTTCAGTGCAGTGGGGATGTAAGGGGTAAAGGCCGTGGGTCTCAGGGCTCCTGGAGGCCGCTCTTTGTGCGCGGTGGGCCGCGGGTGCCGAGCAGCGCCAACCACAAGATGGCCGCCGCCCGCCACACGCGTCCCGGCTGTTACCTTTAGCGGGTCCCGCTGGCCTCAGATCTCGGGAGGGATCGTCTCTCGGCAGGTGTCTGGTCCTGCAGTGGGGAGCGGTGCAGAGACGGAGGAGAGAGCCCGCGGCGTCGGCAGGTCCAGCGGCGATCGTCTCCGTAATCGAGGTCCCGGCTCCCGCGACGGAGGTAGGCCGCAATCCGCAGGGGGCAGCGCCAGTCCCCCCCGATTCCGCAGCACTATCTCTCTGAGGCAGGGCAGTTCAGCTGGCCCCAGCAGTGTTTTCAGGGCCAGCTGTCGCTAAAATTGCAGGTTAGGGCTCACATTTAGGGAGATGCAGGCTGGAGCTCCTCTGCAACACAGCCTTCCCTGATGCCGGCCAGGCCACGCTCCCCTATTTTGTGTTATTATACTGTGTTACTAAATATATAAAAAACATTTTTTAAATCAAATTGTGTTAGATAAGTTTTATATTCATGTTATTGATCTAATTCAATCATAACAGAAATCAACAATTTTGTAAACCTATTATTTTAAAAAAAATTGCTGGTTAAGTGGCTAATGTGAAGTTTGGGACTTATTTACGTTTTTAATATTTTTATAATTTGTAGTATTAAAGATTAAAATATATTTAAAAACGTAATATATAGCAGTAGGGGTGCTTTAAGGTCATTCCGTTGTTTGGTAATTTAGATATTTAAAACTCTGTCAATGCAAACTTTTTTTTTATCATTTAAAGTAACATAAGGATAAAATCAAATGTTTCAATTATATCAAAGGCACAACTCCAGGAGACCATTTAACTTTTCAGAATGAATGAATTATAATTTTTTTATTTTTTAGTAGCATGTTTAACAATTTGACTTGGGGGGAAAGGTGTAGGGGAGACCTGATCCATGTTTCTCCTTCCCATCAGAAATGTCAAAATTAGCTATTTCATTTTTTATTAAAATATAGGATACCTCCTACATAATGAGATCATCTCCTATTACAGAAAGTCCTGGTGCAGACCATGGCCAATATTTACTAAGAATTCGAGTTTGTCCGTTTTGTGTTTTTTTTTCTAAGTCCCAATCCGGGAATTCACTAAGCACCAATCTCGGCAGTGTTTGGACTATTCGTAATGGTTTGATTTGCAAAGTTCCGAAATACGAATGAATAGACCATCGGTCAAACGCGGCTGTTATTTCATACAATACGGGAATTCACTATTTATTCGTATTTGGGTGTTAGTTTCTGAGTGCTCAATTGTGGTCGTATTTTTTTGCGAATCGGTAAAATAAGCGGCAAAAAAATAGACCTGCTTTTTTCAATCGTGTTTACATGTGTTGCAACTCAAAAATCAATCACACCTGAATTAGGATGCCTATAAAAGGATGTTAGGCCCATTTCAATACACCTACACTCAGAAATGGCAGCAGGACTGTGGGCCAGTGATCTTTTATGTGCTGTGGGATTCCTCAGACTCAGACATCAGCCTGCAAGTACCCAGGGCCAAGAAACTGAACATGGTCAGCAGGTTGTACAGGTTCCGCGGAGGCTGCGCAGGCCTCGTTTTTTTAGGGGGCGTTTAAACTTGAACGCATTGTCCGATGATAAGGTCATACAGATGTTCCGTCTAAATCGTAACAACATTTTCCGTCTGTATGACCTTGTCAAACTGGGCCTAGACCCTGAGACAGCACGCTCTCGCTCTGTCTCAGGCCTGCACAAACTCCTGGCTGTGTTGGGATGCGGTCAACATCCCGCTGGACGGGATCCCGGCGGTCAAAATACCGACACCGGAATCCCGACTGCCACAATCCCGACATATTCTCCCTCCGTGGGTGTCAACGACACCCATAGAGGGAGAATATAATAGTGTGCCGAGCATAGCGAGGCACCATGCCCGCAGCGTGGCGAGCGAAGCGAGCCCGCAAGGGGCTGCGTTCCGCTTGCCACCCCTGTCGTGATTGTGTGGTTGGGATTCCGGCGTCGGTATTTCGACCGCCAGGATCCCGTCCAGCGGGTTTATGTACTGATCCTGCTGTGTTGCACTTTCTGGCTACTGGAAGCTTTCAGGATGTGTCTGGGGATGTCATAGGAATCTCACAGCCCTCATTTTCCAGAATATTAACACAGGTGATGTATACCTAACGACCTCTTCTGTTTTGTGTTTGTTTTAATTTCTCGGTGGCCAGTTCTGTCCTAAAATCTCATGCTTATTGTTCTTTAAAATATACACACAGGTGTTGGCTGCTTTGCAGCCCCACATCGATGCCTCAATCTGCGTCCCTACCCAGGAGTCTCAGTGGCATGCCGTCAGGGTAGATTTCTATGAGCTGGCTGGCATGCCCAATGTGCTTGGAGCCATAGATTGCACACACATTCAGCTGAGACCACCAGGGGCAGGCAGCACATATATACTAATCGCCATTTCGAACACTCCACAAATGTGCAGGTGGTTTGTGATGCAAATCTCAAAATAATGAGTGTTGTTGCTGGTTACCCTGGGGGCTGCCATGACTCCTTCATCCTCAGTCAGTCATCCCTCTTTGATAAGTTTGAGGACGGACAAATGCCAGATGGATGGCTGCTGGGTATGTAATTTGATATGTGTAGGCCTGCGTATACTTTGTCCAAATACAGGTGCAGATGTATTAACCTGTAGAAGGCATAAGGAAGCGAGAAACCAGTGATATGTGCAAGGTGATAAAGGCACCAGCCAATCAGCTCCAATATGTAAATGAACATTTAGGAACAGATTGTCTGCTGCCTTTATTACCTTGCACATATCATTGGTTTATCACTTCCTTATGCCTTCTACAGGTTAATACATCTGCCCCACACTGTTACTTATGTGTTGCTGTATGTTAACATGAATCACGTTACTATATCTGTCTTTTAGGTGATGGAGGATATGGCTGTTTCTCTTCTCTTCTAACTCCATTGTCCCGACCTGATACCCCTGCTGAACACAATTACAATCATGCACATAAGTCCACGCGGAATGTGATAGAAAGATGTTTTGGTGTGCTGAAATCTAGGTTTCGGTGTGTGGATAAGTCTGGTGGCCTTTTGTTGTATAGTCCCTCCAAGGTGACTCAAATTGTGTTCTGCTGCTGCTTTCTTCATAACATGTGTTTGCAACAACATCTGCCACATGTTGAGGAGGAGGAGGAGGAGGAAGAAAGCAGCCAGCAAGCAGAGGAATTAGAGACATCTGGTGATACTTGGAGTACAGATGTAGGGAGGCAGGTTAGGCAAGAGCTCATCACTCGCTATTTCTAAGGTAAGTTTGGTTTGCTTATTTCATTTGTTGTGTAATCATAAATATATGTTTTGCCATTTTTATTGGCAAAACCATTACTCAGAATGTGTCTGTCTCCTTGACACATACAAACATACCCTCGCTTTATGCAAAACAAATGTCGCATGTGTATTGTGTGTATTTTTAAACTCAAAACAACAGATTATGAGTGGCATGCATTAAGTCTGGATAAGTTATCGTAAACTTGCAGTGCTAACTTATTACAATCACACATAATCCATTTAGTATTTTACTTTATCATTGTGTGTAACGTCCTAATGCACAGGTTCACAAACTCTGCCCTCAGGACCACACACGATGCATGTTTTTCACGTAACCCAGTAGAAGCACAGGTGTATGAATTACTCACAGACATATGTTAAAAGGTTCACAGGTGGAGCTAATTATGTCACTTGTGATTCTGTGAGTAGACCTGCAAAACATGCACTGTGTGGGGTCCTGAGGGCCGAGTTTGAGAACCTGTGTTCCCAAAAAACACTCCTCAACATATAATATGTTAGCCTTGAGGAATACATGTGTCCCTATGTGTGATGCACCATCATTTTTAAGGGACACAAACTTACTGTAATCAGAAATAATTTATTTCCTAATGTTTGATGCAGTAAACTTGCTGATGTGTAAGTAAATACACAGTTTGCCACATATATACATTATTATACACATTCTTTGTTTTTTGGTTAAAAAGTTCTTATTTGTTGGTTTCTGCATCATGTGTAATAACATTCTTACTAATTTTTAACACACACAAACATGTCCCAACAATACTGACATTCATTTTTTCAATGTTTTTATAAAAATTCAATGCCAGCATATTAAAAGCTTTTTACGCAACTCAATTGTGTTCTTCTTGTAATGTTGTATAGAGAAGAAAGGTAAAATAGTTATCAATAACATTGTAATTTGGATTGTCTGCAGAAAATGAGAATGATTGGAATCTAGAAAGAGTAATGATTAGAAAAAAAAATCAAGTGGTCTGTTTACTTCCTGCTAAAGACATTCTGCCTGGCTGCCTATTATTGTGTCTGCAGGATATGAGAATGATTGGAATCTAGAAAGAGTAATGATTAGAAAAAAAATCAAGTGGTCTGTTTACTTCCTGCTAAAGACATTCTGCCTGGCTGCCAATTATTGTGTCTGCAGGATATGAGAATGATTGGAATCTAGAAAGAGTAAAGATTAGAAAAAAATCAAGTTGTCTGTTTACTTCCTGCTAACATGTATGTGCGGCTCCTTCAACATTTCCCTCCTCCAATACAAAAAAAAAATGGTAAAGAATAAATGTGCGTACAAATTTTATGTTGTTGTTTGTACCACTTATAATTAATGATGTTGTATAAATTGTCAAGGAGCTAAGTGTTATATATTTTTTGCCAAACATACACTTACTATTTTGAGTTACTTATCACAAATGTCTAACTTGTATTTTTTTCACGTTTTTTTTGGTGGCTGCTTGTCCTGCCCTTTGCCTTTAGCACTGTCATGTTGTCGTGCCCTGGTGGAGCGTCTTGGTGGTGATGAGACTGGCGTGATATTTGGAGTAGTTGTACCAGAACTGCTGCTTGTTTGCTGTTGGTGCATGCATCTGAGTGTTTCATTCAGGTTAGTGAGGGTGGCATTGAGTTCACGTGTAGCAGCATTTTGATTGTCTACAATTCGGAATAAACTTTCATTAATCTTTTGATTGTTTTGAAAAATGTTCATATAACTTTGCTGTTGTCTGTGCTGTTCTTCCATTAGTCTGTGCTGTTCTTCCATTAGTCTGTGCTGTTCTTCCATTATGCGCTGTAAGTTGCCCATGACCTGTGTAATGTCTGTACGCATGAGTTCCATGGTATTGCCAATTCTGGTTGTTTGTTCATTTTGTCTACTCAGATTTCTTGATATTCTTCTGAGGTGAGATGGTAGGCTTGCAAACATTTGTGTCTGCCTACGCAGGCAATCTTCATTAGTGGCCTGCTGTCTAGCCCAAATGGTCCAAAACACCTGATCAGGGCCTTGTGTTACTGGTGTTGTTGGGCTGTGTTGTGGTGGTGGTGTGCTTTGCTGGGGTGGTGTACTCACAGGTGCTGGGGGGGGGGGCTCATTCCTTGCCTTAATGGCTGCATTTCTAAGATGTTTGTCTCCTCCATGTCACTGTGTTGCTGTTGTTTCGGAGGGATGCTGTTCCCAGGACTAGAAGCTGAAATGTTAAACAAATCTCCATTAGCTATCCATATGTTTGAGAAATGTAAACAAATCACTACACATGGAACACATGTCATTTACTGTTGCTTTCAACTATTCTGCCTTGCAACATCATCACTCATAACTTAAATACATACATATGCCTGTTTGTGGCAAATGTGTGTGGTTACTTAATTGTGAAAGCAAACACTTTAGTTTTATTGTAGCTCACACATACTCTACCATAAAAACACATTGGAATCCATAATGTGTTACATTATAGCTTTGATCAAACAAACATAGTAATGTTTTTATATGTATTGTGCAATGTTACCTCAAACACACATGTGAAATTTGGAAAAACAACCTTACTTTTTTCAATTAAAAAAACATGCTTTTTTTTTGCAGCATCTTACACACAATGTCATACTGTATGGCTCAAGTGGACATACATATCTATACTGGATGTGGACAAGGCCATTTAGCTTGGATTCCATTTCAGGTTTTACTTACTGCGGTAAGTATCTAAGTTTTTGATGTGTTTTCACTTAATGCGGTTATGAAAATTTTTGATTACGTTCTGAAATTTTTTACATTTATTTCAGTTTGATACTCACAATCAAGATGAGGGGAGTGTGGATGACGTCTTGGAGGTGTGTCCAAAATTTGGAGTGGGGTGTAGCCTGCTGTGGTTGGCCCGGGACATACGACCTTGCTTTCTTTTCGGCCACGGGTTTTTTGTGGTGATGTCTTACAGAAGTCCCACTTCTGCTGCTCCATACTTCTTTTGATGGACCTTTTAATGAAAGTGCAATTTTGTTATAGCCATTCCTTTACAAACATACCCTATACTACAATGGACACTTTACCTGCTTCCTCAGCGTCATCATCATCAGATGTGATAGGAGTTACTGGCCGACGAGTAGTACTGCTTTTTTCAAACACTGTATAATAAAAAAAAAAAAAATATTCATGCTATTGTTGATACATCCACCCATTATGCTTATAAACATTTATTCTTTAAGAAATGCTTGCTTTATTTCTTAAAAAAACATAAGGACCGGAAAAAAAATACAATACATAAAACAATAAACATTGTCCAATAGACATATGCACTATGGAAAAATCAACACAGGAAAACATGTACAGGACACTGACATAGGCCACAAGTAAAAAAAAAACATTACCAACCAAAAACACACACATCTTCATTTTGTAATGAAAGGAAAAATATTACAGGTGCAATATATAAATTGCTCTGTGATGTGGCACTCCAAACACACATTACCACTATATGAGCCAAACCAAAATGTATAAATATTTTTAAAATTACACTGCAGTGTGGTGTCACGGTACAAATACAAGCTAAAAATTATCAAAGAAATAGTGTTGTTTTGTTTAAAAATATTACATTACCTAATAATGACATTACACATGTAAGTGGTTTCCAAACCACTTTCCACTACTCCAGCCTCTAACATGACAACCACTGTTTTTTAAACATTGCACATGGATCACATAAATATAAAACATAGTCACAATTATTTTTTAAAAAAGGCACAAAAGGAAAACATTATTGCAGGACAATTCAGAGACACACCAAGTCCAGACTACACATGCAAAATATCTTTCAAAAAAACACATGACATACAATAAAGTAAGATGTTACATTGGCTTTTGTATAAAACATTAACCAAAGCAATGTATTTGCTGACACACACTTGAAAATGGGAGTAATATGCAACGTCACATGACACACATTAAAAAAAAAAAAAAAAAAGGTCATAGAATGTAAATGCAAATACACATGCTCACCATTCTTCCTGGGCCTATCTGAATCCCGGACATGGGTTGCAGAGACAAGTTCAGGAGGTATTACACTCCGCATGGGCTCCTCATACTCCAGATATATTGCAATATAGGGCTGCCCACCACCGGTTTTTCGAGCCGACTTGGCCTCCTTGGCCATTTTGGACTTGACACGTCGCTTTATGACATAGTACCGTTTGCGGCACGTGTCCTCCGTCCGCTTGACCACCCCCTCACTATTGACAGCAGCAACAACTTTCGCCCACAACACCGTCTTCCTCCGTGTTGGCACCTTGGCGGACTCAGGGCCAAATAGCTGCCTCTGATACTTCATCAGCTCACGCACCAATGCCACATTTTCTGCAAAACTAAACTTTACATTCCGCCCAGTCTTAGTAGTGGTGCGTGGCTGCGGAGCACTCTGACTGTCACTATCACTTGAGGCTGCTGCAGCAACCTCACCCACCTCCTCCACCTCACTAACCTCACTAACACTCACCTCCTCCACCTGACCAACCTCCTCCCCCTCACTCACACCCTCCACCTCACCCACCTCTGAGTCACACATAATTGTGTGTGTAAACAGTTAACACAGAAAAAAAAAGACAAACACACTCCTCCACTACTACTACATAACTCACCCCCCCCCCCCACACACACACACACACACACACACACACACACACACACACACACACACACACACACACAAACACTGAAAAGGGACTATAAAGAAAAATAACTTGGACTAAAAATGAAACATTACCACAAAATACAAGACTACAAGAATGACAAGACGACTTTCAAACACAATACCACACTCAGAAATCGCTACCAACACTCCTCACCAAACCACAAATTCACCTACCTCCACAGCACAACCTCCCTCCTCCTCACCACTAACTAAACCCACGAGGTGCGGACGGTTTGGGGCGTATTTATATGGTTGCGCACAGACACTCCTACCATCTGAAACACAACCAATTACGAACGGGGATGGAAATCGAAACTGAAAGTGAAAATGCGGCCGCGAAAAAAAAAAAAACCCTGCCGCGTTTAACTTAGGAAAAAAAAACAGCCAATACAACAAAAACACGTACGCAAACGACAATGATGGCCGTAAATGTGCCCAAAAAAAAGGACTGCCATCGACATCCGAAAACACGAAAACCATAAAGTCGACTGCTTCGTAACTTTGCGTATATGGATTCAAAAAGTTGCATGAAAATGCACCCGATACAAAATGAGTTTAAACACTACACAAACCGAATCAAACACGAATATTAGTAAATATTGCCCCATGGCTCAGTTCTGTGTTTTACTAATCACATTTTTACACCAAAAATCCAGGTCTGACCCAGATTTCAGCACATGGGGGGTAATTCCAAGTTGATCGCTGCAGGAATTTTTTTACCAGTTGGGCAAAACCATGTGCACTGCAGGGGGGGGGGGGGGCAGATATAACATTTGCAGAGAGAATTAGATTTGGGTGGGTTATTTTGTTTCTGTGCAGGGTAAATACTGGCTGCTTTATTATTACACTGCAAATTAGATTGCAGATTGAACACACCACACCCAAATCTAACTATCTCTGCACATGTTAAATCTGCCTCCCCTGCAGTGCACATGGTTTTGCCCAACTGCTAAAAAATTTCCTGCTGCGATCAACTTGGAATTACCCCCACGGTTCCAACCTGGGTCACACCCTGTTTACACTGCACCTTGGAACTGGGTTATTCCCAAGTCAGCCCCATTTACACTGAAACTGGGTCTGCCCTGCATTTCACTAACAAATACTCCCTTGATGCAGCCCTCTACATACACAGCCAATCAGCATCTTTTAAGCATAACCCGGGTTGGATAATTCAGGTCAAGCTGTTTACACTGCACCGTTACCTGGGTCCAACCACAGTAGCTACCAGGGTTAGATTCCCAGGTCACTTGGCCTGGGTTATTGTTCAAGAACCCTTTTACACCAAGCTGTGACATGGGTAGACCTGGTAATAACCCAGGATATTGCAGCAGCGTAAAAGCCGCTTTCACATAGCAGTGCCGATTCACACCCGGGAATTGGAAACAGGTCCTTCACCGGGTGTGACCTGGCATTGGACCCTTGCCCATTGCCTACCTGACTCAGCAATATGACTGGTTGGAATGCCATAGAGGGCGGGGACCGCAGTGGCATCGGGGGCAGGTACGGAGGCGGCTCTGGAAGATAAAATCATCTCCACATCGCCTCTCCCTATGCAGTGAACGGGTCCCAGATCGTATTGATCCAGCAACCCATTCACACTACACCCTGACCCGGTGATAACCTGGGAATAACCCTTCATTATTCCTGGGTTGCATTACCTGGTCAAGCAACCCGGGAATTAATCACTGGCCCCTTTCACACTGCACAGTGACCCGTGTCAACCCGGCAATATACCGTGTCGATAACAGGTTATTTATGCAGTGTGAAAGGGGTATAAAAGTGCTTTTGACCTTGGTTATTGCTGGGTCTACCCAGGTCACAGGTGTAAAAGGGTCCTTGAAAAATAAACCAGGTTGAGTGACCAGGGAATCTGCCCCTGGTAGCTACCAGGATTGGACTCAGTTAATGAAGCAGTGTAAAGGTTATCCGACCCGGGTTATGCTTAAAAGCTGCTGATTGTGTATGCAGAGGTCCGCCTTAAGGGAGGGTCTGTGAGTGACATGCAGGGTCTGACCCGGGAATAATCCAGGTACAATGTGCAGTGTAAACAGGGTCTGACCCTGATCTGACGCAAGCTGGAACTGTGTCCAGAAACCTGGGTCGAACCTGGGTTTTTGGTGTAAAAGTGGTATTAGTAACTGGGAAACGTAGGGGTAAATTTACTAAGATGGGAGTTCTATTTAAGATGGGATGTTGCCCATAGCAACCATCAGATTCTACTTCTCATTTATCTAGCAACTTCTAGAATATAATACCTGGAATCTGATTTGTTAATATGGGCAACATCCCATCTTAAATAGAACTCCCATCTTAGTAAATTTACCCTGTAGAGTCACAGCCCTTTAAGCAGAGGTTATCAGTGTTTATATACTTTCCACTTACTAATATGATATTAAATCCTGTCAGGGAAACCTCAGTCCTATGGAACGTAAGTTAATAGTAATTGGCTGCAAGTGTTTAATTCAAAACAGAGATTGCATCATTGCTTAGGTGATTAGATTAAGGGAGTACTGCATTTATTAAAGTTTAGAGAAAGATAAACTAAATTACTAGAAAATCAGCTTCTGTCTTACATTTACAGGCTGTATTTGAAAAAATGACAGGAGATGACTGGTTTGTACTTTAGCTCTCACAATTTCAACTCTCTATAAACTTTGAAAAATACCGCCCTAAATCTGGTTAGATTTTGGACTAGAGTTATAACATTTAATTATACATTTTCACATTTATTTTCACCTTCATTTAATGTACAAAATAATCCACTAGAGGGTAGTATTGCACTTTTATAAAATATTTTAACTAAATTCAGCAAAGGCACATACTCTATTAACGGACATATTGTGTCTGATTCAGTTTGTACCGTTTGATATCTGATGCAGGTTACAGTGCATTTATTTTAAAGTTAAAGAGTGTATAACACCTACACATAACAGCACATTGGTCAGATATCTGATCAGACACAACTAACTGTACAGTAACTGAACATATGTTACAGTTATTGTACATTACATTTGTATAGTTTCTGCTAGACAGGAACCGGCTTAATCATACTCACTGAGGTACTGTATTGTACTTTCTATGACACCATAAGACTAAAAAATTTTGCAGATTTCAGCATAGCTAGTTAGTTCTGAACAGAGGTTTAACTTTTGGCACTAAAGAGGGTTCATTTTATGTGGTACACCCAGTAATACCAAATTACTCCCTGGGAGATGAAGCCTTAGAGAGTGAAAAAGTGGAGAGAGAACTACCAGCCAACCAGCTCTTAAATGCCATGTTACAGGCTATATTTGAAAAATGACAGTTTGGAGCTGTTTGGTTGATACTTTATCTCCATCCACTTAGTCACTCTTCCTAGCTGAGTACATATGCCCCTTAAGCATCTAGCTCTCCCCTTCTGTGAATGTGCCAATTGCCAACTGGTGCCTGCTATGCAATGTGGCTTTCAGATATGGCTAACCCCAACACCCTAATCCCCAATCTTTACCCCTAACCCTAATGATGATATTACCATTTTTCACATGTCACTATGTAATATGCCAACATTTTGCCCATGTTGATATTTACCAGATTTGAACCATGTTGACATCATAAATGTCGACATTGTCATTAACACTCTACATTATGACTTCACACCCTGTCAAGGAGAGCTTACATTTCAGAGCTTTTAAGGTCTATTTACTAAGCCTTGGATGGAGATAAAGTCGCTGGAGACAAAGCACCAGGCAATCGGCTCCTAACTGCCATGTCACAGGCTGTGTTTGAAAACTGAGAGTTAGGAGTCGATTGGCTGGTACTTTATCTCCAGCGACTTTATCTCCATCCAAGTCTTAGTAAATAAACACCTTTATGAGCATAAAAAGTGTTTCACTGCCATTACTTTACCTATAGAAACATCTCTACTGACATTCTTAGTTAATATAATATACTAGATGACTCATTGCACCCTACGGCCGCTCTTTACACCTTTGCAAGGAGCTACGCCCCCTTAACGCCTGCACGCCTTTCTGGCATTCAATATTTGTATTATATGGAGTATTACCTGCATTCCTAGTTTTGTTAGTGGTTAAATATTGCAGGACGAAAGGGCGTCCGATGGTAAAGGGGGTATAGCCCCATGCAAAGGGGAAGGGGGCGGGGAAGTGGGGGCCGCAGATGGAGGAGGGGGTCCAGATGGACTGTGGGTGGGAGAGGGGCGGGCATACCACGGGTGGTGGAGGGGCAGGTGCGGCGCTATTGCAGATGGGGGAGGGGTTCCAGAGGTGCTGTGGGTGGGGTAGGGGCGGGTGCAGGGGTTCTGCGGGTGGTGTAGGGGGTCTTGACACCATTTTATGCCCCACACACAATTATTCCCCTTACAAATGATGCCACACGGTAAGGCTTCTAATTACTTTTATATTACCTGTCTGTTGTCAGTGGTCTCGTGCTCATTGCCTGGAGTCTCCAGCACATTGGCATGGGTTTCATGCTCGTTGTCAGGGGTCTCCAACGCATTGCCAGGGGTTTAATGTCCATTGCCAGGGGTTTCATATGCGTTGTCAGGGGTTTCATGCGCATTGCCAGGGGATTAATGTCCGTAGCCTGGGGTTTCATGCGCGTTGCCTGGGGTTTAGTGTCTGTTGCCAGGGGTTGCATGCGCATTTCCAGGTGTTCAATGTCCATTGGCAGGGGTTTCATGTGCGTTGGCATGGGTTTAATGTCCATTGCCAAGTGTTTAATGCGCATTGCCAGGGGTTAAATGTCCATTGCAAGGGGTTTAATGTACATTACCAGGGGTTTTATGTGTGTTGCCAGGGGTTTAATGTCTGTTGTCAGGGGTTTCATGCACGTTGCCAGGGGTTAAATGTCCATTCCCAGGGGTTTAATGTGCATTGCCAGGAGTCTCCTGGGTGCAGCCCCAGTAAAGAATGGGAGGGTGGGTGCGGGCATAATCAATTATACTGCTAGTCTCCACAGCCCCCACAGTGGACTGAGATGTGCTGGGGGCTGTGGAAGCGCTTCTGTAAATTGCAGTGTAAAAACAAAAACCTTAAACTGGACGCCATCGAGGAGACAGGCGCTAGAGGTCAAATGTGACCTCTAGCATCTGTCTCCTCCTTGGGGACGGCCATTTTTGGTGGTTCTTTTAACATAGCAAGGTTCGGAAGCACTTCTGCAGCACCCAGCATGTCTCAAACTACTGCGGTGGCTAGCGTTACTGGGTGGTTGGTTCCGTGGTTACTCCTCATTGCCCATGGGTGCTCAGGCTCGGGAGCACCTACAGATATATTAGCCCAGATCTGTGACTTTGACTCTGCCCAGCGTTGTGACTCCGCCAAGCGTTATACACTGAGTCCCAGAGTTACAGATCTGGGCTAATATGTAGTAACATAGTAACATAGTATCTAAGGTTGAAAAAAGACAATTGTCTATCGAGTTCAACCTATATGTGGTCTCCTATGCACGATTATTTTGTATAAATTTTTTACGGAAGTTGATGACTGCTGTTACGTTTTACCCCTCTTTTTTATAATAACCATAGTGCGTGACTATGTCCTCGTCTAATCTAAAAAGATTGCATCCACCTCTTTACCCTGATCTAGGTTTGCGCTTACTGTTTCATAAAAGCCAAGTAAGTTGGTTTGACAGGATCTGTCCTTCATAAACCCATGTTGATTCCTTTTAATGACCTTATTGACTTCAAGGAACTTCTGAATACTATCTCTTAGAATACCTTCCAATACTTTCCTCACTATAGATGTAAGACTAACTGGTCTATAATTACCTGGTTCAGCTTTACTTTCCTTTTTGAATATAGGCACTACTTCTGCTATATGCCAGTCTTTGGGAACCATACCTGATATTACTGAATCCTTAAAGATCAAAAATAGCGGTTTTGCAAGTTCAGAGTGAAGCTCCATTAGAACCCTTGAGTGAATACCATCGGAACCTGGTGATTTATTAATCTTTAAATGTTTTAATCGGTCACAGACTACTTCCTCACTTAAATAAGTACCTATCAGTGGGATATTCTCATTATTGAGATTATGTGTTAGTCCCTGAATTGGGTCCTCTCTAGTAAATACTGTTGAAAAAAACTCATTTAGTGTGTCCGCTATGTCATTATCATTTTTGCTTAAGACTCCCAACATGTCTTTTAAAAGGCCTATACTCTCCTTCTTTAATCTCTTGCTATTAATGTATTTATGGAATTTTTGGGGATTCGCTTTGCTTTCCTTTGCTACTAGTTTTTCAGTTTCTACTTTAGCCACTCTTATTTCCTTTTTGCATATTTTGTTACATTCCTTATAGTGCTGAAATGACTCTGCTTCCCCGTCAGATTTGTATTTTTTAAATGCTCGCCTTTTCTTGCCCATAAGTTCCTTTATCTTTTTGTTAAGCCACATCGGTTTATGATTTTTATTCCTTTTTATTGCTGCTCGTAGGAATAAATTTGAGTGTATTTTTAGCTAGCAGGAATTTTAGTACCTCCCATTTCTCCGTAGTATTTTTTCCTAAAAACAAACCTTCCCATTCAATATCCCTGAAAAATACCCTCATATTTTCAAAATTCGCTTTGCTAAAGTTTAGAGTCCTAGTTGAGCCAGTATAGGGCTGTTTATGAAAACTGATATTTAATGTGACCATATTGTGGTCGCTGTTTCCTATGGGTTCCCCTACTATAATACCTGATACCAAATCCCCATTGTTTGTTAATATCAGGTCTAAGATTGCATTGTACCTAGTTGGTTCCTCAGTTAGTTGAACTAAGTAGTTATCATTAAGTGTGTTTAAAAACATATTGCCCCTAGCAGTATCACAAGGAATGTTTTTCCAGTTTATCTCTGGATAGTTAAAATCTCTCATCACTACTATGTCTCCTACTCCTGCTGCTCTTTCAATTTGCTTTAGTAACAATTCCTCATCAAATACGTTGATACCAGGTGGCCTATAGCATACACCCAATACTAACTTTTTTATTCCTTTTTCCCTCGCATGCAATTTCTACCCATAATGTCTCGACAGTGTCTACAGTCTCCTCCTGAATATCTACCCGTGTATCAGGTTTCAAAAACGGCTTTACGTAAAGACACACTCCTCCACCCTTTTATTTTAGTCTGTCTCTCCTAAACAGTGTATAGCCCTCTAGATTGACTGTCCAATCATGAGATTCATCCCACCAAGTTTCAGTAATGCCTATAATATCATACTGTTTGCTTGCTGCAAGTATTTCTAGTTTGCCCTTTTTACCAGTAATGCTTCTAGCGTTTACATACATACAACTAAGATAAGTATTTTCCCTTGTATTAGGGACATCTTTCACCTAATGTAGCAATGATGACCAGTAATCGTCATTGGTTAGTGCTTTGGTAAAATCTCTTTTAGTACCCATGTTAGTAACCTTACCGCCTGCTCTTACTCTCCCCCAAACATCTCCCCCATTTCGTTTACTACCGCCATCCCCACTATTCTCACTGCATGACCCGTAGTTTCTAGCTAAACCCTCCCCCCAGGCTCCCAATCCCTAAGCCACACATTTACCTCCGTAATCTTCCTCTGCCTCCCTGGACTAGCGCATGTCACGGGTAATATTTCAGAGAATATTACCTTAGATGTCCTTGCCTTAAGTTTCGTTCCTAAGTCCCTATAATCTTTCTTAAGGACATCCCACCTTCCGCTAACTTTGTCATTGGTGCCAACGTGCACCAAGACCACCGGGTCTTTCCCAGCCCCTCCCAACAATCTATCTACCCGGTCCGCGATGTGCCGTACCCGATCACCCGGGAGACAACAGACTGTACGGCGATCACGGTCCCGGTAGCAGATTGCCCTATCTGCCTTCCTGATGATAGAATCCCCTACCACCACCATCTGACTAGGTACCTCACTATCTTTTATCCCAACTGCGCCAGATGGACCGCTCCTCTGGATGCTAGAGGGAGCAGTCTCCTCCGGCACCGTCATTTCTTCACTATCTTCCTCCGATTCCTCGTCCAGTCGGGCAAATTTGTTCGGGTTTGATAGTTCGGAGATGTCGAGCCTCCCCCTCTTTTTCTTCTTTCTAACTGTGACCCAGCTGGCTACCTGATCATCATCCTCTTCTACTCCCGCAACTCCTCCACCATTCTATCTAAACTTCGCTCGAGATTGTGAATCTCCCTCAGTCGCGTAATGGTTTGCTCTAGAACAGTTACCTGGGCTTCCAGGGCAACCGTTCGCACACACCTCGTGCAGATGTAGTCACACTGGGCCGGTAGCTCCAGGTGTGCATATATCTTGCACGACATGCACTGAGTGAGGTCCCCAATCACAGCCCCTCCCATATTGTTTATAAGGTCTAACTCCCTGTTACTCTCAAAGAAAAAGAAGCAAAAAGAACAAGTAGAAGACAAACAATCTCACTTATACAATAATTAAGCTGGCTTATACTTATCTATCTTTGTGCGTTTCTTGGTCCTTCACTTTTATGCAGCCGTAGTACTCTCTCCTGCGGCACCGATACTCCACTTAGCAGTTGCAGTTGTTCCAGCTCACTGCACCTCCTTTTCACTCGGCTTCCAACTCCTGCTTTTGCTGTTACCAACTCACATACGCTTACAAATCCAAGCAAAACTTTAAAATACAAGCCCTTACGATGAGCAACTACAGGCCCTTACAATGAGATGAATTTCTGGTTTTGATGTTTCATTAGCATTAATATATAAAGTGAATGTAAAAATGAAGGTAACACCACACCACCCACACCATCGCATGTAAATCATGAACATACCTACATCTTCACAAAAGCTGTATGCTATGCATAGCCACATACATTGCTATCTAAAAAGTCTAGCAGAATATTTGGCATTTATACTGTAAATCATTTTGAACAGATTTAACCTAACATTTTGCAGTAAATACAATTAGAGAGTCATGGGCTCTGTGTCCTGATAACTGATGCCATCCGAACTTCAGGGTTCCGATGGAATCCAATTGCTGATTTGGATTTTCCCCTTGCTCGACTTCCAAAAGGAGCCAAAACTTCATCATCTTGGAGTCGGATTTCATATGTTTTGAATTTGATAAGTGCCTCCTGGACAGGGACGTGTGGTGAGCTAAATGGTTTAGTAGGCACTGGCTAACCCCAGAGCCAGAATTCCATGCAATATATGAGATAAAGGGTACATCTGGGCATTATACACAGGTGCAGCAGTATAAACTCCAGGAAATTTGGTGAGTTTTGATTAGCGATGTGCTGAAAAGATAGGCAGGTAAGGCACTGCCTCACCTGCCATAGACTTTTTAGTACAGAGTTTGGGCTGTAAAAATTATTAGAACAATGCAAAGAAGATATTTCAAACAAATTATCAGTATTTTTCATATACTTTATTCAGTCAAAACTTTGGTTTAAACGTAAGTATGACAGGAAAGGCTCTGCCTCACCCCACCGCACGTCACTGCCTCCTGATGATTTGGGTGCCATTTCACACCAGACCAATATGTGGGATATCACGTGTTCAGAATAGATTACAATCAAGATTCAAAGCACACAAGAGCAGTGCCATAATGAGACATTTTTGCGCTAAGTGATAGAAGCAGCATCAGCGAACCCCCCACTACCACCACCACCATATACGAAACAAGGCCAGTGCGTGCCATAGGCCCTCATCAAAATTATAGAGGCATGGCTTCATGGGGGAAGGGGTGTGGCTCCAAAATAATACCAATTTATATTATGCTGTACAGTAGTCTCCATTATTCAAATTACGCCACACAGTAGCGCCACTTACACTCATTATACCAGGAGAGCCCCTTTTACACAATACACCAGGAAGAGCCCCTGTCACACATTATGCCAGGTAGAGCTCCTGTCACATATTATGCCAGGTAGAGCCCCTTTCACACATTACACCAGGTAGAGCCCCTGTCACACATTATGCAAGAAATAGACCCTGTCACAACATTACTCCAGGTAAAGCCCCTATCACACATTACACCAGGTAAAGTCCCCTGTTACACATTACACCAGGTAGAGTCCCCTTTTACACATTACATGAGGTAGAGTCCCCTTTTACACATTAAGGCAGGCATAGATCCCTTTTACACATTATGGCAGCAGAGTCCCCCTTTTTACACATTAGGCAGGCAGAGTTCCCCTTTTTACATATTACGGAATGCAGAGTCCCCTTTTTACACATTACAGCAGCAGAGTCCCCTTTTTTACACATTAGGCAGGCAGAGTCCCCCTTTTTACACATTACGGCAGGCAGAGTCCCCTTTTTACACATTACAGCAGCAGAGTCCACTGTTTTACACATTAGGTAGGCAGAGTCCACTATTTACACACTACGACAGCAGAGTTCCCCTTTTTACACATTAGACATGCAGAGTTCCCTTTTTACACATTATGACAGGAGATTCCCCCTTTTTACACATTAGGCAGACAGAGTCCCCCCTTTAACACATTAGGCAGGCAGAGTGCCCTTTTTACACATTACAACAGGCAGAGTCCCCTTTTTACACATTACGTCAGGCAGAGACCCCCGTTTACACATTACGGCAGCAGTGTCCCCCTTTTTACACATTAGGCAGAAGAGTCCCCCTTTTTACACATTAGGCAGAAGTGTCCCCCTTTTTACACATTAGGCAAGCAGAGTCCCCCTTTTACAAAGAAAGAGAGTGTGAGTGAGTATTATACTCACTCGTGACCAGCCGGCAGACCTCTCCTCCTTCCCACCATACGCTGTGCTTTTCACAGCACAGGGCATTGTGGGAAGGCTGGGAGAGACATCATCTCTCCCAGAACATGGAGGGAGCAGAGGGAGAGCTGGGAGGTGAGGAGGGGTAGCTGCAATGCTGCTCGGCTACCTATGTTAGAAGAGGTAGCTAGGCAATGCACTGCAGCTGAGCAGTGATGGCGAGAGGGTGGCCAGGTGGATGTGGACCCCACAGTGCAGTGGAGCAACCAGGTGGGTGTTTCCAATAGTCCTGCACATATGCGCTGTGTACCAGGCACCAATGGCACACACCTAGTTACAGCCTTGCACAAGAGGGCACTGTTTAATGGGCAGTTGCACCCACATGTATCTTACTTAGTGTTAATACTAGTTTTATATGTAGGCAGTTAGCAATTTTTTATTTTTATAGTGGAAGAACATCTATATTGTATTAACCCTCAGTGCAACTGTATACTGGTGTTGGTTTTTTTAATCACTACCTATTTACTGGTGCACAATGGTGCTGTAACTGGCCACAGTGCAGCCCAGAGCTTTTGATAAAGGGGCAGCATTGCCCCTTCATACACACTGGTGTTTTTTTTGTCACCATTACTAAGTAAGTAAGGGCAGTGATTTGCAGCAGTGTGTAAAAAATGAAATGTAAAAAAAAAGAAACTTGTGTGTGTTTAGATCCAGGCCATGCCACCGCATTATGCCACCGCATTAATAATTTAAGTGCTGTCAGCAGTTGGAAGTTGTTTTTATTATTTAAAAAATGTATATAAAAACAATGAAACAAACAAAAATGAAGAAAAAAAATGTGTGTGCTCATGGCCAAGTGTTAATAAAATGTAAGTGCTGTGAGTGTAGCAGTGTTAAATTGTCATTTGTAAAAAAAACCTAAAGAAAAGTGTTTTATCTTTATGTTTCACTTGTATGTGTTCAGGGCTAAGCTATACCACTATGTTAATAATAAAAGCATTAGCATTGTGAGTCGATATGGATCACAATCAGTCGATTGAAGAGCAGGAGCAGCAACCCAGTACTAGTGCTGTTGCTGCTGACAGTAATGATGATCGTGATATTAGTACTTCAATATAAACTAAAGCTGGTGTCAAAGGGCATAGAGGGTTTAAGAAAGGGCACCTGAAATCTATACTTTACAATGCTAAAGAAAAAACATCACTTCTAATAAAGGGAAAGTTTGCTGCTGAAAAGTATAAAATTGCCAACACTGGAATTCACCATTAAATGTTCCTCCATTTGCAGAAGCTTATAAAGGATGCAATTTAATCTTGCTCTTACTCTTGCTTCAGTTGGTGGCATGACAAATGAAACATTCTTTCAAATGCTTCAATCTTCTATATGTGGTTGTTGCATGAAAGCAAAAAATGTCCAGAAATTTTTCTGGACACAGACAGAATCTCCTGCACACCCCTGTGAATTAAAAAAACAAACATTCTGAACCACCAAGTTTATTGTGGGGGCAAAACATGGAATGTGTTCAAATTCACCCAGTTGTAATGCTCTCATAATGTTTCATCCATTATCAGAAATGACAAATCCTCAGGAGAGTATTAGCAGAGGAAGCCATCTTGCTGTGACAACCCTGAGTTTTTCTAACAGGTAGACACTGGTATGCCTCCTAATGAAGCCGGTGATACATAGAGTAGCCTGTCTGTGAATGAGCAGACATTCTGTGTTAGATACCACTGCTGCTGATTCTGAAGGCGATATACCCACCTAGTGGGCTGTATGTAATCATTAATGTGACCAGTACCACTTGTCCACATAACTGTGGTTAAGTTGATAGTGGGTAAAATGGCACTTTGCAAATAATCAGGTTTTTTTTACTTTCCAGCTCAGGCAAGGAATCACTGTTTTGGAAAAATGGAATTGAGATGGAAATAGAGGACACAGGTCCTCAATTAACCATTTTAAACCAGATGCATTGATTGCCTGGTGGCCATACTATCCCCCTCCTCCTTGTTACATCTTCTTAGTCAAATAATTAAATTAACCAATTAATCCTTCTTTCATTTACACAGAGGTTCTCAAACTCGGTCCTCGGGAGCCCACACAGTGCATGTTTTGCAGGTAACCCAGCAGGTGCACAGGTGTATTAATTACTCACTGACACATTTTAAAAGGTCCACAGGTGGAGCTAATTATTTCACTTGCGATTCTGTGAGGAGACCTGCAAAACATGCACTGTGTGGGCCCCCGAGGACCGAGTTTGAGAACCTCTGATGACGTCAGATGACGTCATTATCTTCTGGAAAGGTAGTCATAATGATTTAGAAACGATAGTGCACAAGCACAATGCTTCAGACAGTCCCATTAAACTTACTCTATCAATTGACACTAAAACAATCAATTTTTTAGATGTGTGTATTACCATCGAGGAGGGGTTGATCAATACATCATTGTTTGTGAAAGCCACAGACAGAAACAATTTGTTGAAATATGATAGTTTTCACCCCAAAGCTACGATCCGCAGCTTACCGTTCTCTCAATATTTGAGAGTGTGCCGTATTACTAACAAACCACAGGAAAGAGATCAAGCATTATACAACATGACATTAAAATTTCTAGAGAGGGGTTATCCCATGAAGTTGTTAAAGGCAGCTAGAAGGAGGGCTTTGAATCTTTCTAGAGAACAACTACTAGAACCAAAACCGCCTAAACAGCTCCAAGGTAGGTTGCCTTGGGTCACTCAATATAATTCAAGCAGTCATTACCTGACTAAAAGGACCAAACAGATTTGGCCCATTGTGGCCACAGATAAAGGGTTAGGTGATGCTTACCAGTCTAAATTATTACCTAGTTACTCTAGAAACCATAGTATTCGAGACATTGTGGTAAAAAACGGATATTTCCCAGTTAAATACTCCAAGAGAGCATTTTCTCAGTAAAAAAGCAGGCTGTTACCGATGTAGTGGGTGCACTACGTGCAGCTACATGACACCGGGCACAAAATTTTGCACCCCCACACGGGGAAATCATACACCATCAAATATTTCTTGACATGTGAATCAAAATTTGTGGTTTACTTGCTCACATGCCCTTGTGGCTTATCTTACGTGGGCAAGATGGATTGCGCCTTTAATATCAGAATGGCGCAACACAGGTATGCCATCCGGGAAGCCATTAAAGTAGGGGATAGTGATCAACCTGTGGCTCGGCACTTTCCCAAAAAACAACATAATATGGCCACACTTCGATACAAAATTATTGACCAGGTCCCCAAATCCTTGAGGGGTGGGGATAGATCTAAAAAACTGTTACAATTAGAGTCACGCTGGATTTATGCACTAAATACATTAGCCCCAAAAGGGCTGAATGAGGCGCTTAATCTAAAGTGCTTTGTATGAGCAGTGAAGTTTGCCTACAGTAGGTTAAGGTGGTCATATATTTGGGTAGCGTTTAAGTATTATAGAACCTGCTTACTGATTTATAATATTATTTAATGTAATATAGGCACCTTTATTCTAGATGGGGAATTGTTAGCTAGATGACAATTTTTATTATATGTTATTTTCTATCATACATCTATGTACCACAGTTTTATATGTTTCACTTATCTCGATCTGGTGTTTTTATGAGTTATAGATTAATGTTTTGGAATATACCAGATTGTCTTATTATGTTTATTTTTTGCACCATGCAAGCTTGATTGTGTTACATTTTAGAAGTATGTGTTTATGACACTTCACACGTATATAGCGATGAATGGAGGCAGACAGATTGTTTATATGTTAACATGGTTTCTCTTCCTTAGCCACAACGCGTACGCTGGACGGGCCGACGTGACGTCACTTCCGGGGGGACCGGGAGGATGATACCGGAAACCGGGCAACGGGATTGGAGGCGGCGGGTGGGACCGATCTTATACAGGTATTTAAGCACTATTTGTTTGTATATGCACTTATACTGACGAAGGGACTGCGTCCCCGAAACGTAGACACTGCATTAAACAGCACCATTAAGAAGTCTCCTGAGTGCCGCCTCATTGTATTGGGTATATGCCAGAGGATCGACTCTGAGAGGAGGGCACCGTGAGCAATTACGTCTGTGCGGGTCATTTTTGGAGTTTATATATATATATATATATATATATATATATATATATTCACACATATATATATATATATATATATATATACAGTATATATATATATCAATAATACAGAATATAGATCTTGAATGGTATATGTGTGTGTGTGTGTGTGTGTGTGTGTGTGTGTGTGTGTGTGTGTATTCTACTTTTTGGCCACAAGATTTCCTCACACGTTTTTTTTTTGTTTGTTTTTTGCTGTTTATCCAATTAACATGATATTAAGATGATTTATAGCTTATGTTACTTGGAGGATCTCAATTAACATTTAATTGAAAACCCCATCAAAATTGGCTCAGTAGTTCTCACCTTTACCCTGCACATGTATACATACATACATACATACATACAAACAATTTTTTTTATACATATACAGTATAGAAAAGCATCAGGCAATTGTCCTTAATAAAATCCATATTTCCACAATCATACAATGACTTAACTCGAATACCAGATACACTATGTGGGATCGGTATGAGATATCGATGGCCAGGATGCCAGACATCAGGATACCAAAAGCGGCATCCGGGGCCACCGGGATGCCAGTATTGTGGTGAGCGCTAGTCACTGTGCTCGCCACACGTTATATTCTCCCTCTATGGGTGTCATGGACACCCATAGAGGGAGAAAAGCCTGTGGTACCGGCATTCTGACACCGGCATTGTATCACTGTGCGAGATCCCGGCATTGGCATTGTGATCGATGGGATCCCGTGCGGCGGTATGCTAATCACTTCCAACACTATACAATGGATGATGTAGTGAAATTAGTCCACACAACCCCAAACATTTATACAACTTACCCTCTTCTCCCACACTGACTAATATTAAAACTAGTTTTCACTACCCTCTACCAGTCCTAATGTACTCAAACGATATGATAAGACCCCCGAATCCAAATACTATGCACCAAACACCATCACACTTGTATAGCCTACCTACTCTGCCAAATGGGTGGTCTTCAGGTTGCAGACTGTCAGGATCCCGGCACACAGTATACCGGCGCCGGAATCCCGACAGCCGGCATACCAACAGATTTTATGCCTCGTGGGGGTCCATGACCCCTCTTCAGGGAGTATAAAAAGCATGGCACGCTTAGCGCACCACCGTGCCCGCAAAGGGCTCATTTGCGCTCGCCACGCTGTTGGTATGCCGGCGGTCGGGCTCCCGGCACCGGTATGCTGGTCGCCGGGAGCCTGGCCGCTGGCATACCATACTACACTCTGCCTAATTCCTGCTTTTGACACTTAGTAAAGAACTTACTACCCCCTTCCTAACTCAATCACATACTTATGTATTACTTATCTTGTAAACTGCTGATAATGTCTCTGATTTATTGTAATGTATCTCACAATGGCGGGTGCAGGCTCCAAACTGTGCAAGGGAACTCGTGTAAGTAGTGAGATCCTGTGCATATGCAAATGCGTGGACAGACAGGGAAACACAGCACATCAGCACTAAGCTGATGTACTGTGTGCTCAGAGGGGCATCGCCAGAGGGGGAGTTTTTACTCCACCACTTCGGCAGACAAGATGTTAATACATCTTGTCGAAGTCCCTTCCTGCTTCTCCTCGATAGTAAAGCAAGAAATGTTATAGCAGCATGATCTCTGCCGCTATAATTCATTTATCCTTATGAGCCTTATGGACCTAAATCATAGGTAAATGCAGGGAGGGGTTTCCAGTTGTCCAGATACCCTCCTTTACCACAGTCTGGGCAGCGGCCACTACATGCATTACAAAAGGAAGAATTGAGCAGCTGCACGTGACCAATGACAGCAGATTTTTCTACCAAGTCTGCTGTGTGTGTGTCTGTGGATCTGTGTGCTCAATCATCACACACAGAGAGAGAACCTGGTAAGTGGCTTACCATGATCATTGGGCTTACATATGTTTCAAGTACTGTATTACATAAACTGCAATTTTTGGGTGGCAGACTACAGTATAGCTTGTTACATGCTAATTATGCATCCTTCATAGGCTGGCAACAGTTGCTATAAAATTGAAACCTTCCTCTAGAAATCCTGTGTTTGCTCCTGCATAGTACAAGAGAGTGTAGTATGAGAAAGTATTCGCAAATAGGAACTAAGGGCCTAATTCAGACCTGATCGCTTCTCTGCAAATTTGCAGAGGTCTGCAATCAGATAGTCGCCTCCCAGAGAGAGTGAAAACCTGCCCCGTGCAAGTGGGTGAATGCATGCATATGCCATGCGAAAAGTTCGACTGACAGAGGACATCCGCAAATCCGTTCGCAACTCACTCACCATCAAATGATTATTCCAGTCTGTGCATTGCCCAGGACTTACTCCTACAGTGCAATAGAATAAGGCTGTTCAGGGCTGAAGCTGACATCACACACCCTCCCTGAAAACGCTTGGGACGCCTGCGTTTTTCCTGACACTCCCAGAAAACGGGCAGTTACCACCCACAAACGTCTGCCTCCTATCAATCACCTTGCGTACGCCTAGTGATCAATTTTTTTTGCACCATTCTGTTGCTGTTTGGGCTCACACCTGTGCATTGCTGTGCATACGCATGCACAGTCCTCCGATCATCGGGCGCTGGGCGATTTCACACAAAAGCGATCAGGTCTGAATTAGGCCCTAAAATGCACAAACAGAGGGGTCATTCAAACCTGATCGCTGGGCTGCTAATTTTGCTGTCACGCGTTCGGATAGTCTCTGCCTCCAGGGGGAATGTATATTCGCCGTGCAAGTGTGTGTTCCTATGTGTATGCTGAGCTGCTAAAATTCACTTTGTGCAGTCCTTGCACAGGCCAGGACTTACTCCACTAGTGCAATAGAATCAGGCTGATCGAGGCCGTAGCTGATGTTACACACCTTCCCTGAAAATGCCTGCGTTTTTCCAGACATTCCCTGTAAATGCTTAGTTCCCACCCACAAATGGCCTCTTCCTGTCAATCATCTTGCGAACGCCCGTGCGATCGGATTTTTCGCACCATCCCGTCGCTGACCGGCGATACCTGTTGTTGTTGTCTGACGCGCATGCGCATTGCGGTGCATACACATGCGCAGTTAAGACCTGATCACCCGCTGTGTGAAAATGTACTGCAGTAATCAGATCTGAATGACCCCCATAGCTCTCTTGAATGACCTCACTTGTTGTGCTTCAACCCTGGTATAGCTAACACACTTATGATGATGATGACTGTGTCTGGTTGCCAATCAGGGCCGGAGTAAGGGAGGGCCAACAGGGGTGGTCATCCTGGGACCCCCACACATTAGGGGCCCCCAAATAGGGCCTAATTCAGACCTGATCGCTGCAGCAAATTTGTTAGCTAATGGGCAAAACCATGTGCACTGCAGGTGGGCAGATATAACGTGCAGAGAGAGTTAGATTTGGGTGGGGTGTGTTCAAACAGAAATCTAAATTGCAGTGTAAAAATAAAGCAGCCAGTATTTATCCTGCACAGAAACAAAATAACCCACCCAAATCTAACTCTCTCTGCACATATTATACCTGCCTCACCTGCAGTGCACATGGGGCCTAATACAGACCTGATCGTAGATGTGCTAAATTTAGCACATCTACGATCAGTTTCACAGACATGTGGGGGACACCCAGCACAGGGCTAGTCCACCCCGCATGTCTGGCTCTGCTCGCCCTGCACAGGTACAAAAGCATTGCACGACGGCGATGCTTTTGTACCTGAGAAGTAGCTCCCTACCAGTGCAGCTCCTGTGCGCTGGCAGGGAGCTACTCGTTGCTTCCTGTGTCGCAGTGGCTGCATGTGATGTCACACAGCCACTGCGGCCCGCCCCCTGCACGGTCCGGGCACGCCTGCGTTGCCCGGACCATGCCCCCAAAACGGTAGCCAAACGCCTCTGGCCCACCCCCTCCCACCCAGCGACCGCCTCTGCCTGTCAATCAGGCAGAGGCAATCGCTGGGCAGAGATGCTGATTGCACAGCAGTGATCAGGTCTGAATTAGGCCCATGGTTTTGCCATTACCTAACAAATTTGCTGCTGCGATCAGGTCTGAATTAGGCCCATAGTGCAGTGTTAAGCTGAGGAGTCCCCTCTGACGGCTCTGCTTTTCATTAACAGCGTCCAAAGAGGAGCTTCTCCATCTAGAGTCAGTCTTCTGGGATAGGAATATTTAATCCCGTGGGAGAGCGACCCTGAGCCGGATGCATCTGTTGCGGGTGCAGCAAGGTGTCCCTGCATGATACAGCATCCAGGTGATACACTTGTGTGTGTGTGTCCATGTATGATGGTGCATTGGTATATGTGTATGGGGCGTGCTCAGGTTTTGCCATCACTCTGACTAGTAACTTCTTCACAACTTCATTGCCCCTGTTCCCCTACCAGGCTTAATCCGGCCCTGCTGCCAATGTTTAAAAAGCAGCCTTTCTTGTAAAATCAGTAAAATTGCTGGAACAGTGTTTTAAAACCTCACACTACATTGAACACTCATTTTGCAGAATTAAGGAATGCTTCATATGGGTTGGGTATGGGTGACCGGCGTTTGGGATCCCGACGGTCACCATATGGATGCCTTGCAGGCTCACTGTACTCGCCATGATGCAGGCTCAGTGGCAAGCTGTGCTCACCACAGGTTCTATTCCCACTCTATCGGTGTCGTGGATACCCACGAGTGGGAATAGTTCCTGTTAGTCAGCATGCCGACTGTTGGGATTTTGGGGGTCATTCCGAGTTGATCGCTAGCTGCATTTGTTCTCAGCGCAGCGATCAGGCCAAAAAATGGCAGTTCTGCGCATGCGTATGCGGCGCAATGTATGGGCACAATGAACGATGTAGTTTTGCACAGGGTCTAGCAATGCATTTCAGTCGCACTGGTTGCCGCAGAGTGATTGACATGAAGTGGGCGTTTCTGGGTGGCAACTGACCGTTTTCAGGGAGTGTGCGGAAAAATGCAGTTGTGCCAGGAAAAACGCAGGCGTGGCTGGGCGAACGCTGGGCGGGTTTGTGATGTCAGATCTGGATTTGAATAGTGTGAAGTGATCGCAAGCGCTGAGTAGGTTATGAGCTACTCTGAAACGACACAAAAAATTTTTGTAGCTGCTCTGCGATACAACCGTTCGCACTTCTGCTAAGCTAAAATACACTCCCAGTGGGCGGCGGCATAGCGTTTGCACGGCTGCTAAAAACTGCTAGCAAGTGATCAATTCGGAATGAACCCCCTTGAGAGGTCGGGATGCAGGCACCGGTATTGTGAGTAGACCGTTGGTCACATAACTACATCCCCTTCATACTCAATTGGGGAAGGAGAAGCTTGCGCATCTATTTTTAAGTGGTAACACTTTGTATTTCAGATGCTCCAAGTCACCTTTCATTAACAGCACTAATCATCCATTAAATATATTTACTTTGTGTACTGCGATTTTTGGCAATATTAATACTCAGAGTGATGCCACACCTCCCATTATATTTCTAGCGTACTGTATCTAACTCAAGTAGAAGGAAAGAGAACTACAGTTGCAAACCTGTGTATGCAACCAGCTTTGAATAGATCACAAAAATGAATACAAACATTCTGCCATATTTTACAATTCTCTTTGCTCCCTACAATTATCAGTCTATGAGCTGCCAATATCTAGGTCACTTTTATACTATATTTGCTGCTGTAATATTTCAATTTACTACAAGTTTTCGTTTTAGCATATTATTGTTTTAATGTTATCACTGCACCTATTAAATAAAAATGTAGTGCTGACTAAATTTCTGTGGTTTTATATAGCTTACTAGTGTTTGTGTATATAGAGAACCTCTTATACCCCTTTTACACTCGCATGAAAATCCCGGGATATTGCACGTGAACGCGCATCATCCCGGGATTTCTGTCAGTGTGAAAGGGTACAGGGACAATTTCCCGGGTCGAGCATCCCGGGATTTCATCCCAGGTCTAAAGCAGGGTTGAACCCGGGACCGTCCCGGGAAGCTGGGTAGTGTGAAAGGGCCCGTTCCGGGATTCACTACCCGGGACTGTTAAAAGGCCTCCGATTGGAGCTTTCATGGGCTCAGAAAAGATGATGTCATCTTTCAGAGCCCTGGGGAGCGTCCTTGATGCGTGTGAGGAAGGCAGCATGGCGACCTGGACAGACCAGGAGGTTAGAGAGTTGCTGAGCATTAGGGGAGAGGAGGAAATAATGAGGCAGATCACAGGCACAGTTAAAGATGCAGTCATTTATAAAAACATCTCCAAGATGCTGGAAGCCAGGGGAATCATCCGCACACAGCAGCAAGTGTTAAACAAAATGAAAACTCTTAAAAAGCAGTTTCTAAAGGTGCATGACAACAACATGAAAAAGAGTGGTGTTGGCCGTATCGACTGGCAGTACTATGACATCTGTGCCAATATCTTTGGAAACACAGCTATATGCAGTCCGGTGAGTCTGTCTTCCAGTTCACAGTACACTGCTACAGAAGGCACTCCAGAAGAGACACAGACAAGCAGTGACGTCTGTCCGTCATCCCCGTTGTTAATTGACGACACACCTGAGGACAGCGACACATCCTCCCAGCCGTCCATAAACACATCCAGAAACGACGACAGCATAACTGCAACCATTGAAGACGTCGTGGAAGCTCAGACCAGTGACAGTGGGACTGTACAAAGTGCCATCACCGTCACCCCAACTTTACAGAAAAACAGTAAGTACATGTTTACTCATAGCACAAATCCACAATTGTTAATCATCCGGTTATGTGTATAGTATGAGTGGCCAGTGTGGCGGCAGCGTGGCGAGCGCAAATGAGCCCATTGCAGGATCACTGCGCTCAGCACGCTGCTGGCACGGTGGCACGCTTTGCAATTTCTGCCCCCACCCAGGGGGCTTTGCATTTTTATAAATAGTTCAATGTTGCAGAGTAGCTAGTGTGTAGGTGGATTATAATGCCACAAACACATGTTTGCTAACGCTGCTATTTTTATATACGCTCATTTTGTATTTCTTCTCTTCACAGTTTACACCGTACCGCCTAGAAGGAAGAAATTGAACAGAGCGGAGCAAGTGGCTAAAGCCATGTCAAATGTCCTTGTCGACCAACTCCGAGAGATGGACGCTACAATGTCCGCACAGGAGGATGCAAGGCTCGACAGGTTTCTAGAGGCAGAACGCCAAATGCATGATGCATTCCTTTCCCAAGTCATGACAATGCAGGAACGCATGAGTAGAGAGCAGTATGACCGCCACAGGGAATTGCACCAAATGAACATGGCGTTCTATGAGCGTATGACCAATACCTCAAGAGCACCAATCCAACACCACAACTCACAATACCCCCCTGAGCAGGGTTTTTCATCATTTACTCCTGGTCCATACTATGCCCCAAATACTGCACCATCTAGTGCGCAAAGCCCAGAGTTTACTGTATTGCGCAATTTGCCGTGAAACACAGTGAATTTCTTTTTTTGTTGTTATTTGTTGTTAAATAACCACAGTGTAGTCATTGTTTATGCACAACTGTTTGTGCCTTCTTTCTTTTTTTTTATGTTCTGTTTTGTATAGTGTCTACATTAAAGCACTTTTTATTTATTTTTTACACAGTAATAATATACTGCAGGGACACTGTGGTTTATGGTGTTGTATCTACAAGCCTACCAGTGTTGTTTTTTTTTTTTTATGCCAAACAAAACTTGTTTGCAAATCTATGCATAACATTCCCATTTGTGCGTAACAGTAGACCATGTTTGCAGTGTTTTCTACATTGTTACTGCATATATACAAAGTTTGTGGCAATGTGGTTTTTTTGGAAAAACATAAATATTGAAACCAAAGATCAAAGGTGGAATACAAAATAAAAAAAATGTAATTCACCAAACATGTTGTGCTGATTCTTAAACACTATTGTACCAGTGCTGCAAGGTTGGACGTAATAGTGTGGCGTATTTGTTCTGCAGCGGAGTTTGAGGCAGTCCCAAACAAAGCACCTTCCACATGTGGGTTTATAACCTCAGGGTCCTGCACAGTCCACTCAGGAAGGAATAGCTCATTTTTCAGTTCACAGATGTTGTGCAGTATACAGCACGCAGCTACTACATTAGGCATATTCTTTAGGTCCACATCATTGCGCTTCATCAAACAACGCCATCTTCCTTTTAACCTGCCAAAGGCGTTCTCAACCACCATCCTTGCTGAACTCAGGGTGTGAGTATAGGTTTGTTGCTCTGGGGTTAACTGGACCTGTTGGGTGTAGCCTTTCATAATCCAGGGGCGTAAAGGGTATGCAGCATCCCCGATGATGTGGACAGGGATCTCCACCCCATTCACAATCTTTGCACACTCTTTGGGGTACAGCCAGCCTCCCTGCTTCTCCTCTACGATGTTGTACAGGTCAGAATTGGCAAGAACTCGGGAGTCATGAGATCGGCCTGGCCAGCCAATAAACACATCTAGGAAACTAAAGAACAGTAAAATTGAAAAAAGTTAGAATGTAAAACTCACACATGCAACTCATCCCACCACCCCAAAAATAAACACTTACCAATATTTGTGGTCCACAACAGCCTGTAATATGATGGAGTGCCAGCCCTTCCTATTAAAATAGTCAGCATGGTTGTCACATGGGGCAATAATGGGGATGTGTGTCCCATCAATCGCTCCTCCACACTGCGGATAGCCTCGCTTCACAAATCCTTTGATGGTATCCTGTAAGCGCTGTCCTTGTGGTAGAGATATGAAGCGCTTGTATAAGGTAGATACAATTGCTTTAGTCACCTGGTGGACTATGACACAGCAGGTGGAGATCGCAACACCGAACAAGCATGAGACTGAGCGGTACTCTCCTGGGGTAGCATACCACCACAATGCAATAGCTAATCTCCTGCGTGCCTCGATGGGTCTCCTAAGCCTGGTGGTCTGCATGTCAAGTGCTGGGGTAAGTAATTCCAGGACGTAGTTAAAGGTTGCACGAGACACACGGAAGTTAGCCATCCACTCCTCATCCTGGTAAGCTTCCACGGTCCTCATAAAGGCTTCTCCGTGCCGGCGATCTCTGGACCAAAATGAGCGGTTAGGGCCCATACTCACGCTCAGTATGGTACTCATCCTGGATGATATGAGGGCTCTCCTCCTGCGCAAATATTGGCGGCGACTAGCAGCCCTATCCAGCATAAATTGCGCCCTCCTCCTACTCATAAAATATATGTGCAGTATACTGCACAGTGTGACAAGCTGCATCATGCTGTCACTGGCTGTATGAAACATCTGCACAGCAGAAAGAATCATGAGCTCAGGCATACACACTGGTACTCCGTCGGCCATGACTGCAGCAATGGTGTGAGCAGGCACCACCCCTCCCTTTGTTGACTAGTGTGACCTCATCAATGTGAGCCAGAAAAGGCCATTTCTAATGACATACATGTGCATTTGCAGGGATATCCCAGGATCAGTGTAAATGGGGCTGTCCCGGGTCGATCCCAGGTCTTAGTGCAGTGTGAAAGGGGTCAGTCCCGGGAAGGCATCCTGGGACGCATCCCGGGAAGCAACCCGGGAGTGACCCGGGAGTGCGAGTGTAAAAGGGGTATTACTGGCTTCCCAAAGTTGGTATGGAACCAGATTATTGTGTGTATTGTTCCTTTGATGGCTCCCTGCACTCTTTGTCTCACTCCTCCAGTGCCATAACTAGACATTTTACCGTGTGCAAGAAACAGCATAGGCACCCCCCCATATTTAAATGAGGGTACAAAATATAGGGGAGTGGCTTTACAGGGAAGAGGTGTGGCCACAAAACAATACCAATTCAAATTACACAGCACAGTAGCCTCCATTATTCAGATTACGCCACACAGTCGCCACACAGTAGCGCCACTTACACACATTATACCAGGTAGAGGCCCTTTTACACATTACGCTAGGTAGAGCCCCTGTCACAAATTACCCCAGGTAGAGTCCATGTCACACATTACGCCAGATAGAGCCCCTACCTTACACATTATGGCAGCAGTCCCCCTTTTTACACATTACGGTGGCAGAGTCGAATACGAAGGATTTACTCAATTCAAGTTGGACTTCCCGACTTGTCGGATTAATGGGAATTTAAGGTCAAATCCAGATTCAACCTATTCAATCATACTCCCGTTTATCCAACAAGTCAGAAAATCCAACGTGTCAGATTTGCGGCCAAATCATACAGGTTTTAGCCCCGTTTCCGACAATATCAATCCGAATTTAAAAAAAGTCGGATTGGAATTGTCGGGAACAGCCAAGTCAGATTTGGCGGCGAATTGAATACTGCATTGAACACTACATTGTCGTATCCTTTCCGTCGAAAAGGATCTGACAAGCATTAAATACAACCCTATGGCAGGTTAAGTCCTCTTTTTTACACATTACGGCGGCAGAGTCCCATTTTTTGCACATTACAGCAGCAGAGTCCCCCTGTTTACACATTACAGCAGCAGAGTCCCCATTATTACACATTACGACAGGCAGAGTCCCCTTTTTACACATTATGGCAGCAGTCCCCCTTTTTACACATACAGTGGCAGAGTCTCCTTATTGCACATTATGACAGCAGAGTTCCCTTAGTGCACATTACGGCAGCAGAGTCCCCTTATTACACATTACGGCAGCAGAGTCCCCCTTATTACACATTATGGCAGCAGAGTCCCCCTTTTTAAACATTACGGTGGAAGAGTACCCTTATTACACATTACGGCAGCAGAGTCCCCCACTTTACACATTACGGCAGCAAAGTCCCCCTTATTACACATTATGGCAACAGAGTACGGGGGGCAACATATATAGACCAACAGAGGTGGCACTTTTAGGGACTTAGAAATCACAAGAGACAACAGACACAGGAGTTAAAGCCCACCCCCACACCCAATCCACCAGCCCAGCTACCTGTTTTTGTGGGGAGTTGTAAGAGACATCACAGCCCGCTCCATGCCGGGGATCAGACACCACAATCTCTCATCCCCAGCGGATGCTGCAGGTCTCAGAGAGGAGGAGCCAGGAGTGGAGAGGGGCGGGGAGGAGAGGATCCCCCCTCTTCTTCTCATGCTGAAAAACCGCTGTTATTCTGGCCACGGC
Source organism: Pseudophryne corroboree (assembly GCF_028390025.1). NCBI lineage: Eukaryota > Metazoa > Chordata > Amphibia > Anura > Myobatrachidae > Pseudophryne > Pseudophryne corroboree. The sequence continues at coordinate 309,690,689 of NC_086445.1, forward strand.
AATTCTACTCCGGCATACTTTAATGAGAAGCAGAAGCTGGCAGCGGCGGTGGGTGCGGCAGTGGGAGCGGTAGCGCTCCCTTGCAGCTGCAGTGGCCGGTGGGAGTAAGTGTAAGTGTGCCAGAGCAGCCGTGTGGGTGTACTGCCATATGATGCACTCTTAGTGCATTTGCGCTGTGGACAAGGCACCATTGGCACACACCTAGTTAAGGCACTGCACTCCTCCTCCTTGACAACAAATTAGGACTGCCAGCAACAACCTTTTCATACAGCTGTAGGTTCTACCAGCCCTACCTGGATGGTTATTAATCAAAGGCACCAACACCCAGAGTCGCCCTGACCAATTTGGTGTCCTAGGCAAGATTTTGCTTGGTGCCCCCCACCCATGTGGGAGCTTTTGCACACACCAAAGATGTGCACACATGATAAAGTGGTATAGCCTTGCAGAAGAGACACTGTATCACAGAATTGGTGTGACCTTGTGGTGCTAAGCTTCCCTTCCCCCATTGTGTTGTGCTCCTCATACCACACAGCCCTATCCCCTCTTGTGTCTATCCAGCCCACACAAATGTCTCTCCAGCCCCATCTCCAAAACATTGTTAAAATAGTGCACACTTACATAACATCTCGAACATGAATAATTCCCTGCAGATTCCAGCCCCAGCTCACACAAGTGTCTCTAAAGCCCTAACTCCTGAATGTTGTTAAAACAGTGCACACTAATATACTGTATCTACTTTCTCAAACAACATGAATGAATCCCTTCAGACTCTGGCCCCAGCCCACACAAGTGTCTTTCCAGCCACCACACTTATGGTACCTTCTTTTACAGTATGTCTTCTGGCCGCCTGTTGCTGTCCTTTGAATGCCCACTGAGGTGGCTCCTCTACTCTGCCTGTCCCAGTCGTGCTGCATGATGTTCTGACTTCATGTACGCTGCTCCTCAATGATTGTGGCTACAGTGGCTGAAACACAGTAAACCTTCAGGCTGAAATTGCTAATATTAATTCAGATGCCCAGATTCCACTAGGCTTTTCAGATGCCCTTGGCATTATCTTATACTGCTTACGTCTAGGGCCAGCTCTGCTTGCACCCTTTGTGTTGAAGTACTGTCCCTTAATTCTGACAAACAGTTGGGACTCAATGCCTAGGCCAAATAACAATAACATCCTCCTGCTCTACTAAACAGACTTCAACAACTTAAAATACTGTATGAGGAACAATCATTTTTGCAGACTTATCCACAAGCTGTCTCCTCTTTCCCGCTTCAGAGGCATGCGCTTCTTGTGCTGGCCTCTCTGTCTAATAGCATGCATAGCACAGTATGAACAACTGTTGAGTAGAAGTGTTATGCACACCAGTGCCAGCAGGAATGTACTGGTGTCTGAACGGAGAGGGATGCAAAACAAATGAACTCACAGACAGACTGGGGAATATGACATTACATACACAGAAGGTGATAGGGTAACAAAATAAACACAAAGTGAACAGAGAAGCCCAAAGGCTAAGAAACTGGGTGTCTCCCTAGTATTAGGAATGCTCAGATGGAAAGAAGCGAGATGTTGTGATTTAATACGTAGAGAACCCGAAATGCTGTTGCTAAGGGCAACAGCAAAACCCTAAAGGGTTACCAACGGGTGTGGCAGTAAACTCCTTGGTCAGAGATGGAATAATAGACACAAGGAGAGTCTCCACAATCCTAGTCCTCACTTGCAGTGCACTGGTTCAGCTTACTGCCACTAAACTGACACCTGAACACCTTGCACAGTGAGAAAGGATTTTGGCAGGCAAGTCTGAGAATACAGCCGCAAACTTGCTAGGTTCACAGAGTAGCAAAAGAACCCCAGCAGGTTAAACGACTGACTCCAGTCTTACTGCTAGGTCTGGATTGGCAGAGTGTAATACCAAATCCCAAGGCCTATTTGCAGTAAGCAACAAACAAATACAAAGTTTACACAGTACTAGCTAGCTTTCAGGAACTGACTAACCAACAAAGATTCAGCAGCATATGCCTAACCTGAGAAGAGGGTTTATATAGCAGGTGCTGTCCACGCCCCACTCAGACCTCACAGATTGTGAGCACAAAAACCAGCACCGGATCCCCTGCCGTGCACAGAGCCTGTAACCACTGCACAGCAAAAGACCCGAACCGGAGTATCAGCTACATTCAGGTTACTCCGCTAGCACTTGTCTCCCGGTTGCCATGACGACGTGGCAGCACAGAGCAGGAGACCCTAACAAGAAGTTACATGTTTGTGTGTGTGTATGTACGTACTGTATATACAGTATACACACATATTTAGATAGAGTGCTGAGAGAAACTGTATAGAATCCTAAGAGACAGCTGCACATTGTAGAGAAGGTTGAAGATGGTCAATATGTTTAATAACCAGTACTGGAGTCTTTAAAATGATATATAGAAAGTTTGTTGCAAGGAGGACAATAAAGTTTATCGACCAGCTCTTGTGCCAATTTGAAGGACAACCCTTTAAAATGTGCTGAGTGATGCTTCAGAAAAAGTTACATTTCAAGTGCAATAGGTTAATACTGTAATTCATAAATGATTTGTGGTCATTGAAAAAGAGCCTTAAAGACTTTGTCATTTGGAACAAAATTAAATGCTTAGGAAATAAATGAGTGGTTTAAGTTAGCTACATGACGAAATACAAGAGATCTGAATCATACTTTGGAAATGTTACAAAGTGAATTGATTTCTCCTCAACAAATAATACAAATATATATTGGGAGATTGAAATACAGACATTATGAGTATTTGGAGGGAAAGAGTATTTGCACAGTCAACTTGCAACAACACAGTTATGGCATGTGGATGAGGATTTGAACCCAGAACTTTGTTCATTGTGGTCTTGAGGTCCACAGGAAATGTACAGTAGTTGTTCATTGTTTGTATCTATTATGCTTGAACTTTCCAACAATGTCTGCTTTCAACCCAATTCCTCACCACAGACATTCTCCAGCAGGCTGTGGGTATAAGAGGCAGGAAGTGAACATATCCAGTGCTGGTTATATTGCCTGTACTTGGGACTGTGTCTTAACCTCTTGCAACTTATCTGAAGATTTCTATTATTAACCCAGATGTTTTGGCTATTCCGATATCTCCAGTTCTAGTATTGGAGATATCGGGGTATTTCTGGACTTCTCTATTAGTTGCCTGGCTCAAACCTGGATTGCTTTCATTTTGCTGTGCTATCTATTCCTCTGACCCTGGACCATATTTAGACCACTTTTTGTCTGCCACTTGGCTATACCCCACTAGATTCAAGTACATTCAAGTACCTTAGTGTCCGACTCACTTCTTCCTGGTGCTTATCTGACAGGCTGTGACCTGTGCAGCAAAGCAGTAAAGACCATACGCCAGGCATGTCCAAACTGCGGCCCTCCAGCTGTTGAGGAACTACATATCCCAGCATGCCCTGACACAGTTTCGCTGTCAGAGAATGCTAAAGCTGTGTCAGGACATGCTGGGATGTGTAGTTTCTCAACAGCTGGAGGGCCGCAGTTTGGACATGCCTGCCATACGCCCTTGCAGGGTTCACTTGTGAAAATGTATGCTGTGTTTAGACTCTGAGCTCTCAGAGGAAGTACTGTCAAACTAGACTATTGAGTCTGCAGAACCACTAACTAGGTTAGAGATTCATAACAGAAAATGAATAATTGAAAGAAACTTCACTGAAAGTAGATCACAAAACTCAACATAGTAAAGCAAAGAGAACAAGAAATTTGATTTTTAAACTTTAAACATGTTTATTCAGCAAAAAGTTCAAAAAGATACTTAAAAGGGGATGCAGTTAATTTCCCGGCATTCAGGATACCGACGCCTGAAAAATTAACAAATGTTCCATTCAGTTGTTACAAATGTATATGGAACAGACAAAAAAAAAAAATTTTTACACAATATAAGTTGTAGAGCAAAAATAAAGGCATTCAGCATTAGTGGGCTACAAACAAAAGTAGCAGTATTTACCATGTATGCAAAACAAAATATGTCTTTGCTCCTCTTGTATCGCAACATGGATTGTTCAGATGCAAATATGCTCTTTTATTTTTGGTATGCTCTAAACTCAGTCAGCCCCCGACTGAGTAAACTAGAGATGCTAAAATAAAAATGTTGAAAGAAACTACAGTATCTTAATGGGGTAAGAATTGCAACACGCAGGACAAAGCTTTATGAGAAAGTACTAGGAATGATCGGTGAGAAGAAAACATTTCTTACAGGACTGCAGTAGAATGCGAGCAAGCAGAAACAAAGACATGATAAAGAGTTTGAAGTAGTTTCCTTGGCTTGCTCCTTGAAAGAAATGTTGGAGATTGATACTTACTGTATGTTAAATGATTCTAGAATAAGATGGAGGATCTTAAGGGCCAGATACAATTACACATGAGCTATAATCAGCAGATTGCTTTGCACATTTTCCAGCCAGTTATAGTAGGCTGATTCTGCTTGCACAACCATAGGCTGGAAGTATCAGCCTCCTTTAGAAGTTACACATAAGGCCTCTAGAACCCGTCCGGTGGCTTCAATTTAAAAGTATATGCTAATGAGGTGATGGTGTCTGCATGTTTTTAGTAAAGAGTCCATTTATTAATAAGGGACACCTACAATTCAGCGAAATCTGAAAAAGTATTTGGTGTAAATACTTTATGCTGATTTCACTACGTGTTTACAGTTATACTGATAACAGTTAGAAAAACATTGGGGATTAACCCCCGGTGTCCCCCGGCATGCCAAGCTGTACCTGCACCAAGACATGAAGGGCTATATATATAATAGAAATCCAGAGGTCTTAGGACCTAATTCAGACCTGATCGCAAAAGCAAAATCTTTCTCTAGGCAAAACCATGTGCACTGCATGTGGGGCAAATATAACATGTGCAGAGAGAGTTAGATTTGGGTGAATTATTTTGTTTCTGTACAGGGTAAGTACTGGCTGATTTATTTTCACTCTGCAATTTAGATTTCAGTTTTAACACAACCCACCCAAATCATACTCTCTCTGAACATGTTATATCTGCCCCACCTGCAGTGCACATAGTTTTGCCCATTAGAGAAAAAGTTTGCTGTTGTGATCACATCTGAAGTAGGCCCTTAGTTGCATACATTTGCAAATATATGATAAAGCCACCAGGCCCCAACAAGGCTTCTTTGATGCTGGTGGTCTTTAACTGTAGTTCTAAGCCTTGGGTACAGATCCCCACAAACCAGCAAAGGCCAGCTACCCTAAGGCAGCACAATGCGAGAAGGTAAAGTGTAAGTACATGTTAATAAGAGGAAAGCAAACTATATATACAAAAATTTATAGACTAGTAAAGGTGTAATTAAAATACCAGAAGGATTAATAATATGTGTTAAGGGGGTGCTAAATAAGATCTTGCAGTGTGCTACCCCAAAGCAAACAAAAAAACAGCAACAATTTTGCACTCCAAGATACAAATGCAGCCACGTCTTAGATGTGAACCTGCTCCACCCTTTACAATTAGACAAACGGAAAATAATAATAATAATAATAATTTTATTTATATAGCGCTCTTTCTCCAATAGGACTCAAGGCGCTTAACAGATACATAGCATAATATAGTACAGAAAATAATGAAGTACATTTTCATAAAATACAGAAGCATGAAGATACTAAAAGGGACATTATGGAAATGCTTGAGTAAATAGAAAAGTCTTGAGTCTACTTTTGAAGGATTCTATAGTTGGGGCCTCTCGCACTGTGCGGGGAAGTGAGTTCCATAGAGTCGGAGCCGCATGACTAAAAGCTCGACCCCCAGCTGAATTACGGTACATTCTAGGTACTGCTAAAAGTCCTTCATCTACAGATCACAGTAATCGAGTGGGGCAGTATGGGGTCAGAAGCTGTTTCAGGTACCTTGGGCCTTGGTCATGTAATGCTTTGAAACTCAGTAAGCCAATCTTGAAGATGATTCGCCATCGTACAGGCAGCCAATGAAGGGAGTAGAGGATGGGTGTTATGTGGCTAGAATGGGGCTGGTTGGTTAATAGCCTGGCAGCTGTGTTTTGCACCAGCTGTAAGCGCTGCAATTCTTTTGCTGGTAGACCAAGGTAGAGGGCATTACAGTAGTCTAAACGAGATGATACAAATGCATGTATGACTTTTGGCATATCAAAATAGATGTCTAGCAAGTCATCTATCAAAATAGATGACTTGCGCAAATGAAATAGGGGTATTCACAGACTTTACTGATGTTTTCAGATAAACAATTAGGATATGACCATTTTCACAGTCTCAGTAAAACATTAGAGGTATCTTCCTCCTCTTTAAAATCAGTTCTCTGTGTCTTAGCCCAGATGTATTCACACACTCCTCTCCAGTTCTATTTGGACATTGGGTGTTCCCTTTTTGTTCTAGATTTATTCCCAGCAGTAGACATATATAGGGAGACAAGAGGGTAGTGATAGTGTGATACTGTTTAATAAAGATTTTGATTAAAAAGCACACACAGATCTAGCAGCGTACCATGTAGAGCGATGTATGATGCACACCAATTGACATTTGACAAGTAATAGGCATTCTTGGGTACCTCCCTGGACCAGAAATCCACCTTGTTTGGTAGCTGCTCCCACTGTGTATCCTCACCATCGCATTTCGGCTATCAGTGTTAGGCGCCGGGGTCCGCTCGTCGGTGCGGCCCGGCGCCTAGCAACCAGGGACGCCGTACGCGGACAGCCGCCGGCTCCCTGGCAACGCTGGACGCCGGGCGCACTGAGCCGCACGGACCCTAGCAACGGGGACGCCACTGACGGACCGCGTTCCCCGTTGCTGGGTCCAGGGTTTAATGAGTCTACACCTGTTTCCTGGCCGTGCAGCAAGGCAGCTGCACGGCATGTAGGTAATTAGCCCTGTCAGCACCGGATTGGAGGACTCCTGTTCATATGCACTCTCAGGACTTCTCACAGACGCCGGTAATAGCTTCCTGCATGCTGTCTCTGTTTGCTGAGAGTCTGTTTCCAGTCTTGCTGTATCCGGTCATTCCAGTATTCGGAAGTCCTGAACTCGGAAGTTGTCATCTTATTCCTGGAGTCCTGACTAATCACCGTATAACATCCAGTGGTGTTCGTGAGTCGCGGCTTTGCCGTGTGTTGCGGCTTGTCCGCTTTATTATTTGTGTTTTGGAGCATTTCGCGGAGGGTTCCGCTTCCACAGGTCCACTCTGGTATCCAGCGGTGCTGGGTAAGAGTATTGGACAAGTGGATTTTGGTTGTCCTTTTCCCTGGCGGGTTTCCGCACATACTTCAAGTTTTGTTAGTTAGCTTGTTGCCCCTGGCCTGTTGTCAGTCAGAGGTCCTCTTGCTGTCATCCTGCCTCGGATTTCCCTTTGTCTCTCACTAAGACCGGGGGGCACCGGAGTTGGGCAGACATGATCCGCCCTTCAAACGTGGCTGCCAGGGGCTCAAGAAACCATAGTCTCACAGAGGATTTCCGATAGCACGGGTGAGACAATAGAGTTAGGGCGCCAGGGGCAACTAGTCTTTCCTGCTCCCGTTACCTGCATTCCATTCCAGCGCTCTGGTCCTTGTCATAAAATCTCCTTTGGTCAGGAGTGCTGGAATCATAACAATCAGGAGCCTTTTTCAAGGTGTGCTGGGCTAGGTTTCCTGACACTGTATTTATCCCCATGTCTGATCTCTCATTGGTGGATCTGCCCAGGGGGGTGTCCCTCACAATTAAATCCTTATGACATTAAAAAAACATTGAAAAATAATATATACATATTCTTTTAAACCCCTAAATGGTGGATCGTTTACGGTTCTCTCAAAAGCATGCTTACTTACATAAAAGCATGCTTACTCCAAAACATAAAAAAGTCCTTTCAAATAACTAATTATTACCCCAATGCAGCCCAGCCCCACCAATCCAGGGGTAACCACACTCAGACTTGCCCCAGGTACTACTACTACTACTACTAAAAATAATAATAATAATAATAATAATAATAATAATAATAGCAACCCTTCCGGGTAATATGACATAATACCACAATGGCATCTGAGCAAATGTATCTGAATTGAGAGCTAACTTACCTGAAGATACCCCCTGGGATCTCCAAATAGCACTACAGGGACTAGAATGCCCTCCAAACACTGGTCTCATCCGTGCCCATCATACTAACAGAATACAATGAAAGTTGCTCATATCAATTAGAAATACAATTCAGGTGTGTGAAAGGTAGGGGGTAGTCTAAGATAGAAATACATTAGGGATTAAACCATGTTGTCCCCCAGCAGTGGCGGAACAAGCAAGCGGTGGGCCCAGGTGCAACAAAATGCTTTGGGCCCCCCATCCAAGTACACCCCATGGGCAGTGCGCGCCGTAGGCGCGCGCGCAAAAATACATAGTGGCGTGGCTTCGTGGGGAAGGGGTGTGTCCACAAAATAATACCAATTCATAAAACGGTGCACAGTAGTCTCCATTCTTCAAATTACGCCGCACAGTAGCACCACTACACCAGGTAGAGACCCTTTTACTCCTTACAGCGAACAGATTCCCCTTTTTACACATAACGGCAGACAGCGTGCACTTTTTACACATAACGGCAGACAGCGTGCCCTCGTTACACATAGCGGCAGACAGCATACACTTTTTACACAATGGCAGACAGCGTGCCCTCGTTACACATAGCGGCAGACAGCGTGCCCTCGTTACACATAGCGGCAGACAGCGTGCACTTTTTACACATTACGGCAGGCAGCGTCCCCATTTTACACATTACGGCAGACAGCGTCCCCATTTTACACATTACGGCAGACACCATACACTTTTACACATAACGGCAGATAGCGTGCCCTTTTTACACATTACGGCAGGCAGATTCTACCTTTTTACACATAGCGGCAGGCAGATTCCCCATTTTTACATTGCGGCATGCAGATTCCCCATTTTTATACATAGCGGCAGGCAGTCCCCCCTTTTTACACATTGCGGCAGGCAGTCCCAACAAATAAAAAAAGAAATTACCTGCTTGTTGCCAGGGGTTTCATGCACTTGGTTCCATGCACAGTGCCAGGATGTCATGCTCGTTGCCAGGGGTTTCATGCACTGGGTGTCATGCTCGTTGCTAGTGGGTAGTGCTTGTTGCTAGGGCCGTGCTCCCAGTGCCACATATGCTCCCAGTGCCAGATATTCCCCCACAGTGCCAGGTATATGCACCCAGTGCCAGATATTCTCCCACAGTGCCAGATATTCCCCCCCAGTGCCAGGTATATGCCCCCAGTGCCAGGTACATGCCCCCCCAGTGCCAGTTATATGCCCCAGTGCCAGGTATATGCCCCCAGTGCCAGATATTCCCCCCCAGTGCCTGCTTCCCCCCCAGTGCCAGGTATATGCCCCCAGTGCCGGGTATATGCCCCCCCCAGTGCCAGATATTCTCCCACAGTGCCAGATATTCCCCCCCAGTGCCAGGTATATGCCCCCAGTGCCAGATATTCCCCCCCAGTGCCAGGTATATGCCCCCAGTGCCAGATATTCTCCCACAGTGCCAGATATTCCCCCCCAGTGCCAGGTATATGCCCCCAGTGCCAGGTACATGCCCTCAGTGCCGGGTATATGCCCCCCCAGTGAAAGGTATATGTCCCCAGTGCCAGATCTGTCCCCCCAGTGCCAGGTATATGTCCCCAGTGCCAGATCTGTCCCCCCAGTGCCAGGTATATGTCCCCAGTGCCAGATCTGTCCCCCCAGTGCCAGGTATATGTCCCCAGTGCCAGATCTGTCCCCCCAGTGCCAGGTATATGTCCCCAGTGCCAGATCTGTCCCCCCAGTGCCTGCTCCCCCGGTCCCCCCCTCCCCCCCCCCCCTATCTGTTGGAGGGACACGAGCGCATAGCGCGTCTCTACTGTGTCCCTCCTGGCTCTCCCCCGCTTGTCTAATGAAGCATGTGCCGTTCGTGAGCCAATCAGAGCTCACGAACGGCACATGCTTCCTTAGAGCGGCCGGGGGAGAGCCAGGAGGGACACAGAGAGACGCGCGATGCGCTCGTGTCCCTCCAACACATAGGGGGGGGGGAGCCGGGGGAGCAGGGGAGCAGCAAGGAGGGAGAGGAGAACGCAGATTGACATGCGGACTCTCGTCCGCATGTCAGTCTGTTCTAAATGCCGGCCGGCAGCTGTGGGCCCCTGAGTGCGGCGGGGCCCCAGTGCAATGCACTGCCTGCCCCGCCAGTAGTTCCGCCCCTGTCCCCCAGCATTCCAAGCTGTACCTGTACCAAGACATAAAGAACTATATATATATAATAGAAATCCAGAAGTCTTAGTTACATACATTTAATACATACATTGCAAATACATGCTTACATTGCAAATATAGGATAAACCAAACAGGACCCGACAAGGCTCCTCTGATGCTGGTGGCCGCTATCTCTAGGCCTGGGCCTGGGGTGAAGATTCCCACAAACTGGCTAAGGCCAGCTAACCCAGGGCAGCACAATGTGAGAAGGTAAAGCATTAGTACATCTTAATAAAAGGAAAGCAAAAGCTATATAAAAAAAATTTATATACTAATAACGGTGTCATTAAAAGAACAAAAGGATTAATAAATGGGTTAAGGGGGTTCTGAATAAGATCTCGCAGTGTGCTACCCCAAAGCAGCCCTGCCCCACCAATCCAGGGGGGACCGCACCCCAGACCTGCCCCAGATACTAATAATAATAACAACCCTTCCGGGTAATGTAACATAATGCCACATGATAATGACATCTGAGCAAATGTATCCGAATTGAGAGATAAGTTACCTAAAGATACCCCATAGCATCTCCAAATGGCACTACAGAGACCAGCATGCCCTCCAAACACTGGTCCCATCAGTGCCCCTCATACTACCAGAACAAAATGTAAATTGCTCATATCAATTAGATAATACAATTCAGGACAATGAAAGGGAGGGGGTGGTCTAAAATAGAAATACATAGGGATTAACCCATGATACTGACAACAGTGTTACATTTTTAATGGAGTCAACATCATTCATGCCTGGATTATGGTGCAATGCTCTTGTTGACATACCCAGCTTGTGATATATATATATATATATATATATAAATTTCTTTATTTTAATTATTTTGTGCTGTGTCATCCCAGTAACACCCAGGGACTGCAGCTGCTCCATCCATCTAGGGGTGTTCTGTCAGTCCACCCAAAATAAAAGACATTTTTTACATATTTTGTGGGTGTTGTGTTCGTAGCTCATATTCTTGTGTTATAACTTATTGTCCTATTATCATAATTCTTCTTATCACAACATTGTTATTCATTCAAATTAATATTAATGATAATAATAATAATACTTATAAATTAACTAAATATAAATTAACTTAATGTAACTAAACTATCCACACTTAAATAGTGAACCTTCTGCATTTTGTAGATTTCCTTCACCAACAGAAGATCTTGATCCTAATTTGAAAATATTTTTAACAGATGATTAGTGAACCTTCTCCATGTCGAATATATCTTTGAGGAACAGAAGAACTTAATCCTAATTTCAAAATCATTTTTAACAGACGATTAACGAACCTTCTTCATGTTGAATAACTCTTTCAGGAAAACAAGAATTTAATCCTAATTTGAAAATAATTTTTAATGGATGATTAGCAAACCTTCTCCATGTCGAATAAGGTCCCTAGTCTGTTAGTATTAAGTGACACAGTGTATATTAGGGCTGTGAATATTGGACATCTGAGTGAGACACTGGATTCACCAAGACCAGAAAATGGGGCTGACACATCTCTATGTTCTGGAATGCTTCCTGCTGCTGTCCTGTTGCCACCCCAAATGTCAAAAGAATGTCAACCATGCAATGGAGTTAAGGGTTACAGATACTAGTGTATATACTAAGGGTGCAAGGTGTGTGGTGCACATGGGCACCTGGGTCCAGGGGGCCCACACACCCTGGACCCATTTAATTATACTCACCTCTCCGTTGACCTGGTGCTAGAGGCACAGTGGCAAAAATCACTTGGAAAATGGCTGCCATGGCTATGTTTTCATGATTTGTGCATGCACAATAGAGATGTCCCACAGGAATGCAGCGCGGGTGCCATTTATCAAGAGAACTGTGCATGCGCAATAGATTGTATGCTGGCCCCCTCCACTCTTTAGGCCAGGCCCCCTTTTTGGACACAAACCTTCAGTGCTCGCAGGAGTCCTAAGTGAACATTATACAATGTTGGGTGGTATGATTAAAGTATTGGCTGCTTTTCATAACAACATAATCACTGTTTCCATACCTCCTGAGGGATCTGTGCTTTTGTCAAATGTATCAAGCTCTAAAGAAGGATTTTCTTGAAGCTTTTTGCTAATACCATCTTTTGCAGTAGCTTTGGAATACATGTAAAAAGGAACAGCTTGGGCATAGAAGTGTCTCTATTGGTATGAATGAAAAATAAATCGGAGCAGTCAAACTTTACATATGATAGAAGTGTGCACAAGAGGAAGAATTTCAATAAACTGAAAATGAAGAAAGATTGAAGGCATATGGAAGCAGATGAGTATTCTGGAGACAGATAATACAAATAAGAGGCTTTGGGGGGGGGGGGGGGGACACAACAACCATGCCATCAGCCAGCTTGTTGTTTATTATTGATATATTTCACTGCATGAAGAAGAGATACATTACCAAACTTTATGGAATTTGGCACACTTACAAAGGCACTGTCACAACTGGGAAATCCATCACATCTCCAATATCATAATGTGATGAACTAGAAACTTACACCCCTGTCCACACCAGGACAGCTGGTTATCGAAAGAGATGTTCTGGCTGACTGCTTTTGATACATCTACAAAATGTAATTAGTTATGATGTGAATAAAAGCATATTTGGTATAGCTTTATGTTATTTTTATACATGTAAATAATAATAGATATGCCTCAGCGTCTTTATAGTACCCTATTTCAACAGCCAAAACCCTATGTTTTTATTTGGTAAAAATTACATGGATATGGTCACAAATCATATTGTACAGTTAAGAGCTTGTCAAATATTTAATATATTGCTTGTTCTTTCATTCTGCCGTTATGAACTGTAAAGAGCAAGATCCTGTTTTCAGTTATCAGTGAATAAAATATTTCCTGAGACTTTTCTTTTAGTTATATTAACATACCCTGAAGTTCACTGATTTCATATGCGTAATCTAGTACTTCTGACAACACGTAGCCTAGAGGAAATGAATTGTTTACACTTTTAACTATTTCCTTTTAAGAATGTTGCTGTAGAGGCTTTTATTTTTGACTTCTGAATCTGTAGTTAATAAACAACTAGGGAATTAATCACTGAAATTTTTATTCAGTATATATTTCTATTTTATGTGATACAGTATGTGATATTTTCATAGAGGAATAAAATAACTCACTTGAATGATATTTAGTTATACAATGTAAGGATTACATAGAACAGCAACAAAGCTTACTATGTTTCTAATGTCAAAACATTCTTGGAGCAATGAACCCATGTTCATTCGGTTGTGGATCATTAGATCGACAGTGTCTAGGTCGACCACTATAGGTCGACAGTCACTAGGTCGACAGGGTTGGAAGGTTGACAGGGTTTCTAGGATGACATGTGCTAGGTCGACAGGTCAAAAGGTCAACATGAGGTTTTTTGGGGGGGTTTGGTGTAATTTTCTTCGTAGAGTGACCGGGAACCCAAATTAGTGCTCCGTGTCCCCTTGCATGGCTCGCTTCACTTGCCATGCTTCGGGCAAGGTGCTTTGCTTTACTCAGCACAGATTACCGTTCCAATCGTAGTCCACGTGGATCGTTAAGTATGAAAAAGTAAAAACAGAAACAAAACAAAAAAACTCATGTCGACCTTTTGACCTGTCGACCTAGCACATGTCGACCTAGGACCCCTGTCAACCTTCCAACCCTGTTAACCTAGTGACTGTCGACCTATAGTGGTCGACCTAAACATTGTCGACCTAGACAGTGTCGATCTTCAGACCGGATCCCATTCATTCAATCACTAACAAACATATTACAAAACCTGTCCCTTTTACAGTGATTTATATCACTCCCAACAGTACCAGATTAAGCTGCTCATAGGCCTGGAGCTGAAGGGCCTATTGTGTGTGACCAGCATGACAGGGGTTTGGCTACTGATATTGGGGTGTGGACACTGCTGTATGAATATATATATATATATATATATATATACACAGATGAAGCCTCCGTTATCTTGGCTGTTTAGTCATACCTAGGCAATAACTTAGGCAGCTGAGTATAATCACAGACAGGCATGTTGAGGCACGACCACATACTCAGCATGCAATACACATCTCCACCAATGGGTGGCTAATGATCCACTAACCCAGTACTTTAGATTAAATAGCGGGATATTGATCTACAAGCTCTGGCAAGACAGTAATTGCAGTCCATAACACTGATGTGAAAATTAGGTACTGTATAGTAAACATGTACAGTATTAGCTTTTATCATAAAACCGATGCAAAATTTAAAATGTGTAAATTTTAGAATACAGTATTCACAAATGTTTTTTCTCCACACAGGAGTTACGGTTGGACAACATGCTAGTAGTAACTATCAACGAAACTATGAGCAAGATAATCGCCAACATAAAAAAAATTAAAATAAAAGCATCAAAGAGATCCATGTATGGCTCAAGGAAAGTGGCATTATAGTCACTTTAGAAACTGTGCGCTATAGAATTTGACATATTTGATCCTTATTTGACATATTTAATCCTTATTTCTTTGTAAAGATATCCTTATGCCTATCCCATGCATGTTTAAATTGCTCTACTGTCTTAGCCTTTACCACCTCTGATGGCAGGCTATTCCACTTGTCCACTACCCTTTCTGTGAACGAATTTTTCCTCAAATTTCCCCTGAACCTCCCCCCCCTCCAGTCTCAGTGCATGTCCTCGTGTCCTATTGCTTCTCTTCATTTTGAGAATATTTCCCTCCTGGACTTTGTTAAACCCTTGATATATTTGAAAGCTTCTATCATTTCCCCCTTTCCCTCCTCTGCTCCAAACTATACATATTGACATTTTTTAAGTCTTTCTGGGTATGTTTTGTGATGTAGGCCATGCACCATTTTAGGTGCTCTTCTTTGTACAGTCTCTAATGTATTAATATCCTTTTGAAGATATGGCCTCCAGAACTGAACACAGTATTCTAGATGAGGCCGTACCAATGACCTATACAGTGGCATTATTACTTCTTTCTTTCTGCTGCTGATTCCTCTCCCAATGCAGCCAAGCATCTGACTAGCCTTCCTCATTGCTTTGTTACATTGCTTACCTGCCTTTAAGTCACCTGACATAGTGACTCCTAGATCTCTTTCCTCCTCAGTAGTTTCTAGTATAGTGCCACTAATACTATATTTAGCCTTTGGATTTTTGAGACCCAAGTGCATGATTTTGCATTTTTTGGCATTAAACTGTAATTTCCACACTCTTGACCATTCCTCTAGCCTACCTAGATACTTAATCATTTGGTTTACTCCATCTGGTATGTCTACCCTGTTGCAAACCTTCGTGTCATCTGTAAAAAGGCATACTTTCCATTTAATGCCATTTGCAATGTCACCAGTAAAGATATTAAAAAGTAATGGTACAAGTACAGATCCCTGGGGTACTCCACTGGTAACATTTCCTTTTTGTGAATGCACTCCATTTAACACAACTCTCTGTTTTCTATCCTACAACCAATACCTTATCCATTCAATAATCCTAGTATACAATCCCAAGCTTCCAAGTTTATTTAGCAGTCTGCGATGTGGAACAGTGTCAAAAGCCTTAATAAAGTCTAGATGAGCTTTATCCATGGCTCCACCTGTATCCATCACTTTAGTCACACAGTCAAAAAAGTACATAAGATTTGTTTGACATGATCTCCCCCCAGTGAATTCATGCTGTATGAGATCCTGTATAATTGCTGGATTTGAGATAATCTGCAACTCTTTCTTTTAAGAGTGTTTCCATCAATTTCCCTACTACTGATGTAAGACTCACTGGTCTGTAGTTGTTTGCCTCTTCCTTGCTTCCACTTTTGTGCAGTGCGACTACATTCACTCTTTTACAGTCCTCTGATATTACTCCTGTAGCTAATGATTGGTTGAATAATTCTGTCAATGGTGCTACCAGCACCTCTTTAAGTTATTTTAGTATCCCATCTGGCCCCCTATATTTGTCCATTTTCAGCTTTGTGAGTTCTGTTAAGATCTTCTACTCTGTAAATGTACTTGTTTCATTTTCCTGAATATCCCTGCAACTTAACTGTGGTCCCTTCCCCTCTCTTTCAGTAGTGAATACTGAGCAAAAATAATTATTAAGATGATCTGCTATTACATTGTCTCCCTCAACAAGACTACCAGTCTCTGTCTTTAGTTTCATTATTCTGCCTTTTGTTTTTCTCCTTTCGCTTATATACCTAAAAAAAGTTTTGCCTCCTTTACCTACTTACTGGGCCATTTTCTCCTCAGCTTGTGCCTTTGCACATCTGATTTCCTTCTTCGTCTCCTTCTGTCTATCAAGATATATTTCTTTGTCTTCATTATTTTGTGTCTGCTTATATTTCCTAAAAGCCATATTTTTGCTTTCACGATATTTGCTACTTCTTTCGCAAACAATACTGCCTTCCTTTTCCTTTTGTTTTTCCTAACACTTTTGATTCAAAGGTCTGTTGCCTTTAATATTGCACTTTTTAATGTTTCCCACCTCTCCTGCACTGCTTCCAATTTCCTCCACTCTGCCAAAGAATCGCTTACACATTTTTCCTATTCCTACAAAATCAGCCTTCCTAAAATCCAACACCTTTGTTTTTGTGTGGGATGAGTCAGTCTCAGTCTTTATGCTGAACCATACTACTATCATGCTTTCGAGAGCACAACGCCCAGATTTGCATTTCCTACAAAATGCACATGGTACATACTGTACAGTACTGTAATGTTTAACTGACTTACTGTACACAATAGTCAATTTTGTTGTAATAGTAAAGAAGAAAGGGACACTTTATCTTCCTGTGATTGTGCTGTTCATTCATTCATATTTTTCATACTGTATTGTACTGTAGGAGAGTGCAAGAAATTGTGGAGGAACTAACTCGTGAAGACGATGAGTATACTGCTTTGCAAATAAAACAAATTCTCCATTCCAAGTATCACCTGGATATATCGATCACCAGCATTAGAAGGATGCAAATGAAAATGGGATGGACCTTTGGTGCTACAAGGTAAAATACTGAAAGGAGTATAAAGCATAAATGCACACTTATTCACAGTTAATAATCCCTTAATAAGTAATAAAACAATGATGTAAATCATTAAACAGAGTGTGTACTGTATACTGTATGTGTATATATATATATATATATATATATCTAAAGATACAAATGAGGAGAAAGTGCGCTCATAGTGCAGGTAAGTATTTTAATGGATAAAACAACACTGTGTATAATCCAGGACAGGTAATTTAAAGACTCGTACCCTGACTACCCACTCTGTGGGCTGATTACCACATGATATAGATATTTCCACAAGGCTGTCTCAACGATCGCCTACCACAGTCCGGGACACAGCACCGTCTCCAGCCGCAAACACGTCAGGATCCGTCCAGCCACCGTGCCGTGCAGTCGACCAGATCAGCCAGCACAATTGTGGAGAGAAGACGTCAGACAGACCACGCCCCAACGCGTTTCGTATACCACTTCGTCAGGAGGCTGGTATACGAAACGCGTTGGGGCGTGGTCTGTCTGACGTCTTCTCTCCACAATTGTGCTGGCTGATCTGGTCGACTGCACGGCACGGTGGCTGGATGGATCCTGACGTGTTTGCGGCTGGAGACGGTGCTGTGTCCCGGACTGTGGTAGGCGATCGTTGAGACAGCCTTGTGGAAATATCTATATCATGTGGTAATCAGCCCACAGAGTGGGTAGTCAGGGTACGAGTCTTTAAATTACCTGTCCTGGATTATACACAGTGTTGTTTTATCCATTAAAATACTTACCTGCACTATGAGCGCACTTTCTCCTCATTTGTATCTTTAGAAAACTTATCTCCAGGAGTTCGGAGTGAATATAGGAGAATATTGCTGCGGTAATTAAAATTACCTGTGCCTGAAGCCCGGATTGTTGGTCTGTGGACTATCTTACATAGAGTCACCAGCGCACCTGTATATACTTGTTTCAATATATATATATATATATATATTAGAGATGAGCGGGTTTGGTTCCTCGAGATCCGATCCCCCCCGAACTTTACCTATTTTACACGGTTCCGAGGCATCCTTGGATCTTCCCGCCTTGCTCGGTTAACACGAACACGCCCGAACTTCATCATCCCGCTGTCGTATTCTCGCGAGATTTGTATTGCATATAAAGAGCCGCGCGTCGCCGCCATTTTCACTCGTGCATTGGAGATGATAGCGAGAGGACGTGGCTGCGTTCTCTCAGTTTCTGTGTTCAGTGTGCTGCAAATATCTGTGCTCAGTGTGCTGCAAATATCTGTGCTCAGCATGCTGCAAATATCTACGTTCTCTGCCTGAAAACACTCCATATCTGTGCTGCATTGTAGTTGTGCGCAGTATATAGTAGGAAGACAGTGCAGAATTTTGCTGACCACCAGTATATATATAGCAGTACAGTACAGTAGTCCATTGCTCTACCTCTGTGTCATCAAGAATACTATCCATTTCTGTGCTGCATTGTAGTTGTGCGCAGTATATAGTAGGAGGACAGTGCAGAATTTTGCTGACCACCAGTATATATATATACATATATAGCAGTACGGTACAGTAGGCCATTGCTATTGATATATTACTGACATATAATTCCACACATTAAAAGATGGAGAACAAAAATGTGGAGGGTAAAATAGGGAAAGATCAAGATCCACTTCCACCTAGTGCTGAAGCTGCTGCCACTAGTCATGGCCGAGACGATGAAATGCCATTAAAGTCGTCTGCCAAGGCCGATGCCCAATATCATAGTAGAGAGCATGTAAAATCCAAAAAACAAAAGTTCAGTAAAATGACCCAAAAATCAAAATTAAAAGCGTCTGATGAGAAGCGTAAACTTGCCAATATGCCATTTACGACACGGAGTGGCAAGGAATGGCTGAGGCCCTGTCTTATGTTCATGGCTAGTGGTTCAGCTTCACATGAGGATGGAAGCACTCATCCTCCCGCTAGAAAAATGAAAAGACTTAAGCTGGCAAAAGCACAGCAAAGCACTGTACGTTCTTCTAAATCACAAATCCCCAAGGAGAGTCCAATTGTGTCAGTTGCGATGCCTGACCTTCCCAACACTGGACGGGAAGAGGTGGCGCCTTCCACCATTTGCATGCCCCCTGCAAGTGCTGGAAGAAGCACCCGCAGTCCAGTTCCTGATAGTCAAATTGAAGATGTCACTGTTGAAGTACACCAGAATGAGGATATGGGTGTTGCTGGCACTGAGGAGGAAATTGACAAGAAGGATTCTGATGGTGAGGTGGTTTGTTTAAGTCAGGCACCCGGGGAGACACCTGTTGTCCGTGGGACGAATATGGCCATTGACATGCCTGGTCAAATTACAAAAAAATCACCTCTTCGGTGTGGAATTATTTTAACAGAAATGTGGACAACAGGTGTCAAGCCGTGTGTTTCCTTTGTCAAGCTGTAATAAGTAGGGGTAAGGACGTTAACCACCTAGGAACATCCTCCCTTACACGTCACCTGGAGCGCATTTATTAGAAGTCATTGACAAGTTCAAAAACTTTGGGTGACAGCGGAAGCAGTCCACTAACAACTAAATCCCTTCCTCTTGTAACCAAGCTCCTGCAAACCACACCACCAACGCCCTCAGTGTCAATTTCCTCATTAGACATCAAAAACAATAGACCTGCAGGCCATGTCACTGGCAAGTCTGACAAGTCCTCTCCTGACTGGGATTCCTCCGATGCATCCTTGAGTGTAACGCCTACTGCTGCTGGCGCTGCTGTTGTTGCTGCTGGGAGTCAATCGTCATCCCAGAGGGGAAGTCGGAAGACCACTTGTACTACTTCCAGTAAGCAATTGACTGTCCAACAGTTGTTTGCGAGGTAGATGAAATATCACAGCAGTCATCCTGCTGCAAAGCGAATAAGTCGGGTCTTGGCAGCTGCGGTGGTGTTAAACGTGTGTCCGGTATCCACCGTTAATTCAGAGGCAACTAGAGAATTGTTTAAGGTACTGTGTCCCCGGTACCAAATACCATCTAGGTTCCATTTCTCTAGGCAGGCGATATCGAGAATGTACACAGACGTCAGAAAAAGACTCACCAGTGTCCTAAAAAATGCAGTTGTACCCAATGTCTACTTAACCACGGACATGTGGACAAGTGGAGCAGGGCAGACTCAGGACTATATGACTGTGACAGCCCACTGGGTAGATGTATTGCCTCCCGCAGCAAGAACAGCAGCGGCGGCACCATTAGCAGCATCTCGCAAATGCCAACTCGTTCCTAGGCAGGCTACATTTTGTATCACCGCTTTTCATAATAGGCACACAGCTGACAACCTCTAACGGAAACTGAGGAACATCATCGCAGAATGGCTTACCCCAATGGGGATTTGTGACATCGGACAACGCCACCAATATTGTGCGTGCATTACATGTGGGCAAATTCCAGCACGTCCCATGTTTTGCACATACATTGAATTTGGTGGTGCAGAATTTAAAAAAAACCGACAGGGGCGTGCAAGAGATGCTGTCGGTGGCCCGAAGAATTGCGGGCCACTTTTGGCATTCAGCCACCCCGTGCCGAAGACTGGGGCACCAGCAAACACTCCTGAACCTGCCCTGCCATCATCTGAAGCAAGAGGTGGTAACGAGGTGGAATTCAACCCTCTATATGCTTCAGAGGATGGAGGAGCAGCAAAAGGCCATTCAAGCCTATACAGCTACCTACGATATAGGCAAAGGAGGGGGAATGCACCTAACTCAAGCGCAGTGGAGAATGATTTCAACATTGTGCAAGGTTCTGCAACCCTTTGAACTTGCCACACGTGAAAAAAAACACCCAAATCCAAAACACACCCGAATCCGACAAAAAAATTTCAGGGAGGTTTTGCCAAAACGCGTCTTAATCCAAAACACGGCCGCGGAACCAAATCCAAAACCAAAACACAAAACCTGAAAAATGTCCGGTGCGCATCTCTAATATATATATATATATATATATATATACACACACACACACAAGTGTGTGTTTCAAGCAGTACTCCCAATAATCAGATACAGTAGCTGGTTCCTTCATAGCTGGTGCCTTTCTACAGTAGGTAACACAGCGGGTCCAATCTATACCAACAGTCAGGCGGCACCCAGAATAATAAACAGGCAGTTGTAAATTCAACGTTTCAAAGCAGTTTACTTCGTCATCAGGTCGAAGCAAACTGCTTCGAAACATTGCATTTACCACTGCCTATTGCCTGTTCATTCATCTGAGTGCCTCCTGACAGTTGATATACTGTACAGTGTATTTACTGTGTATATATAGTATACTGTATACAGTATGGTACATACTGTACTTTACAGGTATTTACTGTATTGTGTATACCAGGGGTGTAAGTTCATACCAGACGCCCAGAGGCAAAATAGATTATGGTGCCCCTCTACCCTACCCCCTACCCCCCCGCCCCCCCTGACCTGTAGGAGGTCAGGTGCAGCAACTGGAGCTGGTAATAAGTGAGCAGCTCCTTAAGGGTTATTTCACACAGGGCAGTTTTCACTGGCCCGCAAAAAGCCACTTTTTTTTTGGCCGTGATCAGTGACTTTCATACATAATAGCTTTTTGCCATGATGAACACTGTGAGCATGCGATCCTAACTCAGTGGTGAAGATGGCTGTAACACGGCAGCCATTCCATGTTCATGCAGTATGTGGAAGGCCTAATGTAATAGTTCCTTCCACCGGAACAAAACAAAGGTAAAAAGCTGTCCGATTTACAGCTGGACAGCCAAAACTGCCCCGTGTGAAATAACACTAAAAATGTCCCGTCTCTCATTTCTGTAGTCCATGCCGGTCAAAATCAATAGAGGATGATGGTAGCTGTGATATTTATATATATATATATATATATATATATATACAGTGATAAGAGATGTGAATAAAAAAAAGAGAGTTGAACAGGCACGGCGATGGTTTGACAGTGGTGAAACATTTCACAATGTCATTTTCACAGATGAATCGTCTGTTGCTCTTGAGAGGTTCTCCCAAATGTCATTCCGGAAACGTCACCATATCTCATTAAAGCCATGCCCAAAGCATCCATTGAAGGTCCATGTATGGGGAGGGATATCACGATTAGGAGCTGGTCCCCTATTATTTTTAGAAGGTACTGCACTTTATTCTGTGCCTGTGTTCTGTAAAAAATACATGCTGTAGTGTACAATACATGTAAATGCACAATAAAATGATTGCTTATTAATGAACAACATTTTCTTATTTCTGTAGGGATCATGGATAAGCAATTCTTCCAAGAAAAAATAGTAGAGGGATGTATGGTGCCCTGCGGGAGTAAATATTACCCATCTCATCACAGGATATTCCAAGACAATGATCCTAAACACTCTGCTTCAGCCAAATTTATGGAAGAGAAAGGTATCAATTGGGAACGCACACCACCATAGTGAGTATTGTTTTAATACTGTACAAGTAAAATTTTGGATAGTACTGTAGTACTGTAAATGTATTTTTGGTTGAATGAGCAGTACACTACTGTGTGTTTTATTTTCTCTTTTTAAGTTAATTAATTAACAAAAAACATTTTCTGTACTGTTTTTTTTTAGACTACCGGACATGAATTTAATTGAATTCGTGTGGGCTCAATTGAAGAGATACATTAGGAGTGTTGCAAAGCCAACAACAAAACAGCAACTGTTGGATGGGATCCAAAAATTTTGGCTAGAAGTACTCACACCTGAACATTATAATAATTATATAAATCACCTGTATAAAGTATTGCCTGTTATAGTTGAAAGAAATGGTCAAGCCACAAATATGTAATTCTGTACTGTATTTTCTGTATAAAATTGCGAATAGAAATTTCTTTGCAGTTTCTGAGTAGCTCGATACTTACTCTGCCACTGCGATCAGTTCAGTCAGTTTCGTTTCCTGGTTTGACGTCACAAACACACCCAGCATTCGCCCAGACACTCCCCCGTTTCTCCAGCCACTCCCGCGTTTTTTCACACCCCCCCATAAAACGGCCAGTTTCCGCCCAGAAACACCCACTTCCTGTCAATTACACTACGATCACCAGAACGAAGAAAAAACCTTGTAATGCCGTGAGTAAAATACCAAACTTCTCAGCAAATTTACTTGGTGCATTCGCAGTGCGAACAATGCAATTAGCGGAAAATCGCTGCGATGCGAAGAAAATTACAGAGCGAACAACTTGGAATGAGGGCCTGAGTGTGGTGGGTGGGCCTCCAGTAATATGTGGGCTGGGGCCACATGGCAAAACCTAAAACAGGCCACACAGACACATCAGCCTGCCAGTATTATTCCTGGTGAGGCCTATGGCCTATCTCTCCCTAACTGTAACAATGTGTCATGCATGAGGTCACAACTCAGCAGACATGTATTGTGATGTCAGTCACTGGTGGACACAGCAGCCAGGTCTGGCAACAGCAGGGACAAAGGAGTATGCTTGGACCAGGCTCCCAAACTCAGAGGGGCTATGCATCCTCAAGAATCTATGTATACAGTACCTTTGCTGTTTTAGAGTAAGATGAATTCTAATAAGCACCAATATGAGGAAATTTGATTTATCTAAGCTGCATACTATACTGTACTGTACAGTATTTTGATGTACTGTACATTACTGTATTAATATTCATGTCACAATTGTGCTTACATTTTTCAGTATAACACTATGTTACACAGTTATAAATTATGTATTTGTTTTTAATAATTATATGCAATAAAAAAGCATTTGAGAACTCTTCACAATTGTACTGCAGTGGAGGGTAATTCCTCTACACACATATTCTGATGGTTCAAACAGTACAGTAGTTGCCTACCTTCACGAATATTGCAGGAGTCTCCAAATTGCAATTCTTATCTTCTAATTGCCTGCATCATACAGTACTGTACATTAAATCAAATCTCCCAGAATGTTAACTGCAGCCTGGGTTACAACAAGGAATTTGTAAGGACAGTGATTTGTGCCAGTCAATACAGGTATAGTATGACTGCTACAGTACAGTATTTGTGCAAAGCAGTCCTGACTCCAAGCAACCCCTCCTAGCCTTCCCAGCAGTAGAGAACACATCAGGGGCGGAACTACTGGCGGGGCAGGCAGTGCATTGCACTGGGGCCCCGCCGCACTCAGGGGCCCACAGCCGCCGGCCGGCATTTAGAGCAGATTGACATGCGGACGAGAGTCCGCATGTCAATCTGCGTTCTCCTCTCCCTCCTTGCTGCTCCCCTGCTCCCCCGGCCCCCCCCTATGTGTTGGAGGGACACGAGCGCATCGCGCGTCTCTCTGTGTCCCTCCTGGCTCTCCCCCGGCCGCTCTAAGGAAGCATGTGCCGTTCGTGAGCTCTGATTGGCTCACGAACGGCACATGCTTCATTAGACCAGCGGGGGAGAGCCAGGAGGGACACAGGAGAGACGCGCGATGCGCTCGTGTCCCTCCAACACATAGGGGGGGGAGGGGGGAGCAGGCACTGGGGGGACAGATCTGGCACTGGGGACATATACCTGGCACTGGGGGGACAGATCTGGCACTGGGGACATATACCTGGCACTGGGGGGACAGATCTGGCACTGGGGACATATATATACCTGGCACTGGGGGGACAGATCTGGCACTGGGGACATATACCTGGCACTGGGGGGACAGATCTGGCACTGGGGACATATACCTGGCACTGGGGGGACAGATCTGGCACTGGGGACATATACCTGGCACTGGGGACAGATC
Organism: Pseudophryne corroboree; assembly: GCF_028390025.1. Taxonomy (NCBI): domain Eukaryota; kingdom Metazoa; phylum Chordata; class Amphibia; order Anura; family Myobatrachidae; genus Pseudophryne; species Pseudophryne corroboree. The sequence goes on from NC_086445.1 coordinate 309,715,627, forward strand.
TGGCACTGGGGACATATACCTGGCACTGGGGACATATACCTTGCACTGGGGGGGCATATACCTGGCACTGGGGGGGAATATCTGGCACTGTGGGAGAATATCTGGCACTGGGGGGGCATATACCTGGCACTGGGAGCATATAACTGGCACTGGGGGAGCATGTACCTGGCACTGGGGGCATATACCTGGCACTGGGGGCATATACCTGGCACTGGGGGGGAATATCTGGCACTGTGGGAGAATATCTGGCACTGGGGGGGCATATACCTGGCACTGGGAGCATATAACTGGCACTGGGGGAGCATGTACCTGGCACTGGGGGCATATACCTGGCACTGGGGGCATATACCTGGCACTGGGGGGGAATATCTGGCACTGTGGGAGAATATCTGGCACTGGGGGGGCATATACCTGGCACTGGGAGCATATAACTGGCACTGGGGGAGCATGTACCTGGCACTGGGGGCATATACCTGGCACTGGGGGCATATACCTGGCACTGGGGGGGAATATCTGGCACTGTGGGAGAATATCTGGCACTGGGGGGGGCATATACCCGGCACTGGGGGCATATACCTGGCACTGGGGGGGAATATCTGGCACTGGGGGCATATACCTGGCACTGGGGGGGAATATCTGGCACTGTGGGAGAATATCTGGCACTGGGGGGGCATATACCCGGCACTGGGGGCATATACCTGGCACTGGGGGGGAAGCAGGCACTGGGGGGGAATATCTGGCACTGGGGGCATATACCTGGCACTGGGGGCATATAACTGGCACTGGGGGGGCATGTACCTGGCACTGGGGGCATATACCTGGCACTGGGGGGGGAATATCTGGCACTGTGGGAGAATATCTGGCACTGGGTGCATATACCTGGCACTGTGGGGGAATATCTGGCACTGGGAGCATATGTGGCACTGGGAGCACGGCCCTAGCAACAAGCACTACCCACTAGCAACGAGCATGACACCCAGTGCATGAAACCCCTGGCAACGAGCATGACATCCTGGCACTGTGCATGGAACCAAGTGCATGAAACCCCTGGCAACAAGCAGGTAATTTCTTTTTTTATTTGTTGGGACTGCCTGCCGCAATGTGTAAAAAGGGGGGACTGCCTGCCGCTATGTATAAAAATGGGGAATCTGCATGCCGCAATGTAAAAATGGGGAATCTGCCTGCCGCTATGTGTAAAAAGGTAGAATCTGCCTGCCGTAATGTGTAAAAAGGGCACGCTATCTGCCGTTATGTGTAAAAGTGTATGGTGTCTGCCGTAATGTGTAAAATGGGGACGCTGTCTGCCGTAATGTGTAAAATGGGGACGCTGCCTGCCGTAATGTGTAAAAAGTGCACGCTGTCTGCCGCTATGTGTAACGAGGGCACGCTGTCTGCCGCTATGTGTAACGAGGGTACGCTGTCTGCCATTGTGTAAAAAGTGTATGCTGTCTGCCGCTATGTGTAACGAGGGCACGCTGTCTGCCGTTATGTGTAAAAAGTGCACGCTGTCTGCCGTTATGTGTAAAAAGGGGAATCTGTTCGCTGTAAGGAGTAAAAGGGTCTCTACCTGGTGTAGTGGTGCTACTGTGCGGCGTAATTTGAAGAATGGAGACTACTGTGCACCGTTTTATGAATTGGTATTATTTTGTGGACACACCCCTTCCCCACGAAGCCACGCCACTATGTATTTTTGCGCGCGCGCCTACGGCGCGCACTGCCCATGGGGTGTACTTGGATGGGGGGCCCAAAGCATTTTGTTGCACCTGGGCCCACCGCTTGCTTGTTCCGCCACTGGAACACATCCTGTGTACCAGCAAGCTTCTTACTGTACTGTACAGTATCTCAATGTCTGCTAATACTCAGATGTGTGAGGTGCAAATGTTTTATTAGTAATACAGTAGCTACTGTACAAAGAAACATATATTTTGATGGAAGATACTGTAAGAACCACTTCTAGTCTTTAATAAAATAGACAAAAGACTTTGGACAAGCTTACTCTAAATTGCATTTGGAATTTAATGCATACAGTAGAGATCTGTCCACACTGTACTGTACTGTACATATAGCACTGTACAGTATCTACTTTATCCTGCCATGTACAGTATGGCACGGCTTGAAATCTCGGACTATAAGAGGATTTAAAGTACTGTAGCCATGCCTTGTGATTTTTCTTAAGTTGCTTCTTTAATATGGTACTTTATACAGTACATATAGTATTCTACTGTATTATGGTAAACAAAATCATTGGGTGTACAGTAGGCTGGTCTATAAATATACTGTACAGTAAGTAAGTTTCCAAAGAAATACTGTTCAATACTGTACATCAGGGATGGGAAACCCTCAGTCCTCCAGCTGTTGTTGAACTAAACTTCCCAGCATGCCCTGCAACAGTTTTAGCATGGCCAAATACCAAAACTAGCAAGGCATGCTGGTACTGTACGTGCAGTTCATTCAACAACAGTTGGAGGACCAAAGGTTCAGTGTACAGGGTGAATTAAAAAAATTAAATAAATGGATCAGTAAAGAAAATGCTCCATGTACAGTACTGTAGAGGACTGAACAGTCTTCTCCACATGAAATGTGTATTAGAGGTACTGTATACTGTATACACTAAATGTACAGTAAATTATTTTTTTCTTACAAACACACAAATGCTTCCCAGACAGAAATCTGCTGTACACAGCAGAAAGCTTATGGTGACAGGACTCACTTACTGTATCCCCACCCATAGTCGTGGTGTATTTCAGATAGCATAATGAGATGCTCCTGCAGCATTGCCCTGATTCATGTAAAACCTGTGTGCATATAGTATCTCTATTGAATGTAAAGTACAGTAACAGTACAGTACAGTATATTACAATAGAAAAAAAGTGTCAGGGAAAAAAACAACTCATGACAGATACACAAGCTCATGTCTAAATGTACAGTAAGCAGTGATCCCTTGCCATTGGTTTTAGGTTATGCCCTAATGGCTAAGGGACTTGGCCCCTCACGTACTATATCCCTGACTTCAATGGACCATACAGTACTGTAGCTTAAACTCCTTGTTTTGCTTCTTTATACAGTACGCCCCTGTGTATTTTAGCTAGGGTATTGAGATGCTTCTTCAGCATTGCCCTGTAGTCTGTAAAACCTATGTTGTTGCTCGCTCCATGGCTGAGGGCTTCAATGGGGAAAGGGACAGATAACGGGCAGCAGCCATTTTGTCAACTTGCTATGTGATCGAGTTCGGTGTATCACATACAGTACCATACAACTGTACCTTTTTGGCAGGTACAGTGCCTTTTTTATGGTCTGCACCTGCCAAAAAGGGCTTTATACCAATTTTTGACTCTCCAAATTAACATTGAAAGTATAGGAAAGGGTGCGCAGCCACACCCCTTTACCCATGACCATGTCCCTTTCCTAATTTGTACTGGTTTTCATGTGTAAAATGTTGGAGGGTATGATACAGTATCATAATTTGCATAAATGTCGCCTATCCCTATCGCCCCTGTGTATTTTAGCTAGGGTATTCAGACACTCCTTTAGCTTTGCCATTGCAGCCTGCAAAACCTGTGCCATCACTCGATCTGTAGCTGAGAGCTTCCATGGGTCAAGGAATAATGGCCAGCAGCCATTTTATCAACTTGCTATGCGATCGAGTCCGGTGCATCGTAATGTGAACAGAGAACGCATACCCTATCGCCCCTGTGTATTTTAGCTAGGGTATTCTTTCAGATGCTCCTTCAGCTTTGCCCTGTAGCCTGCAAAATTTATGCCATCACTCACTCCGTAGCTGAGGGCTTCAACGGGGCAAGGGATAATGGATGGCAGCCATTTTGTCAACTTGTTATGCAATCGAGTCCGGTTTATCATAATTTACATAGAGCTCGCCTATCCCTATTACCCATGTGTATTTTAGCTAGGGTATTGTGACGCTCCTTCATCATTGCCCTGTAACTTGCAAACCCTATGCAGTCACAGGCTCGATAGCTGAGGGCAAGGGGTAATAGGTGGTAAACGTTTCAATCGAGTCTGCCCTGCTACAGAATTGTATATGTACCATACAGTGCATAGAACCTTATCCTCATAGCCATTGTGTATGTTACAGTAGATACGCTCCTGCAGTTTTGCCCTACTTTATGTAAAACTTGTGTGCACACTTCTATTGAATGTGAAAGTATAGTACAGTACAATAGATACAAAAATAAAAAAATAATAAAGTGTCAGGAACAAATTAACATGCATTTGCACTTTGGGAATCAAAGCCAGGACTCTAAGCATGAGAAGCGGCACACTTCACCACTCGGACATGTCACCAAATGACAGATGCATAAGCCCTTTGGTTTTGATTATGCCGTAATGGCTGCGGGATTTGGACGCTAACATATCCCTAACATCAATAGACCACACTGTACCTGTAACATGTTCATTTGCGACTGTATACACTACTGGTTTTATTTTTTAATTTGTCTGCAGGACTTGGACGCTCACATATTCCAAACGTCAATGGACTATACTGTGACTTTATCATGTTAGTTTGCGTCTGTATATACTGTACTACTGTATTTACGTCTGTAAACTCTAATATACTGTATGACATACTGTAGCATATTGTAGCGTAATGAGACGCACCAGTATAGTTCTTTCTACATATGTATGTATTTCGGTATTACATTTTAAATGAGACCACACGCATGCGCAATGGTGATTTTAAAAAGGGACATCTGGTGGATGATCACAGGTATTACACTTAAAGATAACGCCAAAATCTCTGTGTGCCTCCCTATGACTAGGCGTAGTCCCCCTACGACTAGGCGCGCCTCCTTGTGCCCAGGCATGATGCATATGCCTGATCATGACTAACACCTCAGCCAGCCAAGATAACGGAGGCTCCATCTGTGTGTGTGTGTGTGTGTGTGTGGTGGGCTATGTATGCAATCCTTGCGGACGAGATGCTGGGTGTCAATATCCTGACACTGGCTCCCTGCCCGCCAGAATGCCGGCACCATGGTGAGCATTACGAGTCCCCTGGAGGGCTTGGTGGCTCGCTGTGCTCACCACGGGTTCTATTCCCACTCTATGAGTGTTGTGGACACCCACGAGAGGAAATAGCCATGGCGAGTGCTTTTCGGCTGTCGGAATTTCAGCATCGGTATCTCGACCACTGGGATATTATCTACATCCCATATATATATATATATATATTTATTTATTTATACACACATATATATACTGTATATTTATATATATATATATATATATATATATATATAGATAGCGGTTGTGGTTCGGCACTCTCTAGTAGGGGTGAAGTTACTTGCTGCGGTGCCCTCTGGGGATCAAAGGCAAGATCCGATATAGTGGAAAGGAAATCAGCGGCACTCAGCAGACTGTTGTAAAGTAAAAAAGTCTTTAATCCGGTCCTACGCCGTTTCGGGGACTGCGCCCCGTCTTCAGGGACAAATGGTACACAAATACATTGCACTTAAAACACACTTATATACCCGCCCAAGTAGGTACTCAGTACCTGGATTAGACCCACCTGTCCCGCGCTGCCGCCCGCGCCCCGTCCGTCAGACCGAAAGCGCTCGTCTCGGAACGATGACGTCAGTAGGCTGCGTCGGGCAGGGAGCCAATCCAAGGAAGTGTGGTCAGCGTTGCTTGGTAACCGCTGTAATCAAAACAACCCAGGGGTTAGTCACGCACGCTGTGCTGAAAGCTTAAAATCACTGAAAGACATAACACTGATCACACTTAACAAATCAGATACATATATACATCAATTAAAAAACACGGTGCTAACAGTTGAACTAAACGGTTCCCAACATCACAGATAATACCTAGATCCATATATATTAAATTAGGTAGCTAAACATATCATCTATATTAGCTTTTCCTATAGATTATATTGTCATGATATACTACCTAAGATTTTTAGAAAGTAATTCACTGCAGTTAGGGAAATATGTCATTCAACTGGAATGCTATATCTTGTCATTAATTATAGGAAACATTGCAAACCTAATGTTTCGTTTAGTCCCCTCGGTGACAGGGTACCTAGGACATATATCCACCTACTTTCACGCTGCATAAGAATTTTGTTACGATCCCCACCCCGATGTAAGAGAGGGACGTGGTCGATTATAATCGCTCTCATGCTGGCTATCGTGTGCCTTGCCACCAAGCAATGTCGGGCAATGGGCTGTTCACTCGCACCCTTTTCTAACGCTTGTTTTATGGCACTGCGGTGTAGTGCCATCCTTTCTCTGAACTGTCTCTGTGTCTTGCCTACATAGGCAAGCCCACAGGGACATTTCAGCATGTAAATTACATGCGTTGTGGTGCAAGTGACTCTGTGGTGAATCTTGTATTGTTTCCCTGTGGTAGGGTGACTGAATGTTGAACCTGTCATTAGTGTGTTACAAGTCGAGCACCCCAGACAACGAAAGCAACCCACTTTAGGGCGCAAAAAATGGGATGATATTTGTTTAGTTAATGGAAATACATCCAATTTAACCACTTTGTCTGAAATGCTTTGTCCCTTGGTGTAACTGGGAAGTAATCGGGTACCGTATAGGGCTGGTAATGTTTGGTCAGTATTAACCAATGGCCACAATCTCTTGGCCTGACTGACTACAGTGGTGGTAGCTGTGGTGTATCTATTGACCCACGGGATTTTAGGGGCCTCGTGTGTTGTGGCTGTCAAGGGTGCTGATGCAGAAGTCAATAAAGACTCCCTAGTAAGTCGCATGACTTTGAATTTATTGGCCAAGAGTTCCTCTCGTGGATACCCTCTTATTTGAAATTTATCCACCATCTGTTCTAATGCCTCATCTAATTGCTGTGGATCAGAAATGATGCGTCTGGCCCTCAGCATTTGTGAATATGGCAAACCCTTGCGTGTAGAATATGGATGAAAACTGGCGTGATGTAGTGCCGAATTCCTGTCAGTAGGTTTGACATATAGATTAGTTTGTATTTGCCCTGATACTAACTGGATAGCCACATCTAAGAAGTGAATCTGAGTCTCAGACATCTGGTACGTAAGTTTAACAGCCCCATCAGTGGCATTATGTTTATCTAGTAATGCCGATAAAGATTCAGCACTACCCCTCCAAAAAATCAGTAAATCATCTATGTACCTCTTGTAGAAATACATAGATGATTGTTCAATAGAACCAAACAGGACAATCTCCACAGAATACATATATGCATTTGCATACGATGGGGCCACTGGGGACCCCATCGCACAACCGGCTAGTTGTAAATACATACGCCCATTGAATGTAAAATAATTACGGGTCAATACTAATGTTAATAGCTGCAAAAAGACATCTATTGCTGGACCCGTATATAATGGGTTGTCAGTAATGAGATGCCGTACAGCCTCCACACCCGCATCATGTGGGATGCAGGTGTAGAGGCTGGTGACATCTGCACTACATAACGTCAATTGATCAGCTGGTAACACCATTTGTTGTAGATGAATTAACAAGGTGGTGGTGTCCTTCAAGTATGATGGAACCGCTTGAATGCACGGATTTAAATATGCGTCCAGAAAGATCGCCACTGGGTGGTATAGGGAATTTCTGGCCGATACAATCGGACGTCCGGGGGGATTAGTCAATGACTTATGCACTTTTGGGACGGTGTAAAATAATGGCACAGTAACTGTCCCGGGGAAATATATGTAACAACAAGGTATAAGATCCCTATGGTGCCTTAACCGGAAAGTCCCATACTCCACACCAATCCCTTGGTGGTGAGTGGAACTTCCAATACAGATAGCGGTTGTGGTTCGGCACTCTCTAGTAGGGGTGGTCGGGGCAGAACAAGAGGTTACAGCACAAGGCGACCCCCACGCCGCTGACAGAATTAGTAATTAACCTGTCATCCACCCCTCTTACTTCCGCTGAGCTTAAAGTATTGTCCAGAGGCCTGTCATTCGTACCAACAGTCAAACCGGACGCCTTTTCGGCACAGGTGGAAAATTATAAATTTAATAGGACACTGCGCCTGAAGGACCACTTTGGGATGAATAAAGCACCTATACAGGCATCCACCATTCCAGATAATTTAAGGAGAGTAGCACCCCGCTCTAAGTTTGACCCAAGCACGAATAATCCATCGATACGCACCTTTTCACGTATGATGGAACAGTCTTATCAACAAGCATCCAATATTTCCAGTTATCCAAATCTTAGTCCTGAAGAGAGGAATGCCCTGAAGGACTTGTCTACTAGGACCGATCTAATAATAAGGGATGCTGATAAAGGTGGTGCTGTTGTCATACAGGACCTGACAGACTACCTGACAGAAAACAATCGACAACTATCAGATGCGGCCACATATAAAGTATTGGCCTTTGATCCTACTATAAAGTACAAAAAGGAATTGGACACATTCCTGTTACAAGCAACGTCGATAGGCTCTTTGAGCCCAGAACAAGCACAAGCCATGACTGTCAATTGTCCGACTGTGCCATTATTTTACACCGTCCCAAAAGTGCATAAGTCATTGACTAATCCCCCCGGACGTCCGATTGTATCGGCCAGAAATTCCCTATACCACCCAGTGGCGATCTTTCTGGACGCATATTTAAATCCGTGCATTCAAGCGGTTCCATCATACTTGAAGGACACCACCACCTTGTTAATTCATCTACAACAAATGGTGTTACCAGCTGATCAATTGACGTTATGTAGTGCAGATGTCACCAGCCTCTACACCTGCATCCCACATGATGCGGGTGTGGAGGCTGTACGGCATCTCATTACTGACAACCCATTATATACGGGTCCAGCAATAGATGTCTTTTTGCAGCTATTAACATTAGTATTGACCCGTAATTATTTTACATTCAATGGGCGTATGTATTTACAACTAGCCGGTTGTGCGATGGGGTCCCCAGTGGCCCCATCGTATGCAAATGCATATATGTATTCTGTGGAGATTGTCCTGTTTGGTTCTATTGAACAATCATCTATGTATTTCTACAAGAGGTACATAGATGATTTACTGATTTTTTGGAGGGGTAGTGCTGAATCTTTATCGGCATTACTAGATAAACATAATGCCACTGATGGGGCTGTTAAACTTACGTACCAGATGTCTGAGACTCAGATTCACTTCTTAGATGTGGCTATCCAGTTAGTATCAGGGCAAATACAAACTAATCTATATGTCAAACCTACTGACAGGAATTCGGCACTACATCACGCCAGTTTTCATCCATATTCTACACGCAAGGGTTTGCCATATTCACAAATGCTGAGGGCCAGACGCATCATTTCTGATCCACAGCAATTAGATGAGGCATTAGAACAGATGGTGGATAAATTTCAAATAAGAGGGTATCCACGAGAGGAACTCTTGGCCAATAAATTCAAAGTCATGCGACTTACTAGGGAGTCTTTATTGACTTCTGCATCAGCACCCTTGACAGCCACAACACACGAGGCCCCTAAAATCCCGTGGGTCAATAGATACACCACAGCTACCACCACTGTAGTCAGTCAGGCCAAGAGATTGTGGCCATTGGTTAATACTGACCAAACATTACCAGCCCTATACGGTACCCGATTACTTCCCAGTTACACCAAGGGACAAAGCATTTCAGACAAAGTGGTTAAATTGGATGTATTTCCATTAACTAAACAAATATCATCCCATTTTTTGCGCCCTAAAGTGGGTTGCTTTCGTTGTCTGGGGTGCTCGACTTGTAACACACTAATGACAGGTTCAACATTCAGTCACCCTACCACAGGGAAACAATACAAGATTCACCACAGAGTCACTTGCACCACAACGCATGTAATTTACATGCTGAAATGTCCCTGTGGGCTTGCCTATGTAGGCAAGACACAGAGACAGTTCAGAGAAAGGATGGCACTACACCGCAGTGCCATAAAACAAGCGTTAGAAAAGGGTGCGAGTGAACAGCCCATTGCCCGACATTGCTTGGTGGCAAGGCACACGATAGCCAGCATGAGAGCGATTATAATCGACCACGTCCCTCTCTCACATCGGGGTGGAGATCGTAACAAAATTCTTATGCAGCATGAAAGTAGGTGGATATATGTCCTAGGTACCCTGTCACCGAGGGGACTAAACGAAACATTAGGTTTGCAATGTTTCCTATAATTAATGACAAGATATAGCATTCCAGTTGGATGACATATTTCCCTAACTGCAGTGAATTAATTTCTAAAAATCTTAGGTAGTATATCATGACAATATAATCTATAGGAAAAGCTAATATAGATGATATGTTTAGCTACCTAATTTAATATATATGGATCTAGGTATTATCTGTGATGTTGGGAACCGTTTAGTTCAACTGTTAGCACCGTGTTTTTTAATTGATGTATATATGTATCTGATTTGTTAAGTGTGATCAGTGTTATGTCTTTCAGTGATTTTAAGCTTTCAGCACAGCGTGCGTGACTAACCCCTGGGTTGTTTTGATTACAGCGGTTACCAAGCAACGCTGACCACACTTCCTTGGATTGGCTCCCTGCCCGACGCAGCCTACTGACGTCATCGTTCCGAGACGAGCGCTTTCGGTCTGACGGACGGGGCGCGGGCGGCAGCGCGGGACAGGTGAGTCTAATCCAGGTACTGAGTACCTACTTGGGCGGGTATATAAGTGTGTTTTAAGTGCAATGTATTTGTGTACCATTTGTCCCTGAAGACGGGGCGCAGTCCCCGAAACGGCGTAGGACCGGATTAAAGACTTTTTTACTTTACAACAGTCTGCTGAGTGCCGCTGATTTCCTTTCCACTATATATATATATATATATATATATGGGATCCGGTCTGAAGATCAACATTGTCTAGGTCGACAATGTTTAGGTTTATCACTATAGGTCGACAGTCACTAGGTCAACAGGGTCAGAAGGTTGAGAGGGTCAGAAGGTCGACATGTTCTAGGTTGACAGGTCAAAAGATCAACATGAGTTTTTAAAAATATATTTTTTTTTTTACTTTTTCATACTTAACGATCCATGTGGACTACAATTGGAATGGTAATCTGTGCTGAGCAAAGCGAGGCACCTTGCCCAAAGCATGGTGAGCGAAGCGAGCAATGCGAGGGGACACGGTGCACTAATTGGGGTTCCCGGTCACTCTACGAAGAAAACTACACACACAAAAAACACCTCATGTCGACCTTTTGACCTGTCGACCTAGAACATGTCGACCTTCTGACCCTGTTGACCTAGTGACTAACGACCTATAGTCGTCAACCTAAACATTGTCGACCTAGACATTGTCGATATAATGATCCACACCCATATATATATATATATATATATGTATTTCCATGTACGACAGCACTCTCAGAAAAGGTCATGAAACATCCACTGGGGTTGCACCCAAGAAATCCGGAGTCTGGATATCCACATATAGAAAGGAACAAAAGGTCCCTCACCAGGATTGCACTTAAAATTAGTAACTTTAATGCATACTTATCAGCATGATTCTGTGATATATTGGTAGACGTTTCAATCCATTCAGGATCATTCTCAAGACACACATCATATCCAGCATATACAATGGATGTCAGTTATCCATAATCACCAGCAGCAACCAGATGATGCCTGACAGGCCCCTTAAATACTCCATACAAATAAAAAAAAAACGCCAAAGCACTAAACGATTCAGAGCTCAATGGTTCTAACCAAATTTCACAGGTTATATCTCAAGTATAATTACAGTCCCCTGCACTGTCATAGGCACACCTGTTCACAAAAACACTCCTTACAAGTAAGCCTTACCAAAGATGGAGGCTATCAAATTGTAAACATAAATGCACTTCTTGCATGCATTCCAGCCATGAAGCACTGGAATGCACATTGCTTCTGGTATTGTCACCTGTGTGTGACAGCATCACTTCCGCCGACCGCGTCAGCTAGAAGGAGGGCAAATCACACACTTACACATCCCCTAATGCGTCATGAACGTAAAGAAAAAAATGACTGTCCCCTAAAGTCATAAATATATAACATAAATTAGTGCCCCTAATAAGAGGTAATTTCAATGCCGGGAACTCACACTGTTAGAGAAATATATGACAACGGCCTGGCGATTAAAGAGATTAACAGGAAGTACCAGGAGCCTGTCAGGAAGATAATATAAATGTGATATGTAAAACAGTTGCAATAAAGTGGAGAGATCTAGTATCTCACCACAAAGACATTTTCACCTCATTTATAAAAAACATCCTAAAAGAAATGGATGTCCACACATGTGCATGCACATGCACCCACGCGCACACCCGCGTGCATAGAAGGATATTCGCACACTTGCGTGCAGCTGTGCACGCACACGCATGCACATCCCAGACATCATACATAAAGGATACAAAAAACAACACCAAAAACCAATAAAATAAAAAGGAAAAAGAAAAGAGAAAAACACAGGCCAGATGGACCACTGATAGAGGCTATTTTGCAACTATTGGAATTGATTTTGGTACATAACCATTTCATGTATGGAGATAAATATTATATTCAGTGTGTGGGGACCAGGATGGGGCCCAATATGGCCCTGATTTATGCAAGTATCTTCATGCATGAATATGAATCACAATATATTTTGCCTAGAATTGGTGAGAGAATATTTTATTACAAAAGGTACATTGACGATATCTTTTTACTATGGAGGGGCACTGAGGAGAATTTTAATATTATGCTTAGTGAGCTTAACTCTTTGAAGACCAGTGTGCGCTTTACAGGACACTGTAGCCGCGAGGCTATTCATTTCCGTGGTGTGACTGCGTCACGTAATTGACCAAGGTTGGAAACAACTTTATACCGCAAGGAGACGGATCGGAATACTATCCTACATGCTGCAAGTAACCATCCACCACTTTTGAAGAACAGTTTGCCTATTTCTCAATTTATGAGGGTGATAAGAAATAACACAGATCACATCCGTGCACAAGAACAGTTATCTGACATGAAAAATTGATTCCTCAACAGGGGTTATAATTTGAAGACCGTTGAGGGATGTCTTACTAAGGTACCTAAGAATGTTCATAAACAGGAGAAGAGAAAAGGTGACAGGATGATCTTTGTCACCCAATTCGATGACAGGTCACCTCACATTGCCAGTTCCATCAGAAGGCACTGGCCAATTGTATCGACAGACCCTTCTATGGCTGTATACGATAAATCAGCACCTATGATGGCCTATAGAAGGGCTAGAAATTGAAAGCAACTATTAATGCATCCAAATAGAACAAGGAATATGGAAGATAGAACATGGCTGATGACAAAGAAACCAGGGTGCATCAAATGTGCAAGTTGCACTACCTGTCAGTCCATGGTTCCTGGTGCAACTTTTCCACACCCACAGAATGGAAGGCCTATCTGGATCCGATATAAATTGCATTGTTGCATGGAATATGTGATCTATTTGCTAACGTGCCCATGCGGGTGGTCCTATGTGGGGATGATGACATGCACATTTCGTGAAAGAATGGCCAACCACAGGATGTCCATCCGGCAGGCACTAACCACTGGTGTGACTGACAAACCGGTGGCTTATCATTTTATGACAATGGACATCAAGTTTCAGCACTACAGTGTCACATAATTGACTGGGTACCACCGCTCACGCGAGGTGGGGACAGATCCTTGATTTTGAAGAAGTTGGAAGCGAGGTGGATCTTCTGTTTTGGAACTGTCGCCCCTCGTGGATTAAATGAATATAATTCCCTCAACGTCTTTTTGCATGAGATCATTCTGATATATTGAAAATGTCAGTTTACAAGAAAAAGCTTTTCATGGTTCTCATATTTTTCTGTGACTACCATAAATGTTGAGATCCCCATTAATGGGCATGCGGTGCTCTAAGTGCATAGATATAGTGTATACACGTGGTGTCACCATGGTGACATCATGTTTTTGACCAACACACACTCTGTTACTTTTTTCTTTTGTTTCTCTTTTCTTTTTCCTTTTTTTTAATTTGTTTTTGGTGTTGTTGTTTTTTGTATCCTTTATGTATAATGTCTGGGCATGTGCATGCGCATGCGTGCGCGGCTGCACACAAGTGTGTGAATATTCTTGTATGCACGTGGGTGCATGCGTGTGCACATGTCTGGACATCCATTTATTTTATGATGTTTTTTTATAAATGTAGTGGTAATGTCTTTGTGGTGAGATACTAGATCTTTCCACTTTATTGCAACTGTTGTACATATCGCATTTGTAATATCTTCCCGACAGGCTCTTGGTACTTCCTGTTAATCTCTTTAATCGCCAGGCAGTTGTCATATATTTCTCTAACAGTGTGAGTTCCCGGCATTGAAATTACCTCTTATTAGGGGCACTAATCTATGTTATAAATTTATAACTTTAGGGACGGTCGTGTTTTTGTTTACGTTCATGACGCATTAGGTGATGTGTAAGTGTATGATTTGTCCTCCTTCTAGCTGACGCGGTTGGCGGAAGTGATGCTGTCACACACAGATTATGATACCGGTAGCGATGTGCGTTTCAGTAATTTGTGGCTGGAACGCACGCAGGAAGTGCATTGATGTTTACAATTTGATAGCCTCCATCTTTGGTAAGGCTTACTTGTAAGGGGTGTTTTTGTGAACAGGTGTGCCTATGATAGTGCGGGGGACTGTAATTATACTTTAGATATACCTTGTGAACTTTGGTTAGATCCATTGAGCTCTGATTGGTTTAAGGCTTTGGTGTTTTTTTTATTTGTATGGAGTATTCAAGGGGCCTGTCAGGTGTCATCTGGTTGCTGCTGGTGATTATGGATAACTGACATCCGTTGTATATGCTGGACATGATGTGTGTCTTGAGAATGATCCTGAATGGATCGAAACGTCGACCAATATATCACAGAAACATGCTGATAAGTATGCATTAAAGTTCATTATAAGTGGAATCCTGGTGAGTGCCCCTTTTGTTCCTATATATATATATATATATATATATACATACATATATTTGTATGTGTGAACATCGGCATTGCATGCATCTCTGAATCAGGCCCATAGTGCATTTTTTCCACAAGTACTACACACAGACATCAGCCAATTTCAAATGTACTTATCAGTGGCAATTACCAGCCATCCATTATTGCCTGATAACCATCTTGATAGGAATTGTTTTCCAGTAGCTACAGTACTACAGAAAAGTAATGCCTACACACCTACATGTATCTGGTGTGGTATCACTGATACAATGCCGTACTTAAATAAAAGCTTCATAGAATCTGCTGACATGCTGTAGCATATAAATCTATGCATATTGCTTACAGAGGAGGGGTCCCAAGACTGAAGCTTCCATGTATAAATTATTATTAGCATTTTCAACGAGCCATCGTGGCTCATCTCTCCAGCAAGTCCCAGTCATTGCTGGGGGGAGATATCACATTACTTCAGCCCAGCATTACCCACTCGTTACCAAGCAAACAGGTTTCTGATGGTGGGGGTCGGTCCTCTTTAGCAACCAGGACACTTAGGTGTATATGTAATGCTGCAGCTGTACAGTATCAAGTCATTACTATACACTGCCAGTCTGGCTCTCTTGATTTGTCAGCATGTCTGCTATAAGGAATTCAGCCCAGCTTTCCAGTGCTGGTTACAGTTTGCGCATAACTTGCTGGCCCTTGTCTCCAGATCTTGCGGCTATTCTTCCTAGCCCATGGATAGCCTGTCTGACCTGTGGACACTTTGCTAAAGAATCCTGCCTTTGTTCAGGCTGCAACTATGCCCAGTTCCTTGTGTGAAGCCTCCACCTGCCTTCCAGCGGGTACTCAGCTTGCGTGATCATCATCTGCACCATGTCAGCATACCACCTCACAGTGCCTCATCTACCCTTGCTGAGATCCTGGTCCAGCCCTGATCTTAACCCTTAGTGTGCCAGTGATGTCCATACGCTCTCTTAGTCATTTCTCCGCCTCAATATCTCAATAGACTATTGTGTGAACTAACATTACTCTCTCAATCAAACCAAATTTTCCATTTATTCAGAGTAAGAATCCTGGATGTTTCAAGTATGCATCATGAACATCATGTAAGTATATGGAACAAGGATATTACTTAAAAATCCCTACACCGGACACAAATACTGTGTACAATAAAACATGTGCTCACTTGTACCACCACCTTCATCATTTATTTAAGGGCATTTTAACATTAAGGTGGACAAGGTTGCAACATGATAATTTTTATTAAATACAGAAGTGCTACATATTTTTGGATAGGCAATTTATTGTACTGTAGTTTTCTAAACTTTAATACAGTACTTTTTCTCAAATAATAATTTAATGACTGTTATAAACATTTTAATAATATCATGCACTTGGACTGTTTCAATGTAATAAACAACAGGTATACTCAAACATTCATATATTGTCCTCACAAGATGCATATCCATAATGCTTGGCAATTTCAAAAATGGCTACCAAAGTAGATTAGGCTAGGATGTTGTTTTAGGACTTTTGCAGTTGACATAGGTATGTATATTTTCCTTTATAACTATAGGTATGTATACTTTCTTTTATAACTACTCTTGTTGGCAACCATTAGTCTGCGACCATGTAAATAAATAAATATATATATATATATATATATATATATATACACAAGTGGATGATGGCACGGCACTCCAAGGCGGCTTGTTAAATCATGACACAGACGGCAGAACTTCAGCAACGTTTCAATGTAATATACATTGTCCTCAGGCTTAGGGTAAGCCTGAGGACAATGTATATTACATTGAAACGTTGCTGAAGTTCTGCCGTCTGTGTCATGATTTAACAAGCCGCCTTGGAGTGCCGTGCCATCACCCACTTGTGTATACTTTCATTGCACAGGCACTCGGCGCACACTTGCAGTCTGCTGATGGGAGAGCCGGTACTCTCTACTTGTATATATATATATATATATATATATATATATATATATATATATACACAGTACTTTTTTTATAATAAAAGTAAATTTGATTCGGAACTTGGAACTCAGAATTGTCTTACTACTGTACTTAGATGGGCCAATAATCTAGTATATTTGATACAGCTCAAAAGTTAGCACATTCAGTAAAATTGATGGTTGAGGACTAACACATGGTAACAAGTTTTATTACACAAGTTTATTACTTTTATGGTAGTTTTTATGACTTCAACATAACCTATAATAAGATTTCTCTGACGTCCTAGTGGATGCTGGGAACTCCGTAAGGACCATGGGGAATAGCGGCTCCGCAGGAGTCTGGGCACAACTAAAAGAAAGCTTTTAGACTACCTGGTGTGCACTGGCTCCTCCCACTATGACCCTCCTCCAAGCCTCAGTTAGATTTTTGTGCCCGGCCGAGCTGGATGCACACTAGGGGCTCTCCTGAGCTCTTAGAAAGAAAGTATAATTTAGGTTTTTTATTTTACAGTAAGACCTCCTGGCAACAGGCTCACTGGGACTAAGGGGAGAAGAAGCGAACCTACCTGCTTGCAGCTAGCTTGGGCTTCTTAGGCTACTGGACACCATTAGCTCCAGAGGGATCGACCGCATGGAACAGGCCTTGGTGTTCGGTCCCGGAGCCGCGCCGCCGTCCCCCTTACAGAGCAAGAAGCAAGAAGAAGTCTGGAAAATCGGCGGCATGAAGACTTCTGTGCGCCATTGCTCCTCAAACACACTTCACACTCCGGTCACTGAGGGTTCAGGGCGCTGGGGGGGGGCGCCCTGAGCAGCAATAAAAACACCTTGGCTGGCAAAACAATCACAATATATAGCCCCAGAGGCTATATATGTGATAATTACCCCTGCTAGAATCCTTAAAAAAGCGGGAGAAAAGTCTACGAAAAAGGGGCAGAGCTATCTCCCTCAACACACTGGCGCCATTTCTCCCTCACAGTTCCGCTGGAAGGAAGCTCCCTGGCTCTCCCCTGCAGTCTACACTACAGAAAAGGGTTAAAAAGAGAGGGGGGCACTAAATTTAGGCGCAGTAAATATTATAGCAGCTATAGGGGACATAATTCAGTTAGTCCCTGCATTATATAGCGCTCTGGTGTGTGCTGGCATACTCTCTCTCTGTCTCCCCAAAGGGCTTCTGTGGGGTCCTGTCCTCTGTTAGAGCATTCCCGGTGTGTGTGCGGTGTGTCGGTACGGCTGTGTCGACATGTTTGATGAGGAAAATTATGTGGAGGCGGAGCAGATGCCTATAGAAGTGATGTCACCCCCTGCGGGGCAGACACCTGAGTGGATGGTTTTATGGAAGGAATTACGTGCAAGTGTCGACTCCTTACACAAAAAATTTGACGACATGCCAAATGCGGAACAGCCGGCTTCTCAGCTCGTGCCTGCCCAGGTGTCTCAAAGGCCATCAGGGGCTCTAAAACGCCCGCTACCTCAGATGGCAGATGCAGATGTCGACACGGATACTGATACCAGTGTCGACGACGATGAGTCAAATCTAATGTCCACTAGGGCCATTCGTTGCAGGATTGAGGCAATGAAGGAGGTATTACACATTTCGGATATAAACCCAGGTACCACTAAAAAGGGTATTATGTTTGGGGAGAAAAAACTACCCGTAGTTTTTCCCCCATCTGAAGAATTAAATGAAGTGTGTGAGGAAGCGATAAAAAATTACTAATGGCGTTCCCTTTCCCACCAGAGGATAGGGCACGTTGGGAAACACCTCCTAGGGTGGAAAAAGCACTCACACGTTTGTCTAAAAAGTTGGCACTTCCGTCTCCGGCCGCCCTAAAGGAGCCTGCGGATAGAAAGCAGGAGGCGATCCTGAAGTCTGTATATACACACTCAGGCATTATACTTAAACCAGCTATTGCGTCAGCATGGATGTGCAGTGCTGCCGCTGCATGGTCAGATTCCCTGTCAGAAAATATTGACACCCTAGACAGGGACACTATTCTCCTAACCATAGAGCATATAAAAGACTCAGTCTTATACATGAGAGATGCACAGAGGGAGATCTGCCGGCTGGCATCTAAAATAAGTGCATTGTCCATTTCTGCTAGGAGAGGCTTATGGACTCGGCAGTGGACAGGGGATGCAGATTCCAAAAGGCACATGGAAGTTTTGCCTTATAAGGGTGAGGAGTTATTCGGGGATGGTCTCTCGGACCTAGTTTCCACAGCAACAGCTGGGAAGTCAGCATTTTTACCCCAGGTTCCCTCACAGCCTAAAAAAGCGCAGTTTTAGCAAGTGCAGTCCTTTCGGACCCAGAGAAACAGGCGAGGAAAAGGCGGGTCCTTTCTGTCCAGAGGCAGAGGTAGGGGAAAAAGGCTGCAACAAACAGCAGGTTCCCAGGAGCAAAAGTCCTCCCCCGCTTCTTCCAAGTCCGCCGCATGATGGTGGGGCTCCACAGGCGGAGCCAGGTACGGTGGGGGGACGCCTCAAAAATTTCAGCGATCAGTGGGCTCGCTCACAGGTGGATCCCTGGATCTTGCAAGTAGTATCTCAGGGGTACAGACTGGAATTTGAGGCGTCTCCCCCCCGCCGTTTCCTCAAATCTGCCTTGCCAACAACTCCCTCAGGCAGGGAGGCTGTGCTAGAGGCAATTCACAAGCTGTATTCCCAGCAGGTGATAGTCAAGGTGCCCCTACTTCAACAAGGACGGGGTTACTATTCCACACTGTTTGTGGTACCGAAACCGGACGGTTCGGTGAGACCCATTTTAAATTTGAAATCCTTGAACACATACATAAAAAAGTTCAAGTTCAAGATGGAATCGCTCAGGGCGGTTATTGCAAGCCTGGACGAGGGGGATTACATGGTATCCCTGGACATCAAGGATGCTTACCTGCATGTCCCCATTTATCATCCTCACCAGGAGTACCTCAGATTTGCGGTACAAAATTGCCATTACCAATTCCAGATGCTGCCGTTTGGACTGTCCACGGCACCGAGGGTGTTTACCAAGGTAATGGCGGAAATGATGATACTCCTTCGAAAAAAGGGAGTTTTAATTATCCCGTACTTGGACGATCTCCTAATAAAGGCGAGGTCCAGGGAGCAGTTGTTGGTAGGAGTAGCACTATCTCAGGAGGTGCTACACCAGCACGGTTGGATTCTGAATATTCCAAAGTCACAGCTGGTTCCGACGACACGTCTACTGTTCCTGGGAATGATTTTGGACACAGTCCAGAAAAAAGTATTTCTCCCGGAGGAGAAAGCCAAGGAGCTGTCATCTCTAGTCAGAGACCTCCTGAAACCAAAACAGGTGTCGGTGCATCACTGCACGCGAGTCCTGGGAAAGATGGTGGCTTCTTATGAAGCAATTCCTTTCAGCAGGTTCCATGCCAGAATCTTTCAGTGGGACCTGTTGGACCAATGGTCTGGATCGCATCTTCAGATGCATCGGCTAATAACCCTGTCTCCGAGAACCAGGGTGTCTCTGCTGTGGTGGCTGCAGAGTGCTCATCTCCTAGAGGGCCGCAGATTCGGCATACAGGACTGGGTCCTGGTGACCACGGATGCCAGCCTTCGAGGCTGGGGGGCAGTCACACAGGGAAGAAACTTCCAAGGACTATGGTCGAGTCAGGAGACTTCCTTACACATAAATATTCTAGAACTAAGTGCCATTTACAATGCCCTAAGTCAAGCAAAACCCCTGCTGTTACACCAGCCGGTACTGATCCAGTCAGACAACATCACGGCGGTCGCCCATGTAAACCGACAGGGCGGCACAAGAAGCAGGACGGCAATGGCAGAAGCCACAAGGATTCTCTGATGGGCGGAAAATCACGTGCTAGCACTGTCAGCAGTGTTCATTCCGGGAGTGGACAACTGGGAAGCAGACTTCCTCAGCAGGCACGACCTCCACCCGGGAGAGTGGGGACTTCATCCAGAAGTCTTCACACTGATTGTAAATCGTTGGGAATGGCCACAGGTGGACATGATGGCGTCCCGCCTAAACAAAAAACTGGAGAGATATTGCGCCAGGTCAAGGGACCCTCAGGCGATAGCGGTGGACGCTCTAGTGACACCGTGGGTGTACCAGTCAGTTTATGTGTTCCCTCCTCTGCCTCTCATACCAAAGGTATTGAGAATAATAAGAAAACGAGGAGTAAGGACAATACTCGTGGTTCCGGATTGGCCAAGAAGAGCTTGGTACCCGGAACTTCAAGAGATGATCTCAGAGGACCCATGGCCTCTGCCGCTCAGACAGGACCTGCTGCAGCAGGGGCCCTGTCTGTTCCAAGACTTACCGCGGCTGCGTTTGACGGCATGGCGGTTGAACGCCGGATCCTAAAGGAAAAGGGCATTCCGGAGGAAGTCATTCCTACGCTGATTAAAGCAGGGAAAGATGTAACGGTAAAACATTATCACCGCATATGGCGGAAATATGTTGCTTGGTGTGAGGCCAATAAGGCCCCAACAGAGGAATTTCAGCTGGGTCGATTTCTGCACTTCCTACAGGCAGGAGTGACTATGGGCCTAAAATTAGGCTCCATTAAGGTACAGATATCGACTCTGTCGATTTTCTTCCAAAAAGAACTAGCTTCACTACCTGAAGTTCAGACATTTGTAAAAGGAGTGCTGCATATTCAGCCCCCCTTTGTGCCTCCAGTGGCACCCTGGGATCTCAACGTGGTATTGAATTTCCTAAAATCACATTGGTTTGAGCCACTAAAGACCGTGGATCTAAAATATCTCACGTGGAAAGTGGTCATGTTATTGGCCTTGGCTTCGGCCAGGCGTGTATCAGAATTGGCGGCTTTGTCATTTAAAAGTCCTTATCTGATTTTCCATATGGATAGGGCAGAATTGAGGACTCGTCCCCAGTTTCTCCCTAAGGTGGTATCTGCTTTTCACTTGAACCAACCTATTGTAGTGCCTGCGGCTACTAGCGACTTGGAGGATTCCAAGTTACTGGACGTAGTCAGGGCCTTGAAAATTTATGTTTCCAGGACGGCTGGAGTCAGGAAAACTGACTCGCTATTTATCCTGTATGCACCCAACAAACTGGGTGCTCCTGCTTCTAAGCAGACTATTGCTCGCTGGATTTGTAGCACAATTCAGCTGGCGCATTCTGCGGCTGGACTGCCGCATCCTAAATCAGTAAAAGCCCATTCTACAAGGAAGGTGGGCTCATCTTGGGCGGCTGCCCGAGGGGTCTCGGCTTTACAACTTTGCTGAGCTGCTACTTGGTCAGGGGCAAACACGTTTGCAAAATTCTACAAATTTGATACCCTGGCTGAGGAGGACTTTGAGTTCTCTCATTCGGTGCTGCAGAGTCATCCGCACTCTCCCGCCCGTTTGGGAGCTTTGGTATAATCCCCATGGTCCTTACGGAGTTCCCAGCATCAACTAGGACGTCAGAGAAAATAAGAATTTACTCACCGGTAATTCTATTTCTCGTAGTCCGTAGTGGATGCTGGGCGCCCGTCCCAAGTGCGGATTGTCTGCAATACTTGTACATAGTTGTTGTTCACAAAAGGGTTATTGTTATGAGCCATCTGTTGAGAGGCTCAGTTAAATTTCATACTGTTAACTGGATATGGTATCATGAGTTATACGGTGTGATTGGTGTGGCTGGTATGAGTCTTACCCAGGATTCAAAATCCTTCCTTATTGTGTCAGCTCTTCCGGGCACAGTATCCTAACTGAGGCTTGGAGGAGGGTCATAGTGGGAGGAGCCAGTGCACACCAGGTAGTCTAAAAGCTTTCTTTTAGTTGTGCCCAGACTCCTGCGGAGCCGCTATTCCCCATGGTCCTTACGGAGTTCCCAGCATCCACTACGGACTACGAGAAATATAATTACCGGTGAGTAAATTCTTATTTTTACATGTTTATAAAGATTTAAAGATTGTAATGTATAACGATTGCAAAACAAGGCATTGATTTTAGATAGAATTTTACATGGGTAAAACTTTAGCTGAGAAGAGTCGTGTCTATCATGCCAAAGCAGATGAAGAAAAAAAGGCAGCTATCAGAGAAAAGTACAGACTTAGGAAGGCTGTAGCACCTGCAAGTCAGTCACCAGCAGCTCGAAAAATAGAATTAGAGAAATGTTTACTTTTTATTAGAGATGAGCGGATTCGGTTTTACTCGGTTTTACTCGGTTCTCAAAACGGCATCTGATTAGCTATCCAAAACACGTGACATCCGTGAGCCAATAATATGCCGTTTTTAGAACCGAGTAAATCCGAGTAAAACCGAATCCGCTCATCTCTACTTTTTATGCAACTCCTCCAAAGCAGCACAGAACAATATAGTTTATGAGACTCCTAGTAGTGCCCCAGTATTTAGTAATGTATAATAACTGGGAAAAGCTGTTGCTTCAGTAAAATTATCTCGGCCAACAAGCGATTAAGCACTTGGCAGAAATGTTTATTTATGCATCACCTGAGAAAACATGTGAAAAGCCAGATCTTTCTCTTGATTTTGAAAGAATGGAGGCAGGAACTAATTTTGTCTTGCGAGATGATATTAACCTCTGTTGCCCTGTGTTATGACTGAGGGATCTTCTTCCCAGAAGAAGAAACTTGCCAAAGATCTTCTGGACAGTACTCCTTGTACACCCTGAGCTGAGACTTGTAGAACTCACTAGTGGGTCTTCTCACCTATAACAATCACTTTTCCTATAAGGCGTAGTGTGCCCACCAGTACTGGGATGCCACCAGGACATATGCCACTAGTGGTAGTATGAGCTCAACTCTGGGTGACCTGGAACAATGCTGGTAGAGAAAACAGAGACAACCAAATTAAAACTAAACAGAGATAAAGACAAAGATTTAAAGACAAAAAATGTCTAGCTGCAAAGAGAGAAATAATGAAGAATCAGGAGGGGTAATGACTGGACTGTTGGATAATGAACAGGGATATATATATATATATATATATATATATATGGCAGTGGAGATGGATGTACAATAGTCACCAAACACAGAACAATTAGTGGATAACCCATGGACTAGGAGAGAACATATAGCACGCAACAATACAACACTAATGTGAGAGGCAGATTGGAACACAAAGACTAGTACTGGTTCCAGAATAGGATTTAGCAAACAGGACAGGTAACAGCATGACCTGGGGCTAGACATAAAGGTATAAACCAGAATCTGTGGCTAAGGCTGAGTGACAAGGGCTCATGCTGCAACAGGAACTTTGACCAGCAATGCATGAGAGGCATACACAGGCAATAAAGGAAGCATGAGCCAATCACCACCTGAGCACAGCCTCCCTTAATGAAAACTCTGTGCAGCTGTCCCACTGCATGAACACAGAATCCCCAGTGCAGCCTTAAGATCCCTAGCAACCGGGGATACTGGTGGGCAGGAAGCTAACCATGTCCCCAGTTACCAAGTGAGCGGCAGCTGAGGGAGAGGAAGCCTCGCTAGCATCTGGTTGCTTAGCAATGACCAGATGCTGTGGGGAAGTCACGGACAGTGGCGGCTCATGACACCCTAGCAGAAAATAATACATTATGATGGAAACAACAAATGGAAAGGAGAAAATAGAGCATTGATATCTTGTTCAGACAGAACTTTTGAAGAAGGTACATCTAACATTGAAAATTGGAAAATCAAAGATTTTCCAGCTGTGACCAAAGTTCTGACTGTAAATATCTCAGACTCCAGCTAACCTCTATGTTTACAGCTACCATGCAAAAGTTGAATTCCTGAAAAAAGCTTTGTTGGCATTTTTATATAGAACTTCCCACAAAAGATAAATGAATACTTCATGTGCCTGGAAGGTGATGAAAAGGACTGCTTTATAAAACTGTAATGATTGTAGGACAGAACTGCAGGGTTTTCTTGCTAATGCTGAAGAGGATATTCTTTCAGAAAATACTGTATAACCTGCTTCCAATAAAGAAGAGACTGTGAAGGAAAAACTGCATATTCACTTAGAAGAAATATTTACAAATGCAGTTGCATCAGCATACACTCTGCCTTGTTTAGGGGAGAGGAAACATGCAGGCCATTCCCAAGCTCTATCGGCAACAGAAGAGGAAGGGGCTATACTTCTGCTTGTGGACTTGTTGTTTTATGTTAAATTGAAAAGTAAAAGCTGGGTGTAGCAGCTAGGGCTAATCCCCCTTTAGTGCCTAACCCTAATCCCCTCTAGAGCCTAACCCTAACCCCCAGTCGTAATGCTAACCCATACCCTGATACTCACCTTCAGGATGTCGGCTGTTGGTGATCCAGTGCAGTTCTCTTGAGTGGTGTTGGAATTCCAGCATTTGTCACATGACTGCTGACATCCTGATAGCTGGGATGGTAAATGCATCCCTTTTTTATATACATGTAAGTGAGAAGTGGTTGGCAGGTGGCACAACAATTAAGTAATTTACCCAGCACCTGGCAGGGAAAAGGAGGCCACTGAACAATATACAAGTGTAAAAACAATTGTATATCAAATTAATCAGCAGTGTCCTCATGCATCCCAGCTGCACTGCTATGTGACAAGATGTATTTTCTGCAAAAAAGGCATCCAACGCTAGCAGAGTTATACGAGACCTATTTGCTCACTCATGCCAGGCATCTCATGCTGCATGGGGTATTGAGGCTGGATGTAATTTAAATTGTTTATCATAATCTGGAAAATCATATATAATAGCAAGCAGTCCAACATCGGCTACCAACAGAATGATAGATACCAACCACTTTCAACATCAACCTCCTCATCAGCTATATGAGGTAATCCTCCTGCATCCAATTGGCAAAGGCTAACTGATGAGACAGTTCAACACCCCAGAGTGAAGCATTATAACACCTGGACAGGATTAAGAGAAATGCTCACATATAATGACTAGTTATGTGCAGCGGACATTTTTCGGGTTTTGTGTTTTGGTTTTGGATTCGGTTCCGCGGCCGTGTTTTGGATTCGGACGCATTTTGGCAAAACCTCCCTGAAAATTTTTTGTCGGATTCGAGTGTGTTTTGGATTCGTTTTTTTTTTACAAAAAACCCTCAAAAACAGCTTAAATCAAGAATTTGGGGGTCATTTTGATCCCATAGTATTATTAACCTCTATAACCATAATTTCCACTCATTTTCAGTCTATTCTGAACACCTAACACCTCACAATATTATTTTTAGTCCTAAAATTTGCACCGAGGTCGCTGGATGGCTAAGCTAAGCGACCCAAGTGGCCGACACAAACACCTGGCCCATCTAGGAGTGGCACTGCAGTGTCAGGCAGGATGGCACTTCAAAAAAATTGTCCCCAAACAGCACATGATGCATAGAAAAAAAGAGGCGCACCAAGGTCGCTGTGTGACTAAGCTAAGCTACACAAGTGGCCGACACAAACACCTGGCCCATCTAGGAGTGGCACTGCAGTGTCAGGCAGGATGGCACTTCAAAAAAATTGTCCCCAAACAGCACATGATGCAAAGAAAAAAAAGAGGCGCACCAAGGTCGCTGTGTGACTGAGCTAAGCGACACAAGTGGCCGACACAAACACCTGGCCCATCTAGGAGTGGCACTGCAGTGTCAGGCAGGATGGCACTTCAAAAAAATTGTCCCCAAACAGCACATGATGCAAAGAAAAAAAAGAGGCGCACCAAGGTCGCTGTGTGACTAAGCTAAGCTACACAAGTGGCCGACACAAACACCTGGCCCTTCTAGGAGTGGCACTGCAGTGTCAGGCAGGATGGCACTTCAAAAAAATTGTCCCCAAACAGCACATGATGCAAAGAAAAAAAAGAGGCACACCAAGGTCGCTGTGTGACTAAGCTAAGCGACACAAGTGGCCGACACAAACACCTGGCCCATCTAGGAGTGGCACTGCAGTG
Organism: Pseudophryne corroboree; assembly: GCF_028390025.1. NCBI lineage: Eukaryota > Metazoa > Chordata > Amphibia > Anura > Myobatrachidae > Pseudophryne > Pseudophryne corroboree. Next base: position 309,742,351 of record NC_086445.1, read on the forward strand.
TCAGGCAGGATGGCACTTAAAAAAATTGTCTCCAAACAGCACATGATGCAAAGAAAAAAAAGAGGCGCACCAAGGTCGCTGTGTGACTAAGCTAAGCGACACAAGTGGCCGTCACAAACACCTGGCCCATCTAGGAGTGGCACTGCAGTGTCAGGCAGGATGGCACTTAAAAAAAATTGTCCCCAAACAGCACATGATGCAAAGAAAAAAAAGAGGCGCACCAAGGTCGCTGTGTGACTAAGCTAAGCGACACAAGTGGCCGACACAAACACCTGGCCCATCTAGGAGTGGCACTGCAGTGTCAGGCAGGATGGCACTTAAAAAAATTGTCCCCAAACAGCACATGATGCAAAGAAAAATGAAAGAAAAAAGAGGTGCAAGATGGAAATGTCCTTGGGCCCTCTCACCCACCCTTATGTTGTATAAACAGGACATGCACACTTTAACAAACCCATCATTTCAGTGACAGGGTCTGCCACACGACTGTGACTGAAATGACTGGTTGGTTTGGGCCCCCACCAAAAAAAGAAGCAATCAATCTCTCCTTGCATAAACTGGCTCTACAGAGGCAAGATGTCCACCTCATCATCATCCTCCGATTCCTCACCCCTTTCACTGTGTACATCCCCCTCCTCACAGATTATTAATTCGTCCCCACTGGAATCCACCATCTCAGGTCCCTGTGTACTTTCTGGAGGCAATTGCTGCTGGTGAATGTCTCTACGGAGGAATTGATTATAATTCATTTTGATGAACATCATCTTCTCCACATTTTCTGGAAGTAACCTCGTACGCCAATTGCTGACAAGGTGAGCGGCTGCACTAAACACTCTTTCGGAGTACACACTGGAGGGGGGCAACTTAGGTAGAATAAAGCCAGTTTGTGCAAGGGCCTCCAAATTGCCTCTTTTTCCTGCCAGTATACGTACGGAATGTCTGACATGCCTACTTGGATGCGGTCACTCATATAATCCTCCACCATTCTTTCAAAGGTGAGAGAATCATATGCAGTGACAGTAGACGACATGTCAGTAATCGTTGGCAGGTCCTTCAGTCCGGACCAGATGTCAGCACTCGCTCCAGACTGCCCTGCATCACCGCCAGCGGGTGGGCTCGGAATTCTTAGCCTTTTCCTCGCACCCCCAGTTGCGGGAGAATGTGAAGGAGGAGATGTTGACGGGTCACGTTCCACTTGATTGGACAATTTTCTCACCAGCAGGTCTTTGAACCTCTGCAGACTTGTGTCTGCCGGAAAGAGAGAGACAACGTAGGTTTTAAATCTAGGATCGAGCACGGTGGCCAAAATGTAGTGCTCTGATTTCAACAGATTGACCACCCGTGAATCCTGGTTAAGCGAATTAAGGGCTCCATCCACAAGTTCCACATGCCTAGCGGATTCGCTCTGTTTTAGCTCCTCCTTCAATGTCTCCAGCTTCTTCTGCAAAGCCTGATGAGGGGAATGACCTGACTCAGGCTGGCAGTGTCTGAACTGACTTCACGTGTGGTGGCAAGTTCAAAGGGTTGCAGAACCTTGCACAACGTTGAAATCATTCTCCACTGCGCTTGAGTCAGGTGCATTCCCCCTCCTTTGCCTATATCGTGGGCATATGTATAGGCTTTAATGGCCTTTTGCTGCTCCTCCATCATCTGAAGCATATAGAGGGTTGAATTCCACCTCGTTACCACCTCTTGCTTCAGATGATGGCAGGGCAGGTTCAGGAATGTTTGGTGGTGCTCCAGTCTTCGGCACGCGGTGGCTGAATGCCAAAAGTGGCCCGCAATTCTTCGGGCCACTGACAGCATCTCTTGCACGCCCTGTCATTTTTTAAATAATTCTGCACCACCAAATTCAATGTATGTGCAAAACATGGGACGTGCTGGAATTTGCCCACATGTAATGCACCACAATATTGCTGGCGTTGTCCGATGTCACAAATCCCCAGGAGAGTCCTATTGGGGTAAGCCATTCTGCGATGATCTTCCTCAGTTTCCGTAAGAGGTTGTCAGCTGTGTGCCTCTTCTGGAAAGCGGTGATACAAAGCGTAGCCTGCCTAGGAACGAGTTGGCGTTTGCGAGATGCTGCTACTGGTGCCGCCGCTGCTGTTCTTGCTGCGGGAGGCAATACATCTACCCAGTGGGCTGTCACAGTCATATAGTCCTGAGTCTGCCCTGCTCCACTTGTCCACATGTCCGTGGTTAAGTGGACATTGGGTACAACTGCATTTTTTAGGACACTGGTGACTCTTTTTCTGAGGTCTGTGTACATTTTCGGTATCTCCTGCCTAGAGAAATGGAACCTAGATGGTATTTGGTACCGGGGACACAGTACCTCAATCAAGTCTCTAGTTGCCTCTGAATTAACGGTGGATACCGGAACCACGTTTCTCACCACCCAGGCTGCCAAGGCCTGAGTTATCTGCTTTGCAGCAGGATGACTGCTGTGATATTTCATCTTCCTCGCAAAGAACTGTTGGACAGTCAATTGCTTACTGGAAGTAGTACAAGTGGTCTTCCGACTTCCCCTCTGGGATGACGATCGACTCCCAGCAGCAACAACAGCAGCGCCAGCAGCAGTAGGCGTTACACTCAAGATGGGTGTTACCTAGGTGTTAGTCCAGAATTCACCTATGGTAGTCTAATTTCATCTGACCCACCCTTTGTGCATATACCTTGTGTTGGTAATTTATAAGGAGAAGTTTTTATATTGAATTTTTTTAATTGTGTGATAATAAACAAAAAAAAATTTTTTGGAAAGAAACGACTACATTCGTATCCATTTTAAAGAAACCGTTACGTGAGGATATCCACACTCCGAGAAAGTGAGTGTGGTACGTTCAAATTGAACGAATTTCTACTTGCATTATTTTCCTCTATTCTATGATAAAGATACCTTGATATGTATGATCCTACACTATTTTAAGTGAGTTTTGGTACGTTTATCCTGAAATGAAAAGGTGGTGAGGAACTATCCCTTTCTCAACTATCAAGATTTTCACCATATAGAGTTCCTTTCCCTTTGGAGAAGTCACTGGACTTGTTTATATTGTCTGATGACAAACAGTATTACACATTGTGTGCCTTCTTTTCTATTTTTTGTTTCTTATGAATTTCACGTTGGAGATTGATTTGAATTGAAAAAGAACCATTGTAGAGATTGGATCCGAAAGAAATTCAAATTATCACCAGTCCGTCGAGATCTCATGTGATGTATATTTAATCATTTTCTCTACCTTGTTTTAAGTATTTAGTATCGCCTTTGATTTCCCCTCAACGACCTTTATTTCCTGTTACACTCAAGAATTCATCGGAGGAATCCCAGGCAGGAGAGGACTCGTCAGACTTGACAGTGACATGGCCTGCAGGACTATTGGCTTTCCTGGGTAAGGAGGAAATTGACACTGAGGGAGTTGGTGGTGTGGTTTGCAGGAGCTTGGTTACAAGAGGAAGGGATTTAGTTGTCAGTGGACTCCTTCCGCTGTCACCCAAAGCTTTTGAACTTGTCACTGACTTCTGATGAATGCGGTCCAGGTAACATATAAGGGAGGATGTTCCTAGGTGGTTAACGTCCTTACCCCTACTTATTACAGCTTGACAAAGGCAATACACGGCTTGACACCTGCTGTCCGCATTTGTGTTGAAATAATTCCACACCGAAGAGCTGATTTTTTTTGTATTTTGACCAGGCATGTCAATGGCCATATTCGTCCCACGGACAACAGGTGTCTCCCCGGGTGCCTGACTTAAACAAACCACCTCACCATCACAATCCTCCTTGTCAATTTCCTCCCCAGCGCCAGCAACACCCATATCCTCATCCTGGTGTACTTCAACAGTGACATCCTCAATTTGACTATCAGGAACTGGACTGCGGGTGCTCCTTCCAGCACTAGCAGGGGGCGTGCAAATGGTGGAAGGCGCTAGCTCTTCCCGTCCAGTGTTGGGAAGGTCAGGCATCGCAACCGACACAATTGGACTCTACTTGGGGATTTGTGATTTAGAAGAATGCAAAGTTCTTTGCTGTGCTTTTGCCAGCTTAAGTCTTTTCATTTTTCTAGCGAGAGGATGAGTGCTTCCATCCTCATGTGAATCTGAACCACTAGCCATAAACATAGGCCAGGGCCTCAGCCGTTCCTTGCCACTCCGTGTCGTAAATGGCATATTGGCAAGTTTACGCTTCTCAGCAGACGCTTTCAATTTTGATTTTTGGGTCATTTTACTGAACTTTTGTTTTTTGGATTTTACATGCTCTCTACTATGACATTGGGCATCGGCCTTGGCAGACGACGTTGATGGCATTTCATCGTCTCGGCCATGACTAGTGGCAGCAGCTTCAGCACGAGGTGGAAGTGGATCTTGATCTTTCTCTATTTTAACCTCCACATTTTTGTTCTCCATTTTTTAATGTGTGGAATTATATGCCACTATCAATAGCAATGGCCTACTACTATATATACTGCGCACAACTGAAATGCACCACAGGTATGGATGGATAGTATACTTGGCGACACAGAGGTAGGTACAGCAGTGGCCTACTGTACCGTACTGCTATATATATTATATACTGGTGGTCAGCAAACTGTGCAAAACTGAAATGCACCACAGGTATGAATGGATAGTATACTTGACGACACAGAGGTAGGTACAGCAGTGGCCTACTATACCGTACTGCTATATATATTATATACTGGTGGTCAGCAAACTGTGCAAAACTGAAATACACCACAGGTATGGATGGATAGTATACTTGACGACACAGAGGTAGGTACAGCAGTGGCCTACTGTACCGTACTGCTATATATATTATATACTGGTGGTCAGCAAACTGTGCAAAACTGAAATGCACCACAGGTATGGATGGATAGTATACTTGACGACACAGAGGTAGGTACAGCAGTGGCCTACTGTACCGTACTGCTATATATATTATATACTGGTGGTCAGCTAACTGTGCAAAACTGAAATGCACCACAGGTATGGATGGATAGTATACTTGACGACACAGAGGTAGGTACAGCAGTGGCCTACTGTAACGTACTGCTATATATATTATATACTGGTGGTCAGCAAACTGTGCAAAACTGAAATGCACCACAGGTATGGATGGATAGTATACTTGACGACACAGAGGTAGGTACAGCAGTGGCCTACTGTACCGTACTGCTATATATATTATATACTGGTGGTCAGCAAACTGTGCAAAACTGAAATGCACCACAGGTATGGATGGATAGTATACTTGACGACACAGAGGTAGGAACAGCAGTGGCCTACTGTACCGTACTGCTATATATATTATATACTGGTGGTCAGCAAACTGTGCAAAACTGAAATGCACCACAGGTATAGATGGATAGTATACTTGACGACACAGAGGTAGGTACAGCAGTGGCCTACTGTACCGTATTGCTATATATATTATATACTGGTGGTCAGCAAACTGTGCAAAACTGAAATGCACCACAGGTATGGATGGATAGTATACTTGACAACACAGAGGTAGGTACAGCAGTGGCCTTCTGTACCGTACTCCTATATATTATATACTGGTGGTCAGCAAAACTATGCACTGTACTCCTACTATATACTACAATGCAGCACAGATATGGAGTGTTTTTCAGGCAGACAACGTATACCGGTGGTCACTGGTCAGCAAAACTCTGCACTGTACTCCTCCTATATAATATACTGGTGGTCCCCAGTGCCCACAATAAAGCAGTGTGAGCACAGATATATGCAGCACACTGAGCACAGATATGGAGTGTTTTTCAGGCAGACAACATATACTGGTGGTCACTGTCAGAAAAACTCTGCACTGTACTCCTCCTATATAATACAGCTGCTCCCCAGTCCCCACAATTAAGCTGTTTGAGCACAGATATATGCAGCACACTGAGCACAGATAAGGAGCATTTTTTTTCAGGCAGAGAACGGATAAAACTGGTGGTCACTGATCAGCAAAACTCTGCACTGTACTCCTCCTATATTATACAGCTGCTCCCCAGTCCTCCCCACAATTAAGCAATAAAGCACAATCAAGTTCAACAATAAACGGAGAGGACGCCAGCCACGTCCTCTCCCTAACATTTCCAATGCACGAGTGAAAATGGCGGCGATGCGCGGCTGCTTATATAGAATCCGAATCTTGCGAGAATCCGACAGCGGGATGATGACGTTGGGCGCGCTCGGGTTAACCGAGCCATACGGGAGAATCCGAGTATGCCTCGGACCCGGGTAAAATGGGTGAAGTTCGGGGGGGGTTCGGTTTCCGAGGAACCGAACCTGCTCATCACTAATAATGACACCTTTATCATGACTCAGTTTGATACAGTAATCATCAGTAGAATGGTGAAGGATTCCTTTAATTCTAATCTATAAATTAGCATCTCACACAGTCCCTTAAAATACTGGGGGGGGGGCTGGCAAGGGAATTTGGAGACCATTGTACAAATTACGTAGCTATGGTGTACTTTAGCTGCCTACTTTGCAGTGTGTACTGGGAAAGAATGTTTAGTACAGCTCAATGCATTGTGAGCGATCGTCATAGGAGGCTTACTGTACTTCCAAAAAATGATGTTCAAAATAAACTACAAATTCTATGATGAATTCATTTGGCACCATTATAGAGACTTTAATTGAGGATTCCAGTGTGGATGAGCTAATAGTTTGTGATGATGATATTAACAACAGTAAAAAAACAGGTGTGACTCTGCACCGGGCACAAAAAATGGAATGAATCAAAAGAGACCAGCATTCATTTAAAGATAAGACTAACTACCTCTGTTTCAAATGCTGGCGGTGCACCATGAAGTCGGTAATTATAACTATAGTATATTTGAAAGAGAAGAAAGAAGACTTCTTTTTTGGCGCACTTTTCGGAAATATTTTTTAATCAAGATTGTAGCATTTATTAAATTGCAATAAAATACAGTCTCCGAATAAGATAAACATATAAGATCAGTGTTGTCATCAAGGCAGTGTATTTGAATTAGTAATACATTTTTTCACAATCCAACTACCTAGTTTGGGCAATTTGCAACGAGAAAACAACAAATAAGATGGGTCCTGAATTGGACTTTGCTCAGCGCAGCCTGGTTAAGAGGGAAAAGTAAAAAGGTGGGTTTTTTTTAGAATTTGAAAAAATAATACCCAAAGATATTAAAGCGAACTTATAGAAGGTGGGTCATATTAACTTGGTATAGTGCTTGGTATCTAAATGCTTATTTGCAGAAAGTGGTTAAGGAAAGAATAGAGTGAAGGTGAATCTGCTATCAATGTTAACCTGGAGTTGTTCCATTAGCCCTGACTTACTACACTGTAGAGCTTCCAAGATTGGATGAGTTTGGGCATATGCAGTATGGTGTGGTAGTAGGTCACTGATGTTTCAGTAGACGTATCTCCTGAATTGTTTATGAGAGTTCATGAAAATAAGATTTTTATGGATGAGAAGAATGGATCTGCTTTTTGGTGTTAGGCAACAGATACGATCCTACCGGTAGTAGTGGACATGAGAAGAAGATGCCCATAGCGTCAATCAGCTTGTACATGTGGAGAAGATGCCCATAGCAGTTAATCAGCTTTTAGCTCATTTATCAAGTATGTTCTATAAAATAGTAGCTACAAGTTTATTGGTTGCTATGGGCAACTACTCCATATGTCTTTGTAGAAGTTTTCACACATCTCCCCATTGTAAGTCTACTTCTAACACATTTGAATAAGTGTAAAGGTTGGTCAGAAAGTGTCCTGTAAAGTTTAATATAGATGAATGTTAGGTTACACATTAGTAGGCCTATTTATTAACATTATTTTTACTAAAAACAATGTAATAAAAAGGTGTTTTCACACCCTTTTCACATTATTTTAATATCATTGAAATGTGTTAAAGGTCTTTTGGAGCAGTTCTCGTGAAGAACTGCTCCAAATCCTTTACTTGTCATTTTTTTAGTAACCGACATCGCATTTCCCATACTTATAATGGAAAATGTGATATGGCTGAATTTACTAAATAAAATGTAAAAAAACACTGCAGTGTGCCCTGTGATAATAACGCCAGCTCAGGCTGACGAAACCACAGGGCAGCACTGCGATACACTGCCTTCTACTCAGCTTTCCCTGCCCCCTGGCAGAGAAAGCTGTGCGGGACCCGGCCACTCTGATTTGGTAGGATCAACACCAATAAAATTAATCTTTACCCAAGATTGTTATACTTGTTTCAGACCCTTCCTATACCTGTCCCTATCTTGGCGTTGGGCTTAATGCAAAAACTTTGCAATTGATTTATTTGGGCGCACAGTAAACCCTGTATTTGTAGGTCTATTTTAGCTAAATCCGTACCTTGGTGTTCCTGTGCTTTCATTAATTACTATGCAGCCCAACTAAATCAGATAATTTTCATAGCATTCTGCATCTGGCTGTAGAAGATGGGTTGATCTGGAAAATTATATGATTTGAGAGGGGCGGGTAGACGGGTTAGTATGGCTCTCCAGGTCACTCAGACCAGCCTCAGCCTATGCGATTCCAACGGTGCGGTAACATACATAGTAACATAGTAACATAGTATCTAAGGTTGAAAAAAGACAATTGTCCATCGAGTTCAACCTATTTGTGGTCTTCTATGCACGATTATTTTGTAGAAAACTTTGACTTGATGACTGCCGTTACGTTTTACCCCTCTTTTTTATAATAACCATAGTGCATGACTATGCCCCGTAACCCTGGATATCCTTATCCATTAGGAATTTATCTAACCCATTCTTAAAGGTGTTGACTGAGTCCGCCATTACAACTCCCTCAGGCAGGGAATTCCAAACACATATCGTCCTTACCGTAAGAAAGCCTTTACGCCGTATTGTGCGGAATCTCCTCTAACCTGAGCGAGTGTCCACGAGTTCTCTGTGTTGATCTAACCAAAAACAGGTCCTGCACAAGATCTGTATAATGTCCCCTTATATATTTGTAAATGTTGATCATGTCCCCTCTTAATCTCCTCTTTTCCAGTGTAAACATGCCTAGTCTTGCAAGCCTTTCCTCGTATTCCAGCGTCTCCATACCCTTAATTAATTAAGGGTACTCTCAACATATAAGACAAACTTTGTTTATCTCTCGACTTGGTTAATTTGCCTTCTCCCATGTCCCCTATATGGAATCATGCTCTTTCCACCCCCCCCCCACCCCCCCGGGATGTGACAAATTTATGGCCTCTAATTGGCAAAAGTTTCAAATTGTTAGGTTCCATCAGGTGAAAGGTCAATTTGCCCCAGTAATGTTTACCAACTTCCAATCTGAAAATTCACTTCCTATCTCATACCAGTTTCAATATATGCAGTTTAAAAGCTTTGTTATTGCTCAACTCCCCTCCAACAATCTTTGAATGCTATCTCAATTTGATTGTCTTTGTTTATACACTGTAGGTAGAAAAGGTAATATCTCTGTTAACTACCGTTCCATTTTGACTCCAACTCCTCCTGTTCGAGAAGCCCATGAAGCAAATTGGGAGATAGATCTCCCAACCCCTGTCGATGATGAACCATGTCCTCCATTAGATCAAGAGTGGCTAAAGCTTCTATCAGTGTGGACATACAAGAGACATGTTATACGGTATACACAAGATGTTATTTAACTCCATCTAAGCTTCACACTATTTTTCCATCAACTTCAAACCTTCTGCCCAGCTTTCTCTGCCCCTGTCAGAAAAAGCTGTGCGGGACCCGGCCAGTGTGATCAGCTCTGTGTGTCCGATGGACACATAAGCTGATCACTGGTTAAAACAAAAAAATAAAAACACAAACAAAATATATACTTATCAGTCCAGGGAGCCAGTGATCTAATTCATGTTAGAAAGTACTGTAGCTGCTAAGACTAATGCAATTTTTGGGATTCATACAAACAGGCATAATGTATATGCACAAAAGGAGTGATAAAAAAAACACTTAACAAGTAGTAACTATTGGCATTAGAAAAATTTGAAATTACAGGTATCCTAAATAATATTGTATATATAAGAAGAACTTAAAATTGATAAACTTGTCTTTTTTCAGTCTTGCTAGCCATGCAGCTATGTAGAGGAGATTGCATTTCTTCTTATATTCGTACTGCAGTAATAACAAAGAGCTGTACTTATTCATGTTCATATTTATAGAAATAATTATCTTACAAATCTTTGGAAGTGTTAAGTTATACTGTGCCTAATCAGTTTAATGTTATTAACACTTTGGTGATAAAATGTAACACAAAACTGTTATGTTATATATATTACATATTGTTATGAAATTATAAAATAATAATTTGCAGTTTTGCAAATGTTGGGTGGCAGCAAGTCTCTTTTTACATTGTTAAATCTAATTTTGAAATACGATTTTAATGATATTGGTCACAAAAACACTTAACAATGTTCACTCAAACAAAAATGTTTAATCCTCCAAATTCTTTAAGTCTCCAATCTCTTTCGGGAAAATAATTACTGTAGGGCTCAATTTGTATCGGTAGCTTAATGATTGAAGATGAAAACTTCTTTGCTGAGGTATCTGATTTTTAAACACTTCATTTTAATGTAAATCCTATTATTAAAATAAATTCTGTTTTTAGCTTTACATGGTAATTGAATATATTAGTTCACAGTTCAAACAATGTTTGTAATGGAATAAGCACTGAAAATGTTAGATGTCGAAAAGTACTGTTTTTTTCCTATATGTTAAACTGACTTATTTATTTCTATTTTTTTTTTACAGATAAAATATTGCTTAACCTGTTTACTTACTTTAGAATTATTTTTTGTCATTTCGTATTAATAATCTAGATTAAAGTAAATTCTCTTATGATGCTTGTAAAAAGTTCTCTTTGTTCCTAATTTCTAAACAGCACTATTGTGATTTTCAGAAGATTTTTATCATATTACATGGGCGTTAGTGATCCTAAGTAGCTATTCTCAATGACCATTACTACTTAAAAAGACCAACATATATTATTATAAGACCCACTCTTGTGATGTGTGGAACTAGAGAAAAAAATAATAGTGCAGTTTTTTAATTAAGTTACTAAACCACAGATGAACATTTGAAAATCAAGGGTTATAATTAGAATTTGATTAGCAAAAAGCAATAACACCTGTTAAGGTTATACATATTTTATAATTAGTTATTTACAGAACTTAAAGTGGTCTTAGAGTGGTGGTAGAACTCACCCCCAGCCCTGTGGGTGCCACATCACTAGCCCCTCCCCTTCTTACCCACCTGGCAGAAGACACCCCCAGCCCCTTCCCCTCTTGCCCATCTTGCAAAACATTAATCTTCTGCTGCTCTGCACTTTCAGTCCCTTCATTGTCTGCCTGTATTTTACAGATTTCCATATAAAATACTTCTATTGACACATACTGTAATTCTATTAACAAAATGACATCAACATACATCTCTTCTCTTATCTTATATCTCCCAACTCACCCTTCTATTATGCACAAGATCTCCATCTCTCATCCGCATACATTACCTGCTCCCAGTCATGGTTACAACATTTTTCCTGCAGCACCCAATCTGTGCAATGTTCTCCCATGCACATGACTGTCCTCTATTCTCCAAACCTTTAAGTGTCCCTGAGAACTCCCCTCTTCAGGCAGTTTACCATATTCCAGAACCACCATTACCTCCATATGCTATTCTGTGCAATTACCTTCTACACAGTCCACACATAACTTTACATATTTCTCTTTTTACACTGACACATCCGGCTGTCCCTAGGTCAACATTCCCATGTAACTGGATCATACAGCCCACCAAACACCTGTGCAATCTGGCTAGACTTGTATTACAGCATGTGCAGGCCAGATCTAAGCTGGGCAACAGGGGAGTGTCCCCAGACACTCCAAGCCAAAGGGACACTCAATACACATCCCTTCATCAATTCATCCTGAAGTGGGCTTATTAAACTCACTCTGTGCACTGAAAAGTTACCACAGCAACAGTCTAGGGGGGTCATTCAGACCTGATCATTCGCTAACTATTTTTTTCAGTGCTGCGATCAGATAGTCGCCGCCTATAGGGGAGTGTATTTTAGCTTTGCAAGTGTGCGATCGCATGTGCAGCCGAGCACTACAAAAAAGTTTTGTGCAGTTTCTGAGTAGCTCAGTACTTACTCAGCTGCTGCGATCACTTCAGCTTGTTCTGGCCCGGAATTGACGTCAGACACCCGCCCTGCAAATGCTTGTACACTCCTTTGTTTTTCCAACCACTCCCAGAAAATGGTCAGTTGACACCCAGAAATGCCTTCTTCCTGTCACCTTCTGATCGGCTGTGCAAATGTATTCTTCGTACAATCCATCGCCCAGCAACGATACACTTTGTAGCCGTACGACGATCCTGCACATTGCGGTGCCTACGCATGCACAGTTCTGACCTGATCGCAGGGCAGCGAAAAATCCTAGCATGCAATCAGGTCTGAATGACCCCCTAAGTTACTATGGTGCCTATCTGTCCTTTTGGATCACTAATCCTTGTTACAAAATGATTTATTGAATTTTGTTTGCTTTGTCTTGATCATCAATGTTCATCTTAGATTTACGGTGGATGGACCATATATTTTGGCCCAAAAGTTATGCCAAACACTGGCTGCACCTGGAAAGTCAAAACCCGGTATTCGTGTTGGAAAAAGTCTCAATCCCAGGTTGAAGCGCATACTCTAAAGAAAAGTAGCCGGCCAACAGAGAGACTCAGGAAAATGTGTCAGTATATCTCCTTCACAGTTTTTATTCCTCACGTATTTCTCCCCCCTGATAAAACTTATCCCTCATGCATCTCTCCTTTCTGCTGCATCTTATCCCTCATGCAGCTCTCCCCCTTAGACATCTTTTTGCCCATGCAACTTTCCCCTCTGATGCATCGTATCCCTCACACAGCTCTCCCGCTGACACATTTTATCCCCAGGCAGCTCTTTTCCCTGATGTATCTTATTCCTCATGCAGCTTATCTCCCACACAGCTCTTAGCCCTGATGCATCTTATCCCTCATGCAGATTATCGCCCACACTGATCTTCCACCTAATGCATTTTATCTCCAACAGAACTCTTCCACCTGATGCATCATAACCTCCTCAAAGCTTTCTTCCCTGTCTAACACAGCTTTTTCCCTTACACAGCACACATCTCCCCTCATGTGCCCCCATACAGTGTATCTTCGCTCATGTGCCCCCCCCCACCCCTCATACAGTGTATCTTTCAACATGTGTTGAGTGCCCACCCATACAGTGTATCTTCTGACATGTGCCCCCATACAGTGTATCTTTCAACATATGCCCCGCCATCCACCCATACAGTATATCTTCCAACATATGCCCCCATGCACTGCAGCATATTTTCCCTTATGTGGCTTCCTCACTCATCCAGCTCTTTCCTACCTCTGCTCTTTCTTGTGCTCCTCATTTCAGTACTCCCTTACTACTTGACTTGATCTGTATAGAGGAGTCCCATGGCTGAGCAAGGTGGGCTGGTAGAAATACAACTGACAGAATGCATTTCCACACAGTCCGGGACCCTGGTTATTTAGTTATTTATATAGCACACACAGTAGAGTTGGTATTCATTGCCGGTGCTGGAATCTCGACTGCCAGCATCCCAAAGGTCTAAATGCTGGGGCTGCTTATGGTTAGGCCATGGTGGGCAGGGAGTTTAGGTTTAGGCTGCGAGGAGAGGGTTAGGATTAGGATGCACGGGGGTTAAGGTTAGGCTGCGGGGGTGGGAGGGTTAGGTTTCGGCTGTGAGGAGGGGGGTTAGGGTTAGGAACCACCTGGGATGGCTAAAGTTAAGCTGTGTGGGGGAAGGTTAGGGTCAGGCAGCAGGGAGGAAGAATTAGGGATGTAAGAGGTTAGGCTTAGTATACTTACCAAGTAGGTGTCTGGATACTGCATGTTGGGATGCCACCGGTATCCCAAGCATTGGGATACCGGTGGCATCCCAACTGGGATTCCGATACTATCCACCTTCAAGTGCCAATAAATGTATTGCCAAATATACAGATATGTCCTCATAAATCTTGCCTTAATATACCACATAGCAGGAGATGCCTGGTGTGAATGAGCTTACAGTTTCCATGTAACTCCATTGGCGTTGGGAATCTTTTTTTGCCGGGAATGCATCTTATTCGCATCACTGTCCCGCATACTCTGCTGATTAAAATCATATGCGACATGCCTATATTCTCTGTGCATCATTGGTTGTAACTGCATATGAACTGGTATGTTATAGTGTTTTCTAGGAAAAGGCTGTAATGTTCCATTTCATATGCAGAAACAGCTGTGGTTGCACACAGAATATAGGCATACCGCATATCATTGTGCCTGCATCCTATTCAAATCATTTTGTGAATTGTAAAAAGATGCTCGGTACTACTGAGTCATGCCACGGCATGGCATGATTGGAAGAGCTGTTTAAAGTGCAGGGAGGCTAGATTGAGTGGACACATCTGTAAGACATTTTAATACCATAACAGACTATGAATAGAACTCATCTGCCAGTGACAATGTCAAGAGAAAATTATAAACATTTATTATAAAAAAGAGATATAATATACAATATACAAAGTAAAATAACATTATTCAATTCAACAATATTAATAAAAAACAATAATGTCATGTCACTGAGAGTAACAGGCAGCATTACCTATTTTCTTTGGTTCAGTGGCAGAACTAGTGAGTGGTAGGCCCAGGTGCAACAATTTCCTTTGGGCCCCCACCATCCCAGTCCCAACCCCAAAACCCATATTAGAGACTCTTTTTGAAATGGGAATGGTGCATGGCCTAAATAATTGTTAGACTTTTATTTAAAATTCAAATATACTGTATAATGTATGCGGTATAAGAACAGCGAGCCGATCAGTGGCTACAGATCATACGCCAACAAGATGACAACAACAAACTTACAAGGCCAATTGCCTTCTCAGTTTCAAACTCATCAAATACAGCAGCAAAGGGACTAGCCAATAAGTCATTGTTGCTTACCCCAGTAGGGGAGATCAGCCTAATCAGTACTAAAGGGTAGCACTTGAATATACTGTAAATAGCCCCTGGACTGCTATTATTTCCTGCCAGTCACATCCTCATCTGTCAAATGAACACTGTCCTGACACAACAAATGGGCATCCCGATAACATATTAAATTGATAACTTTCCTCAGAGATTTGTCCATTCCCCGCCAAAGGTATTTACATGCCAAAAAATCTACTGTAGGCCACAAACCTGTAATCACCATAATATCCTGGATCATTACAATACCATAAAATCTTGGATCGGGATGCAGTCAAGATGCCAGCTGTCAGGATCCTAGCAGTCGGCATGCCAATGCCAGAATCCTGGCAGCCGTCAGAATACCAATACCGGATACCATATGGAAAAAAAGGGGGGTGAGATGATCTCTGCGCACTGGAAGCAGCTTTAGTGGGTGTGGGCATGAATGTGTCACCAGTCACATAAGAATACAAACTAAAATAAGTGGGTGGGTTACGGCTGTGGGGAAGGTTAGATTTAGGTGCCACCTGGGGGGGTTAGGCTGCAGGGAGGGATGGTTAGAGTTAGATACCACCATGGGGATTAGGTTTAGGCACTAAGGGGGTAGGGTTATGGTTAGGCTGTGTGAAAGGGGGTTAGATTTTGGTACTACCGGGGGTGAGGTTAGAGTCAGACACTAAGGGGAAGGTTAAGTTTAGGCTGGGGAAAGGAAGGGTTAGGGTTAGAGGAGAGGGGGAACAGTCTTACCTTCCCCCTGTCAGGATATACACTATCAAGATGTTGGCATCGATATTTTGACCATCAGCCGGGATATCATAAAATTCCAAAAACATCTAGTCCACAAACATGCAATCCTGGACCATGGTAAACCTCAGATCAATGGACTATCTGGTCCCCAAAATATTCCTCACAAAATGAAGGACCAATACCCCAGTATAACAGAAGGACTCTGTGCTATGGGCTTCATTCAGGGTTGCATGGAAATCCTATGGTTTGTACTGCTTCAATGTTTGTACTGCTGTGCATGTGCAGGACCCATAATGCGCATGTACAGAATGGGTGTTTGACATGCTGCATCCATTTCTGGGGGGGAGTCCACCACTGAATCAGGCCCTATATACATAAATAGGAACATCCAAATAAATGGAGAAATAATAAACTGTTTTGTATGTTATAAATGGAACCAATATTTGCAGAGAATATCAGGATATGGATGTATGGCATTCAGTAGCTGATCTAGGACCAATATATCATTCATGCAGAAAAAGCTGTACTGGGGCACAAACTGAGTAGTCTGATATAAGTTTGGTTATATAAGTACAAGTACTGAGAATATCAGAACATGATCAGGTAACTAGGGAGATAAAGAATCCGGACACAGGATCAAGAGTATATTTTAAACATGCATAAAAATATTATATTATCTGGATATGTGTATAATACAGTTATGTCCTCATACACCAAGGGGTAAATTTACTTAATGTTAATTTCGGTCAATTTGGTGTTATCCTGTGATATTGCATCGATCTCCTAAAGGCAAACTTGTATGGAACACTTTCTGAGGGAATCCAAGTTCGAATTCCTAAATGAGGAAAAAACGTTTTCTTCCCAGTGTTGGATCTTGAATGTTTTGGATTCAATATATATACCTGCAGTGCTTTGGGTGCTATTTCACAAAGGTCCATTGGAGAACTGTATGCTGACGCTGTGTGTTGATAACTACTGATGACTGCTGAGCTGTCTGCTGACCTATTTGACTGTCCACTCCTCATTGAGGGTCTTAATGTTAATATTAGTGAGCTAGATTAACAATAGGCAGCAGGCAAAACATTCTTTTTTATTTTTATAATGTAGGAAGTTACATCTTTATTGTCTAAGATGCTGTATACCTAAGTGTGTCACACTGGTACTGAGTATTATCCCTTGGTGAAACTGCATTCTGCTGTTGTTGTTTTTTTGTCATTGTCCACAGTGCAGCTGCAGCCCAGAGCTCCTAATACAGGACGGCATTAACCCTTGGTGCACACTGATGTTTTTTGTCACCATCCTGTACCTACATTGCAGCCCAGAGCTCCTAATACAAGGCAGCATTAACCCTTTATAGGCGCATAGTGCATGCTGGTGCATTGTCAAGTTTTTGATGAAGTTGTCATTCGTAAAAAAGCTTAGTACAGTAGGTGTAATTCCACTGTGTTAATCAATATAAGAAATATTAGTCTTCAATGCGAAGTTGTCATTTGTGAAAACACAAAAAAAGTTGGTTGATTGTTTTTGTACAACTTCTGTGTGTTCAATAAAGCTCAGTAGGTGCCATGCAGTAATAAATATAAGCACTGTGAATACACAGTGTGAAGTCATTTGTGAAAAAAACCCAGAAAAAGCTGTTTATTTGTTTAGTACAACTAGTGTGTTCAATAACCCTTAGTAGGTGCCATGTCGATATGGATCAAGATCAGTCCATAGAAAAGCAGGAGCAGCAACCATGTACTAGTCCTGTGGCTGCTGTCAATCATGATGATCGTGATATTAGTATGTAGTATTTCAACATCCACTAAGGCTGGTGCTCAAGGGCATAGAGGGTTTAAAAAAGAGCACCTGAAATCAAAACAATACTTTACAATGCTAAAGAAAAAAAACATTGCCTAATTATCAAATATATGACTATCAACACTGGAATCCACCATTACAGAAGTCTCTGTTATTGGTTGCATTGGGCGGCAAAGGTCTTTCTCATAGAATCTGTAGTTCATTTTTAGGAACATAAGTCTTTTTCCCCATTTTATTAGTTGCTACTTAAAATGTTTTCAGTAGCTTACATACAACTGGAGTAAGTTACTGTACATTGCCCCTCCTCTCCCTCTGTTATAGCTTGTTGTGTAGGTTTTGATGGCTTGTAGCTGTTCCTCCATTCACTGACGCATATACTGTAAAATGTTTTGGTCAGACAGACTTTAAAGATACCTTGATGGTGAGTCAAGGTACGCATTCCTGAGATTCATTTTTTATTTGAGACCAAGAGGTGTTGTGATAGACTTGCCAGCTACCATAGTTTAAGATACCTTTTATATGCTTGAAACTACCTTTTCTGCTAGTGAGTTGGCATACGCAATACCCCGTTTCATTTTTACTCATATGGGATGTTTTTGTGTAATGATTCATTCCAAAGATTAACAATACTAAACATTGTTTGCCCTGTTTTTCGTTTTCCTCATATTCCAATAAAACTGGTTTGTGTTGGGAGGAACAAGCGATATTTTCACCTATTGCAGAGGACAGACTACACAGAACATTTACCAACTAACAGGAACAAATAATTTTATTAATAACGCAGAACATTCCAAAGCTCTTTGGAGGACATTTACTAAGCAGTGATAAGAGCGGAGAAGTGAGCCAGTGGAGAAATTGCCCCATCGACCAATCAATAGCTCTGTATAGTATAATTTTATAGTATGCAAATTATAGATGTTACTTAAGTGCTGATTGGTTGCCATGGGCACTTCTACGCTCTTATCACTACTTAGTAAATGTCCCCCTTTATCTCCTATCTTGACTAATGCAAACTCTTCCTTTCTGGCCTCGCTCCTACATGTAATTCAATTCATCCTCACAATTTTATCAAGGTTCGTTTTCCCTCTTGCAGCTTTAATTCTGCAACACAGCTTTTTCAAACTCTATGCCAGCTCCTCTTTGCTGGACGAATCAAATTTAAACTAATCAGCATCAATGAAATGCATTCAGCCACTCCTGTCTCCTACAGTATATCTCAGATCATTTCAAACTCCACATTCCCTCCTACCCTCTAAGCTCTCTTAATGGTCAGTGCTTCAACGCTCCACTAAATATATCATCACACTCCCGCCTCCAAGATTCCCACTATGCTGTTTAATAACTATGTAATATGTTCCCATATCCAGTCAGTTCCTGAATCAGCCTTCAAAGTGTTGAATGTGCCTTAAAAATCCACTTCTTTATCAAACTTTATCAGTGTTCCCTCTATCTAAAACCATTATGTTCTGGCCTCCCTTTGCTCTCCTAACTCTGTGTGACATCTCATTTTTGTTTCAGCATCATTTTGCCCAGAGTTTTCAAACTCTCATGAACAAAACCCACCTAGCTGCTACCTGTCCCCTATACTGTACTGTCATGTTCTGTCATATTCTTCTTTTTTTCACCAATCTTTGGAAAAATTGTGGAAAGATCCAAGGCATTTCATTCCTCATGTTAAAAGGAAAAGTGCAGCAACTATGTTTTTATATCAATCATGTTAGATGTGTTTAATTGTAAATTTTACATTTGTGAAGTCTAAATTTTTTATATAACTACACATTAATATTTAATGTAACAAAATGTATACAATAGAAGTTTCTGATATCAGGGAACACTGGCCCTCATTCCGAGTTGTTCGCTCAGTAATTTTCTTTGCATCGCAGCGATTTTCCGCTAATTGCGCATGCGCAATGTTCGCACTGTGACTGCGCCAAGTAAATTTGCTAAGAAGTTTGGTATTTTACTCACGGCATTACGAGGTTTTTTCTGCGTTCTGGTGATCGGAGTGTGATTGACAGGAAGTGGGTGTTTCTGGGCGGAAACTGGCCGTTTTATGGGTGTGTGTGAAAAAACGCTGCCGTTTCTGGGAAAAACGCGGGAGTGGCTGGAGAAACGGGGGAGTGTCTGGGCGAACGCTGGGTGTGTTTGTGATGTCAAACCAGGAACGACAAGCACTGAACTGATTGCACTGGAAGAGTAAGTCTCGAGCTACTCAGAAACTGCACAGAAAAATCTTTTCGCAATATTGCGAATACTTCATTCGCAATTCTGCTAAGCTAAGATACACTCCCAGAGGGCGGCGGCTTAGCGTGTGTAATGCTGCGAAAAGCGGCTAGCGAGCGAACAACTCGGAATGAGGGCCACTGTTTCCTACAGTACATTGCCTTAAACATAAATTTGCTGCCAAGGTTTGGAATTAGGCATATTAATTATATAAGATATTTAAGCATTTGTTTAATTTGTTAGGACATATACACTTTAAAAAAGTAAGAATATCATTATACACAAAAGTTTGAAAACATCAAATCCATTGGGTGTGACAGAATAACCTGAGAAGCTGGTCACAAAATCAAATGTATTTTACAGGTGTGTCATGAGGATGGGATCCATTTGAGCTATATTTCTAATATTATCTAAAGTACACACAATGCCAAAGAATTACAATATTTTTATAATGTTTTCCAATAGTTAAAGAGTTGTTAAACAAACTTAAATCCAAAGTTTTTCAATTAATTTTAGTAATGCAGATAATTAACTAAAGCAGACATTGGTGAACTACACAGTACAAGCCATGTATTTACAACCACAATTGGGTTACTGCTTAAAATATTGATTCAACACACTGTACTCATGAAGACACATGTTAAAATAGCAAGATAAAAAAAACTTAAATGAGGTATTTTATCTGAAAAACAGATAACCAAATGGTATGGTCTTTTCCCCTACAGTAGTGGAAATACCAAGGGAACAACCCTTGGCCTCCATACTGTACCTTATTAGTAACTTTCAGCACTTCCCCAGTGCTATAAAACTATAACTCATGCTTAGTAGAGAGCATGAAGCTTAGAAGTCTAGAATGCAATGCACTGTTACACCGCTGGGCACCAAAATGTGCTTACATTTGAAAAAAAAAATAGAAAAGTCAAAGTAAAATGATACACAGATGCAAAAATACAGGATGCTGCTTACAATTACAGTGAATACAAACATAGTAAAAATAAACTAAAAAGAGGTACTGTAAGGTGCAATTCATTACAAAGCATATGTTACATTTAGATAAGAGGTAATAAAAGAAGCTAATTTGTTGTTTTGATGTTGTCTGAAACTGAAATACAGAAGACATCACTGAAACTACTGTGCATTTTATAGACAGGGCTGCTTAGAAATAGAACTGAACTGCACATAGGAGCAATTGAGTTAAGAGAAATCACACTGACCACTAGTGATGGCATATGATTGTTATAAAGTGATCAATTTTAGATATGAGATTAAGCCACAGTTTCCAAGAACAATGTTTTACTGTCAATTGTAGCAGAGTTTTTACCATTCATAACACCCCTAAAATTACTCTTCATGCTGTTGTTACTGAAAATGTGTTGTATTTTTCTCTTTCCTTTTAAATATTAATAAAAATTAGTCAAATACTGTATATTGTAAAATAACTAGCTACGAGTATAAGGAATAGTGAAGAGTCTCATAAAACACAAGTATAACTATTAGTTCTTCATAACAAATATCTCTCTATAGTAATGTGAGCATGTGCTGTAAATTTACATTTATAATCTAGAACACTGGTTCCCAACCTGGGGAATTACTACTGCTATGGTTTCTTGCTGTAAAGTTCATGGAAGCATTAATAAAATATCTGAAATAGCCAGGCATAACCCTGATAACAAATAAGAAAAGTACATCCCTGCAAAAAAACTTTTGTGATCTACAGTTTTATTTATACAAATGTGTAACATAATAACATAGTAACATAGTTTATGAGGTTGAAAAAAAACAAGTTGTCCATTGCGTTCAACCTTTATATATTGACCATATACTGTTCCTTATATACCATAGCTTAACCCATAATGACTCAGGTGTAGTTGGTTTATCGTCTATTTGACAACTAGAATGCTTAGTTTTCTTAAAATACATTTTTCTAGAATACATTATCTATATCTATAGATTAAACCATAATGTCTCAATTAATACAGTTTTTCTTAAAAATACATTTTTTCTACGATGCAAACATATAGAAGTTGTATCCTTAGATATCTTTTTCAGTTACAAATTTATCTAATGCGTTTTTAAAAGTGTTGACCGTATCCGACATTATTACCTTCCATAAGAATTCCATATCCTTACTGTCCTTATTGTGAAGAACCCCCTTCTTCTCGGGGTAAGAAATAACCTCTCCTCTTACCTCAGAGGGTGTCTGCGTGTTATGTGTAGAGATCTCTCAATAAACAGATCTCCTGTTAGCTCCATGTATTGTCCTTTTAAGTATTTATAAATATTTATAATGTCCCCTCTTAGACGCCTCTTTTCCAGTGTAAACATATCTAAACTAGTAATCTTTTTATAATAATCCAGTGCTTCTAATCCCTTAATCAATTTTGTAGCTCACCTCTGCACCCTTTCAAGCTCTAAGATATCTTTTTTATAATGTGGTGCCCAGAATTGTACACAATATTCAAGATGTGGACTTAACAATGATTTATATAATGGCTGTATTACGCTTTCATCCATTGTCTCAATTCCCCATTTTATGCATGCCAGTACCTTATTTGTTTTGCTGCTGCAGTTTGACATTGGGTACTATTATTTAGTCTATTATCAATGAGTACCCCTAAATCTTTAAAAAAAAACATTTCCCCTAACTTTTCCCAAATTAATTTGTAGGTTGCATGATTATTTTTAGCCCCAAAATGCATGACTTTACATTTATCTATATTAAACCTCATTCTCCATATTACTGCTGCCCAAACTTCCAGTTTAAATAAGTCATTTTGTAGGGACTCTGAATCGCTATCTGAGTTAATTACTCTGCATAGCTTGGTATCATCTGCAAAAATTGACACTGTGCTTTCAAGATCTTTTCCTACAGTAGGTCATTAATAAATAAATTGACAGTAATCGCCTGAGTACTGACCCTTGAGGTATTAAACTGAATACAGTGGCCCAGTTCAAGTACATTCCATTAACCACAACTCGCTGTTTCCTATTTTCCAGCCAGTTACTTATCCAAGTACAAATAGTGTTTCGTGGCCGAGTTCTCTTAGTTTGAAAATCAGCCTCATGTGAGGCACTGTATCAAAGGCTTTAGCAAAATCTAAATAGACCACATCAACTGCATTTCCCCAGTCAACATTATCGCTCACTTTCTCGTAGAAATAAATTAAGTTTGTTTGACATGACCTGTCCCTAACAAAACCATGCTGATTCCTATTAACAATATTGGTGGTATCCAATTACTCCTCCATGCAATCCCTTAATATTCCTTCCAATATTTTCCCCACTATAGATGTCAAGCTAACTGGTCTATAGTTGCCAGGATGAGTTTTTATTCCCTTTTTAAATATTTGGATTACCTCTGCTATACACCAGTCCTTAGGTATCATGCCTGATTTAATTGAATCAGAGAAAATCAAGTATAAAGGGATTGCTAGTTCTGAGTATAGCTCCATTAGAACCTATGGGTGTAGACCATCTGGAACAGGAGATTTATTGATCTTATTTTTATATAGTCTCTCGTGGACTACTTATTCACTCAAAAAAGTACTCAGCAATGGTACACTGTCATTACTTATGTTATTCACTACCTCCACCATCTGGTCCTCTCTAGTAAATACAGATGAAAAAAATGTGTTCAATATTTCTTCTTTTTGTTTTTCATAATTTATTATTACTCCTGACTCTCCTGTTAGAGGTCCTATATTCTCTTTTTTTAATATTTTACTGTTTATATACTACTTAAAAAACTATTTAGGGGCAGAGCTCCTGAACGACGGTCATATAAACAGGCTTTATTTTACATTTATCCCGAATTGCTGCGGACAGTAGCCCGCTTAGATACACTCTAACAGCAGCCTGCTCACATTGGGTGTTTCAGGTCTCGGAGCCGGGAAGTGCATCCTGCATTTCTGCGGGTTGAGGCCTGTACACTCCACTGAAGCCGGGGACTAAATTTGCACTGGAGCCCGGAGGTGACGCCTAAGCCCTTTCATCCCGTGGGTCTGGCCCTCCCCCTGCACTGAAGACCTGCCGCTGCCCCCTCTCACCTGCTGCCCCAGACATGGACTTATAGGTGAGGCTGCCTCCTGCTGTGGTGGTACGGCACTGAGTCCCGGCGCTCGCGACCAGAAGTGCCGCGGCCGGGGATAGCTGTCCCCTCTCTCCTCCAGTGGGTCTTTGTCGGCGGCGACTTACACCTCCCGGACCCTGCCAGCTTCTGGGGAGTAGCGCGCCGTGTCCTCTGGCATGCCGCTGCTTCCTCACACCTGCTGCCTCGACCGCTAACTCTGGCGCTGGGTCCCGGCTCCCGCGACCGGAAGTGCCGCGGCCAGGGTTGGCTGTCTCCTCTCTCCCCCGGCGGGGCTCTGTCTCTGTCTGCACGGCTGCTGCCTCCAGGCCCCGGCCGGCTCCTGAGGAATCTGATGAGCAGTCTTTACTGCTGTTCTGTGTGCATGCTCCCCCTGGCTATTTCTCCCTCCACTATTCAACAGATACCCCGCTGTTTGTATTTGTTGACACTGTCTGTGGACTGAGGCAAAATCTACAGTGGGTCTACATTTTCATATACAGGGCACATACATAAAAAAGGGGCGTTTCTTAGCAAGCTAACCGAGAAGACGCATTTTGGCTGAGCTCTGGCAAAATCCCTATCATTTAGCCTCCTATTTAGTGCTGAAGCCTGCCCAAACCCACTAGAACAACCGCCCCGTTACATACACTCGTTCGGGCAGCTGGGGGTGTGCTGCGGAGCCGGAGGACAGAGATTCTCTTCCCTTGCAGGTTGCGGCCCCCCCCCCCGTAACCAGGAGGCCGGGACCTGCCGTGCGGAGACCGCCGGGCG
This sequence comes from Pseudophryne corroboree, assembly GCF_028390025.1. Classification (NCBI taxonomy): domain Eukaryota; kingdom Metazoa; phylum Chordata; class Amphibia; order Anura; family Myobatrachidae; genus Pseudophryne; species Pseudophryne corroboree. Next base: position 309,766,943 of record NC_086445.1, read on the forward strand.
GACTTCAGCCCATCTGGCGTCACGCACCCACTGACACGGTGACAGTGAGACCTACAGCGCCTGCCATCTTGAGCCTGCTGACTCCGTGTGCCTCCCCAACCCGGCTTAGCTACATCTTCTCTCTCATCTACCATAGTGGGGGAATCTGTGCAGCACCCGCGGTGGACTTGCATCTGCCATTTTGTGATCCCGGACGCACTGTGGTCGTACCCGTCAGTTTGAACCCAGGGCGCAGCTATTGAGCTACCCCTCTTCTCTGCTACACCGGACCTGGATTTACTTCTGCAGTCCTAAGATGCCCAGACGTGGTATCATTATGCTTCTCTGAATGTGTGACGCACGGCTGTCCTGATTTCTTAATATTTACCTTTGTGACGACCTGTGGCTTCCCTTGCCCCCCCCTTTTTTATATACATTTTTTTTTTGGGGGGGATATACCATAACTATTTTTCTTTGAATATTGAATCTGTTTTCATGTGTTGATTATGGCACAGAACAAGAAGAAAAATCCCCCAGCTTCTACAAATTTTTTTGGCAACAAAGCTAAAAGTGCCACATCTCAAATGGCTTCTCCAGAATCTCCCTCCTCCCCTGTCTCTTCGGTACCGAGCATTGATCCACAGATCCAAGCAGTAATGACGGGCCTTTTGGAAGGCGTCCAATCGGCCTTTAAACAAGAACTGTCTAAAGCGGTATCAGAATTTAAAACTGAGATTGCTTCTCTGGGCAACAGAACAGATCTTTTAGAATCAAAAACGGACGACCTCTGTCGATCACAGCAACGCCTTGATAAGGAACTTTCCAGGCTTCATGAGGTGGAATGGTTAAAGGAACGCCAAGAAGACCAAGAAAATCGTTCGCGCCGTAATAATCTTAGAATTCGCCATGTGCCGGAATCGATCCAGAGTTCGGCGCTTCCTACTTTCTTAAAAGATCTGTTCCAATTTCTAGTGCCTGAACTTACTGAATAGGACTGCATGTGCGACAGAGCGCATAGAGCTCTACGTTCCAAACCCTCTCCGTCTCAACCACCTATAGACGTGATAGTACGCCTACACTACTACCGCTCCAAAGAAAGAATCCTATCATTAATCCGTGATACCCAAGACATTACTTTTTGAGAGATACAGATTCAAATATTTCAGGATCTGGCACCCTCGACGATCCAAAAACGTAGAGATCTCCAACCAATCACAAGAGTCCTCCGTCAACAACAAATTAGTTATCGTTGGGGATTCCCTTTTATGCTTCATGTTTTTGCCAACAAAACGGTTCATGCTATTAAAACCCTGACGCAGGGACAGGAGCTAATGGATAAGCTTGATATTCTTCCGGATGAGGCTTCTTCTTCCGCTACTTCTGCGTTATCCCCGAAGCCTCAACGTCCCCGACCACCACAGCCGGAGTGGACAAGGGTGACCCGTCGACAAGAAAAGACTGGCGAACACACTTGAAAATGACTGGCTGCACCGGGTCTCTCCATGGTTTTGTTGGTGATTTTATATGTTACCTCATGGTCTTTATGGATGGGCAGGCGTGTCCTTTTGCACAATCTGACTGCAATAATGATATCCTTTCAATAGTTATTTCATAATGTGATAGATGTAGCCTTCTACACAATGTGATTTTTGATGAGAGTATGTTTCGGTGTGTTGCCCCCTTTTTTTTTTCTCCCCCTCCCTTCCTCCCTCTCTCTTCCCCCCACAGGTTCGACGACGATAACCCCCTCATGATGTTGGGGACTTGTTTTAAATGTTTAAGCTTGGGCTGAAATCTATAGGTTCAGGTTTTCAAACAGCCGTGTTATATGTTTTTGCCACTACCCCACATGCTCCCTTTCTTAATTGTTCATTTTGATGGATTGTATTTTTTGTGGCGGTCCCTACGCGGGACCCATCTTTACAGGGTTCTTGCCCATATGGGCTCTTCTCTCCTACTTAACTTCTTTCTCTTGACTGTATCTTTACTCCTCCCTTTTTCTGTTTCTTTTTTCTTTCTTTGGGGCGGTCCTCGGCGGATTGTGAGGACTGACTTTCCTTTCATTATAGAATGTCGACCGTGGCAGGTTATGTTAAGACCCTCCCTTGTAGTACCCTATGGCACTTAAGCTTCTCTCCATTAATGTAAACTGACTAAATTCCCCTAGGAAACGCACTATTGTCCTGAGTGCATGCAGACGGGAGAAAGCAGATATAGTATTTCTTCAGGAGACTCACCTCACTGGTCATCACTCACAGCTTAAAGGTAAACAATTCTCTCAGACTTTCTTTGCATCCGCCAATTACAAGAAACGAGGCGTTGCTATCCTAATTCATCGTAGCATCCCGTTTTTAAATACCCACATAATAGCAGACCCAGAGGGATGCTACATAATGGTGTCAGGCACTATTAGGTCTGAGACCCTGACTTTGATCTCAGTATATGCTTCCAACCAAGACCAGTCCCAGTTCTTTCACTCACTATTTAGAAATATCAGTAGATCCGCGCAAGGACACATAGTTTTGGGGGGAAACTTCAATACTATACTTGACCCACTTTTGGATAGACTCATTCTCGGCACCTCTCCTCACCCTCATAAACTGACTCCCGCCTCCTTGAAGGCCTCAAACACTCTTATTTCTTCCCTGAAGCAATACAGTTTGTGTGACTCTTGGCGTTTAAAACATTCTTCGGCAAAGGATTACACTCACTTTTCAGCTCCTCATAAACTGTACTCGCGGATAGCTATGTTACATATATCTCATTCTATCTCTTCTCTGGTTGTGGATGCGGGGATAAAACCATTCACATGGACCGACCACTCTGGGGTCTATATCCTATTGGATATCTACAGAATCTCTCGTGGGGAGCGCAAGTGGCGACTCAATGACTCTATTTTACAACACCCCTCCACTCCAGCTGAAATTAAGGTGGCCATACAACATTATTTTGAGGACAACTCCTCCCCTGATATCTCTCCTGGGGTTCTTTGGGAAGCTCATAAGGCCACTCTTTGGGGTCATCTGATAGCCAAATCTGTTGCGATTAAAAAAAAGGCTACCCAGGAAATCTCTTCCATTGAATCTCAAATAGCTTCTTTAACTGCACAATACAGACAGTCTCCTTGTGCTACCTTACTGTCACAAATTGACAAACTTAAAGGTCAGTTAAATACTTTATTGTCTAATCGTGCAGCGACTATTCTCCAGAAACTATGGCAACGTTTTTACGACAAAGCCGATAAAGTAGATACAGTCCTGGCAAACAAATTGAGAAGTCAACAGGCGAAAAGTATGATCACTAAAATGTATTCTAGCAAACTGAAATCTTACACTTATGATCCCAAGGTTATGGTGGATGAATTCAAAGAATATTATACTTCGCTTTACAATCTGCCAGACCCAAACTTGTCTTCCCCTAATAGAGCCGAGGAGGTGCAATCATATTTGTCATCAACACCTTTGCCCCGCATTTCTGAATCCCAGCTTTTAGTACTAAACAAACCCATTTCTATAGAGGAGACGACAATGGCTATTCAGTCAATGAGATATTCAGCAGCCCCAGGCCCTGATAGGCTGACTGCCCAATATTATAAGACATTTCTCACGGAACTGGTACCCCACCTTACATCTCTCTTCAATAACATTCTGGATGGAGCATCATTTGACTCGGCTACTACTCAGGCTGGTATTGTGGTAATCCCGAAGCCCGATAGGGACCCCACACTTTGCCAAAACTATAGACCAATATCTCTGCTAAACGTTGACCTGAAAATTTACGCTAAGATTTTGGCCTCTCGTTTGGCTCCCCTTCTTTCTTACTTGGTCCACCCCGACCAGGTAGGTTTTATTCCTGGTCGACAGGCATCCGATAACACCAGGAGAACTATTGACTTACTGCACTCTATTCACAAGCACAAAACACCCGCCCTCCTGATGGCGTTGGATGCGGAGAAGGCGTTTGACCGTATTTCGTGGCCTTTTGCCTTCGCAGTTCTCCATACTATGGGGTTCTCTGGAAAATTTTACGACGGTATTTCGGCTTTATATTGATCTCCAATGGCAAAAGTCTCCGTTAACCAAATAACATCCGCAGGCTTCAGGATAGCCAATGGTACTAGACAAGGTTGCCCACACTCGCCCCTGATTTTTGCGTTAGTAATGGAACCCCTAGCTGCCAGGATTCGCAGCAACCCAACTATCTCGGGGGTGAGCGTTGGCTCCTCAGAGCACAAAGTAGCCTTATATGCAGATGACATTTTAATTTCTCTTTCCAACCCTATCTAGGCTTTACAACCACTCCTTTCTGAAATCGGTCTTTACTCCTTATATTCAGGTTACAATATTAATACGAGTAAGACTGAGGTACTTGATTTCTACATACCAGCTCCCACCAAACGTGTGTTGGAAACGTCATTCCCCTTTCATTGGCATAAACAAAAGATAAAATACTTGGGTATTTTCTTGACACGTAGCCTTCACCAGCTTTTCCAGGCCAATTTCCCCCGCATTCTAGACCAAATCAAATCCGACCTTCAAGCGTGGTCGTCTCAATATATATCATGGATCGGTAGAATGAACTCGGTGAAGATGAATGTTCTTCCTCGGCTCTTATATCTCTTTCAAACTCTGCCAATTTATATACCTCCCTACGTTTTCAAATTTTTACAATTTCAAACTTCTCACTTTGTTTGGAATGGCAAGCGCCCTAGAGTTAGGTTGAAAATATTACAGCGACCTTCGCACGCTGGAGGACTGGGTATTCCCGACTTTAAGAGATACTATTTGGCATCCCAACTGGCTCAATGTGTCCAATGGTGCCGCTCAGATATGAAAAAGGTTTGGGTCGATATTGAAGCTGATGAATTGGGCCTTACCACCACCTCCTCCCTCCTTTGGCTAACTAGGGAGACCCGCCCACGGTCTGTGAGGGCACATCCTATTGTTTCTCGTTCCTTATCTATCTGGGATTTTGCCAATAGGAAATATAAACTGGCCCCCACTCAATCTCCGATAATTCCTCTATTTCATAACCCGGATTTCCCTCCCGGGATGGTTAAAACATCCTTTGCCTGCTGGAAGCGGAACGACATTCTATTTCTTAATGATATCACTAGAGACCTCCACTTTCCCCAGTTTTCTCAGATTCAGGAGAGAGTAGATCTCCCATCCAGATCAGACACTTTCACTCTACAAAGGGTAATCTATTGGTTAATAGGCCCCTTACCAATTTTGAAACTCTTTGCCTACGTCGCTCCTCTACTAAAGGTCTAATTTCTACCTTATATATGTTAATGACTGAGGAAGCCCCCGCCATACGAGACCCCCATGTATTGGCTTGGAAAAAGGATTTAGGCATCCAGTTAGATCCTGAAGAATGGGAGGAGATCTGGGGAAATGCCACCTCAAGCTCAATTTGTGTCAAGGTAAAAGAAATTATTTATAAAATTCTGTATAGGTGGTACTATATGCCCTCCCGTTTAAGTGCTATGTACCCGAATACCTCAGATAGATGCTGGAGGGGATGTCAAGAGGAGGGCACCTTTATTCACGTATGGTGGTCCTGTCCAAAACTAACTGCACTTTGGAAAGAAATCATTGCTCTTATTTCACAGATCCTTGAAATCTCCGTCCCCCTCGACCCTAAATATGTACTACTCCCATTGGGTTTCCCAGCATTAAATAGGCATCAAAATAAACTGATTCGGCACATAATTTCAGCTACTACATGCCAAATAGCTGTAGACTGGAAGAAACCCACTGCACCCTCATTAGAAACAGTTCTCTCTCGCATATGGTACATTTATAAAATGGAGTACATGACAAGCTTAATTAATCACTCCGCCTCTTCATTTGGCAGAGTGTGGGGTCCATGGATGGCTTCCCAGAAAGCTCAGTCTCCTTTTTTCTGAAACTGCCCAGGCCTGGTATTAATTATTGATACGTCCTCTCCCCCCTCCGATGTCCTGCCCCAGGGATACTATCTTGTTCTCTTGCTCTTTTTTTCTCCTTTCTTCCTTCTTTCTTTCTTTCTTTCTTTCTTTCTTTCTTTCTTTCTTTCTTTCTTTCTTTCTTTCTTTCTTTCTTTCTTTCTCTTTCAGCTTATACCGGTTCTATGACCGGTTCAGTTGAGGAACTCTTCCTCGTCCCTCACTTATGTTAAAAATGGTTCACTATATGTCAGTTACCAATATAGCATTACTGTTTCTTATTCTGATATTTGTGATTGCATCACCGGTAATTATCTTTTGTTAACGGTAATGTGTTGTGACCAACTCAATAAATTTTTTATTAAAAAAAAAAAATATTTAGGGTTTATTTTACTGTCCTTATCTATTTGCCTTTCGTTATCTATTTTAGCTGCTCTGATTCTTTTTTGCATTTCCTGTTACAGTTCTTATAGTACTTCAATGACTCTTAATTCCCATATGTTTTGGATGGTTTGAATGCTTGCATCTTTTTTTTTTTAACCTTCTTTTTAAGCCACATCAGTTTGTATTTAGAACTCCTGTGTTTACTGCCCATGGGAATGAATTTCTGAATATACCGTATTTATCGATCAAACTTTTAAAAGCATCCCACATTTCATCAGTTTTCTTACCATAAAACAAAGTGTCCCAGTCAATGTTCGTTAATGCTTGTTTCAACATGTCATAATTTGCCTTACTTTGTGGAACCCTTATAGTGAAGCTTTTGGAAACTAATATCGAATGTGACCAGGCTCTCCCTTACAATAGTATTTGATACCATCTCAACATTATTAGTACTAGGTCCAGTATAGTCCTAGTTCTCATAGGCTCCTCGATAACCTGATACAAGTAATGATCTTTTAGCATATTTAAGAACCTGTTTCCCCTAGCTGTAACACATGAAACATTGCTCCAATTGATGTTAGGATATTTAAAGTCCCCAAAGATTAGGACCTCCCCCAGTCCTGCAGATTTTTTGATTTGCTGCAAGAGTTGCACCTCCTCAGTCCTGCTAATGTCAGGTGATTTGTAGCATATCCCTATTAGTAACTTTTTTGTTCCTTTTCCCCAGTTGAAATTTCAACCCATAATGCCTCCACATTATTTGCTGTCCTCTCATACATAACCTCCTTTTAAAATAGTTTTAAGAATGGTTTAACATAAAGACATACCCCTCCTCCTCTTTTGTTAGCCCTGTCTCTCCTAAAGAGAATATATCCCTCCAGGTTTGTTCCCAAGTCATGAGAATCATTCCATCATGTCTCCGTAATACCTATAATATCATATTGGTCCTTTAATGCAATAAATTAAAATTCCCTCATTTTACCTGATAGGCATCTTGCATTTGCAAGCTTAGACTTTAGTTTAGTGATTACCTTTATCTTATGGGTTTTTTTGATGATTCTTTTACATTGCTTAAGTGATTATTCCTTGATTTATCAATGTTGTCTGATTTTCTCCTCCCCCTTCTTCACCCCCAATATGCTTAATACACCCCTCATTTCTGCTCTCAATGATCATCCCATTAATTCTTTCAAGTCCTACCCCCCCAACGCCTAGTTTAAAATCACCTCCAACCCTCTAACCATCCTTCCCCCGAGCACCGCTGCCCCCTCCTCACTCAGGTGCAATCCATCCCGACAAAGAAGATGGCTCCTGACCAAGAAGTTTGCTCAATGCTCCAGAAAAACAAATCCCTCCTTCCTACACCAGTAGATATACACTTTTCCTAAAATCATGCCGCATGGCCCCCTTTTATCGTGCCATAGACTCTGCGACTTAGTAACATCTTGTGATTTTTCTTACAATGATGTATGCTACTTGATCCCCAAAAATGTGGGATTTGATCCATTCGCTACCCATCGTGGAGTGCCTTAGTTGTGCTTAGCACCCTACGCCATATGACACAAAAGAGGAAAGGTGTGTGTGGACACATCCATAAATTCATTCTACTACTGTTTCAATTTTTTAAATCTTATTTATAGCACTTTTATTATTTTGATATCATTATTACAAATATACAGATGTGTCCACTTACAGCTAGCCTCCCTGCATGTTAAACAGCCCTTCTAGTCACGCCATACCATGGTGTCAGTTAGTAGCAAAACAATGTGAATACCTGTAGGTTGCACAAGCAGCTTTTGCTGATTAAAATGATATGTGGCATGTCTATATTCTATGTGTGACCGTGGCTGTATCTGCATACAAAATGGTACTTTACAGACTTTCTTAGAAAACAGCAGCTGACACTGTAACAATCCATTTTGTATGCACATACAGGCATAGACACACAGAGAATAAAGGCATGCCACATATCATTTTACTCAGCTGAGTCTGCTTCTGTATCCTATTCACTTAGCGATTTGCATAAGGGGAATTTTCAGAAAAAAAGACCCTCAACTGTAACAGAGTTGCCTGGGACCTGTCATCTCACTTATGCCACGTGGCGCATTGAGGTAAGATGTATGAGGACACATCTGAATGTAATTTAAAATGTTGGGGCTACAAATAATTAGAGATGAGCGGGTTCGGTTCGTCAAGATCCGAACCCCCCCGAACTTCACCTATTTTACACGGGTCCGAGGCAGCCTTGGATCTTCCCGCCTTGCTCGGTTAACCCGAACGCGGCCGAACGTCATCATCCCGCTGTCGGATTCTCGCAAGATTCGTATTCTATATAAAGAGCCGCACGTCATTGCCATTTTCACTCGTGCATTGGAGATTGAATGTAGAGGACATGACTACGTTCTCTGCATTAAAATCTCCATATCTGTGCTCAGTGTGCTGAAAATATCTGTGCTCAGTGTGCTGCAAATATCTGTGCTCAGTGTGCTGCAAATATCTACGCTCTCTGCCTGAAAAGCTCCATATCTGTGCTCAGTGTGCTGCATTTTGGTGACCAACAGTATATAGTTGTACAGTACAGTAGGCCATTGCTGTATCTTGCAGATCCGTGTCACTGCAAGTATCCATTCCATATTTGTGCTGCATTTTTGTGAGCAGTATATATAGTAGTACAGTGCAGCATTTTGGTGACCAACAGCATATAGTTGTACAGTACAGTAGGCCATTGCTGTATCTTGCAGCTCTATGTCACTGCAAGTATGCATTCCATATCTGTGCTGCATTTTTGTGAGCAGTATACATAGTAGTACAGTGCAGCATTTTGGTGACCAACAGTATATAGTTGTACAGTACAGTAGGCCATTGCTATTGATATAATAATATTACTGGCATATAATTCCACACATTAAAAAATGGAGAACAAAAATGTGGAGGGTGAAAAAGGGAAAGATCAAGATCCACTTCCACCTAGTGCTGAAGCTGCTGCCACTAGTCATGGCAAAGACAATTCAATGCCATCAACATCATCTGCCAAGGCCGATGCCCAATGTCATAGTAGAGAGCATGTAAAATCCAAAAAACTAAAGTTCAGTAAAATGACCCAAAAATCTAAATTAATAGCATCTGAGGAGAAGCGTAAACTTGCCAATATGCCATTTATGACACGGAGTGGCAAGGAACGGCTGAGGCCCTGGCCTATGTTCATGGCTAGTGGTTCAGCTTCACATGAGGATGGAAGCACTCATCCTCCCGCTAGAAAACTGAAAAGAGTTAATATGGCAAAAGCACAGCAAAGAACTGTGCATTCTTCTAAATCACAAATCCCCAAGGAGAGTCCAATTGTGTCAGTTGCGATGCCTGACCTTCCCAACACTGGACGGGAAGAGGTGGCTCCTTCCACCATTTGCATGCCCCCTGCAAGTGCTGGAAGGAGCACCCGCAGTCCAGTTCCTGATAGTCAAATTGAAGATGTCACTGTTGAAGTACACCAGATTGAGGATATGGGTGTTGCTGGCACTGAGGAAATTGACAAGGAGGATTCTGATGGTGAGGTGGGTTGTTTAAGAAAGGCACCCAGGGAGACATCTGTTGTCCGTGGGATGAATAAGGCCATTGACATGCCTGATCAAAATACCCAGAAAATCACCTCTTTTGTGTGGAATTATTTCAACAGAAATGCGGACAACTGGTATCAAGCCGTGTGTTGCCTTTGTCAAGCTGTAATAAGTAAGGGTAAGGACGTTAACCACCAAGGAAAATCCTCCCTTATACGTCACCAGGAGTACATTTATCAGAAGTCATCGACAAGTTCAAAAACTTTGGGTGACAGCAGAAGCAGTCCACTGACAACTAAATCTCTTCTTCCTCTTGTACCCAAGCTCCCAGTGCAAACCACACCACCAACTCCCTCAGTGTCAATTTCCTCTTTAGACAGGAACGCCAATAGTCCTGCAGGCCATGTCACTGGCAAGTCTGATGAGTCCTCTCCTGACTAGGATTCCTCCAATGGATCCTTCAGTGTAACGCCTACTGCTGCTGGTGCTGCTATTGTTGCTGCTGGGAGTCGATCATCATTCCAGAGGGGAAGTCGGAACACCACTTGTACTACTTCCAGTAAGTAATTGACTGTCCAACAGTCCTTTGCGAGGAAGATGAAATATCACAGCAGTTATCCTATTGCAAAGCGGATAACTCAGGCCTTGGCAGCTGTGTTGGTGTTAGACGTGCATCCGGTATCCGGCGTTAGTTTACAGGGAATTAGAGAATTTCTTGAGGTAGTGTGTCCCCGGTACCAAATACCATCTAGGTTCCACTTCTCTAGGCAGGCGATACTGAGAATGTACACAGACGTCAGAAAAAGACTCACCAGTGTCCTAAAAAATGCAGTTGTACCCAATTTCAACTTAACCACGTACATGTGGACAAGTGGTGCAGGGCAGACTCAGGACTATATGACTGTGACAGCCCACTGGGTAGATGTATTGCCTCCCACAGCAAGAACAGCAGCGGCGGTACCAGTAGCAGCATCTCGCAAATGCCAACTCGTTCCTAGGCAGGCTACGCTTTGTATCACCGCTTTCCATAAGAGGCACACAGCTGACAACCTCTTACGGAAACTGAGGAACATCATCGCAGATTGGCTTACCCCAATTGGACTCTCCTGGGGATTTGTGGCATCGGACAACGCCACCAATATTGTGCGTGCATTACATGTGGGCAAATTCCAGCACATCCCCTGTTTTGCACATACATTGAATTTGGTGGTGCAGAATTATTTCAAAAACGACAGGGGCGTGCAAGAGATGCTGTCGGTGGCCCAAAGAATTGCGGACCACTTTCGGCATTCAGCCACCGCGTGCCAAAGACTGGAGCACCAGCAAACACTCCTGAACCTGCCCCGCCATCATCTGAAGCAAGAGGTGGTAATGAGGTGGAATTCAACCCTCTATATCAGGCATGTCCAAACTGCGGCCCTCCAGCTGTTGTGAAACTACATATCCCAGCATGCTCTGACACAGTTTTGCTGTCAGAGAATGCTAAAGCTGTGTCAGGGCATGCTGGGATGTGTAGTTTTTCAACAGCTGGAGGGCCGCAGTTTGGACATGCCTGCTCTATATGCTTCAGAGGATGGAGGAGCAGCAAAAGGCCATTCAAGCCTACACATCTGCTTACGATATAGGCAAAGGAGGGGGAATGCACGTGACTCAAGCGCAGTGGAGAATGATTTCAACGTTGTGCAAGGTTCTGCAACCCTTTGAACTTGCCACACGTGAAGTCAGTTCAGACACTGTAGCCTGAGTCAGGTCATTCCCCTCATCAGGCTTTTGCAGAAGCAGCTGGAGAGATTGAAGGAGGAGCTAAAATGGAGCGATTCCGCTAGGCATGTGGGACTTGTGGATGGAGCCCTTCATTCTCTTAACCATGATTCATGGGTGGTCAATCTGTTGAAATCTGAGCACTACATTTTGGCCACCATGCTCGATCCTAGGTTTAAAGCCTACATTGTATCTCTCTTTCTGGCAGACACAAGTCTGCAGCGGTTCAAAGACCTGCTGGTGAGACACTTGGCAACTCAAGCGGAACGTGACCCATCAACAGCTCCTTCTTCACATTCTCCCGCAACTGGGGCTGCGAGGAAAAGGCTAAGAATTCCGAGCCCACCCGCTGGCAGTGATGCAGGGCAGTCTGGAGTGAGTGCTGACATCTGGTCCGGACTGAAGGACCTGCCAACGATTACTGACAGGTCGTCTACTGTCACTGCATATGATTCTGTCACCATTGAAAGAATGGTGGAGGATTATATGAGTGACAGCATCCAAGTAGACATTTCTGACAGTCCGTACATATACTGGCAGGAAAAAGAGGCAATTTGGAGGCCCTTGCTCAAACTGGCTTTATTTTACCTAAGTTGCCCCCCCCCCCCCCTCCAGTGTGTACTCCAAAAGAGTGTTTAGTGCAGCCGGTCACCTTGTCAGCGATCGGCGTACAAGGTTACTTCCACAAAATGTGGAGAAGATGATGTTCATCAAAATGAATTATAATCAATTCCTCCGTGGAGACATTCACCATCAATTGCCTCCAGAAAGTACACAGGGACCTGAGATGGTGGATTCCAGTGGGGACGAATTAATACTCTGTGAGGAGGGGGATGTACACAGTAAAAGGGGTGAGGAATCGGGGGATGATGATGAGGTGGACATCTTGCCTCTGTAGAGCCAGTTTGAGCAAGGAGAGATTGATTGCTTCCTTTTTTGGTGGGGGCCCAAACCAACCAGTCATTTCAGCCACAGTCGTGTGGCAGACCCTGTGGCTGAAATGATGGGTTTGTTAAAGTGTGCATGTCCTGTTTATACAACATAAGGGTGGGAGGGCCTAAGGACAATTCCATCTTGCACCTCTTTTTTTATTTATCTTTGCATCATATGTTGTTTGGGGCCAATTTTTTTAAGTACCATCCTGTCTGACACTGCAGTGCAACTCCTAGATGGGCCAGGTGTTTGTGCCGCCTACTTGGGTCACTTAGCTTAGTCATCCAGCAACCTCGGTGCAAATTTTAGGACTAAAAATAATATTGTGAGGTGTGAGGTGTTCAGAATAGACTGGAAATGAGTGGAAATTATGGTTATTGAGGTTAATAATACTATAGGATCAAAATTACCCCCAAATTCTATGATTTAAGCTGTTTTTGAGGCCTTTTTTTTTAAAAAAACCCACCCAAATCCAAAACACACCCGAATCCGACAAAAATTTTTCAGGGAGGTATTGCCAAAATGTGTCCGAATCCAAAACACGGCCGCGGATCCGAATCCAAAACAAAAACAAAAAAAACAAAAAATTTCCGGTGCACATCTCTACAAATAATGCAAATGCCAGTTAATACCCAGATGGAAAATGGTTGAGAAATACTGATCTAGAACATCTACTAACCAAACTAAAAGCATGTGCAAAAAGGAAAGATTTCACTATCGCCGACATCTAAGTCTGTATTATAGCTTGTTTAGACATTCTACAGTAGTTAAGAAATAAATGAAAGAGCAAAATAGTTGTTCCCCTACTGAGGAGAAAAAAGTTTAACTTTTATCCTTTTGCAATTTAACTGTATTATTATCACCTCAAGGTCTCTACAAAATGAATCTGCATAAATGTAACAATAAAAAGGGTTTAGGGCTACATACTTACATATTGTAAGTATACAAATATGTATACTTACATATTAGTAAACTATTATTATTGACCACATTATTATAAAATTATTATCCAGTACTATATATGCACATTGCAGGGCATCGTAGGTGCAAAATACTTTACCAGCAATAGTATATAGACTCAGAGTTACTGTACATGGAATAATCCTTAATTTCTGCATCCATTATGTTAACACAAAGAGCAGTCACAATTAAAATATCAAGTTACTAAAGTTAAGCTTTACCACAGCCCAAAAATGGTGCAGTGTTTGTCCTTCATAAAATGTGTGCCGAGAAGCATCTGGTAGATACTATTGGCATGTTTGTTTGTTTTTTTTATCATAGCTACTAATGTTTAATAACACCCATATATATTATTTTATTAAACTATAATTAAGAAAATATAATTTAACATTAATCAGAATTTATGCAGCTACTATGTCACTAACATTTAATATGATTAAATCTGTTTTCTTACTCAAAATATTATCCCCATGTGCATTTATATTTACTTAAAATTGTTATTTATTGTGGAGCCATCTGTTTGTGCCTGAAATGAAACCCAGCATCTACGGTTGTAGTGCTCTAGGGAAATGCTCACCTAATTTTTCTTCATGATACAAGTCTTCCAGCAGGTTAACATATAAATAAGATTTCAATTATGTTTATTCACTTTGCAGTTAGAATTAAACAACCACATTTAAATCTATTTTATTTACTACCCACAATGAATATATTAATTATTTAAATGTTACAGAAATTAATGTTAGAGAAAACAAAGTTGGAATATTTTATTTGTTATTATAAATATACCACTCTCACAAGTCACACATATTTTAATGCAATAACATCTGTTACATCTGTTACATAAATAGTCATTTTATAGTTATAACGTAGTTGGCAAGCAGAAATAAACTCGAAGTCCATTTCATGCCCAAGTACATTAGTTTTAGTTAAACATTATACATCTGGCAAAGCAATATTTTCCTTATTTAACTGACTTAAGACCAGCTGTGTAACATTGTTTATTAGGCAACCATTTTAAAATCCTTGGAAAAATGACAATTTCCATTTCCACAATACTCAAATAAGTAAATATAATTTGATTTTATGTGCATTATGGGGCTCATGTAGAGTTGGACACACATTCAACACGGAAGCACCAAAGGATTTTTTCTACACTGTGCATGAGCAGTAAAATGAAGATACTGTATGTCTTAGTCTATATGCAGGTATTCCAAATTGTGACCTAATATTCTTAGAAAGGGTTAATGTGGGACAGAAGGGATGGGGTGATATAGTCTGAGTACAGCATCTGGTCAGAAGGTCAAACAATAACAATCTCAACATTTGAATATTGACATGGTTCAAACTGTCGACAGGCACCAGGTTGTGATCTTCAGAACTGTCACCAAGTGAAATGTTGACAGTCTGGGGGTGCCAACAGTTAAGGTTAGGCACCGACGGTGGTTGGGGGGGTAGGGTTGGGTACCAGTAAATAGGATTAGAAATTAGGACCAGGGATAGTGGGGAAAAAATAATTCTGAAATGCAGCTTCTGAGGCCAAAACTGATCCACATGTGACCAGCGGGACCCGGAAGAAGATGCTGGAGCTAGACCACCAGGGGCAATTTGTCGACAGATCCTCAGGTCAACATATAATTTAAATAGACCAGGGCCGGTTCTAGCCCTTTTTGCACCCCGGGTGGCAAATAGGGGCATGTACAGTAGAGTAGCGCAGCTGAAATGCTGTGCGGTGCACAATGACGTCATCGCGCACCACACAGCAAAGGTCCTCTCCACGAAGGGAAACTAGACGCGTAGTGTCTAGTTCCCTTCGTGGAAAGGACCTTTGCTGTGCGGTGCGCAATGACGTCATCGCGAACCGCACAGTAAAGGTCCTCTCCACAAAAGGAAACTAGACGCTACGCTTCTAGTTCCCTTCACAGCGGGCAGCGGCAGCGGGACACAGTGGGCAGTGGGGGGCACAGCAGTAGCGGAACTTGCCATGGTGCGGCGCCCTCCGGAAGGCGGCGTCCCGAGCAAAAATCCCTTTCCCCGTGGCAAGATCCGCCACTGATATAGACATAATGCATGTCAACATGATGAATGTCGACATGATCACTGTCAACCAAATGTGCTCAACCTGAGTACAGCGAGGCAGTGTCAATGCACCTAAAATTTTGTGTAGATGGAAAGCAGCCTCATATACACCTCTCAGTGGTGTATCAGCATTTGGTATTAAATCCTTATTACATTGTCATATTATCTGATTGATAGAAGGACTTTCTACTGACAAGTATAATAGCCCTAAAGTGGACATTTTAAGGACACCTCACCTTCTCCTGTATTGAAATCTCTGAGATTTAGAGTTTGAGATTTTACAAATGTAGGGATTCACAAAAACAGTAGTAATAATAATAATAATAATAATAAATATATATGTAAATATATTAGTTATGAGTGGGTTCGGATCTCTGAGATCCGATTCCCCCCAGACTTCAGGATCCGAGTCCGGATCCGAGTTCAGATCCAAGTCCGGCTTGGGACTTTCCGCCAGACTCGGATCCCAGATCGAGGCAAAACGTCATCATCCCACTGTCGGATCTCGCGGGTTTTGGATTCTGTATAAGGAGCCATGTGTCATCGGCATTTCACTCCTGACATGGAGAGTGAGGGAGACAAACCTCTGTCTGTCTGTGGGTGGTGGCATACAGGGGTGCTGCTGTTCTGGGGTGGTGTCCTGTGCTGGTGTACTGTGCTGTTAGGGGTGCAGCTGTCCCGTGCAATACACAGGAGTGCCATTCTGGGGTGCTGTCCTGTGGTGTCCAGTGCTGTTAGGGGTGCTGCTGTCCTGTGCTGTACAGGGTGCTGGCTGTTCTGGGGTGCTGTCCTGTGCTGTTTGGGGTGTTGTACAGGGGTTCTGCAGTCCTGTGCTGTACAGGAGCACTATTCTGTTTGTTGTAAAAATAAAGATGCATTGTTCTGTGTGCTGTAAAAATAAAGGGACACTGTCCTTTGTGCTGTAAAAATAAAGGGGCACTATTCTGTGTGTTGTAAAAATAAAGGGGCACTGTTCTGTGTGCTGTAAAAATAAATGGGCTCTATTCTGTTTGCTGTAAAAATAAAGGGGGCGCTGTGGCCCTGTCTGTATGCAGTAAAAATACAGGGGTGCTGTAAAAATAAAGGAGTGCTGTGGCCCTGTTCTGTATGCTGTAAAAAATACAGGGGTGCTGTTAAAAAAAAGAGCACTTTGGCCCTGTTATGTATGCTGTGAAAATAAAGGAGCACTGTGGCCCTTTCCTGTATGCTGTAAAAATACAGGGGTGCAGTAAAAATAAAAGGTCACTGCTCTGTTTGCTGTAAAAATAAAGGGTCACTGTGGCCTTGTCCTGTGTGATGTAAAAATAAATAAAAATTTGGAGGAAAAAATAGTGAACGATCAGGAACCACATCCTAGTACTACTGCAGAAGCTGCTGCCACCAGTCATGATATTGACGATGCTATTCCATCAGCGTCATCTGCTGAGGTCGATGCCCAATGTCATATAGGGCATGTAAATTCCAAAACAGGGGTGTATCTAGGGGTCCGAGCCCCCCTGGCAAAGTAAGGGCTGGCGCCCCCCATCTTTGAAATAAGGAGGGTGTATCAAAAAAGGGCATGGCCTTGTGGGGAAGGGGCGTGGCCACACAATAGAACTTCCAATTCAAATTATGCCACACAGTAGCATATTACACCGCATAGTAGTGTCTCTTATTCACGTTATGTCACACAGTATCACATTACACTGCACAGTAATGTCTCTTATTTATGTTATGCCACACAGTATCACATTACACTGCACATTAGTGTCACCTATTCACGTTATGCCACACAGTAGTACCCCTATAGGAAACACTGTCTATAGAATGCATATGAGGAATGCAAATAAAAAATAGAAATGTGGACCAGTGATAGTAAATATATTTCTATTTTTATAAGTGGAATGCGGTCAAACCACATTCAGGGATGCGACTACAATATACCTGTTCTCAGCGCTCCGTCGATTGGATCACATTGGCTGGAAACACCTCTGCCTGATTGACAGGCAGAGGCGGAGGGCAAGGGGTGGTGATGGACCATTGTGGGGTCGGCGTTGGAAAAACGGGGTTGGGCCGTCTGCATTTTCGGGGTGGCTGAGTGACAACACACGCAGCCACCCCATGTGAAAAATGGTGGCAGACCACCTGCATACGCAGCCTAGCTGCAGCTGTACGGGGTCGTCCACAGTGGCTGCGACGACAATTAAATTGTGGTCGCAGTCGCTTAGCAGGCCATTCAGCATGCTGGACGGCCTTGCCCTGTGATGGATGAGCATCCCCCAGCATGCAATAGAAAGGATTGCAGATTCTGCTTTTTAGCAAAATCTGTAATCCTTATAAAATAACCCCCACTGCCATTAGTACATTTGATCCCGCCCAAAGGCACACACATATACACTTACATACATACAGTACTGTCACACACAATACACATATGATATACAGTACAGTCACACATGTAGTATATACAAATAGTTACACACATACACACATATATACAGTCACATACATATATAGTTACACACTTATTCACATACATAGTCACACATACAGTAGATACTTATACACACACACATATAGTACATACACATATAGTCACATACATAAATGCAGACACACATACAGACTATATAGTGTTTACCCCCCTCACTTCACAGACAGGGTACACTCAATGCATGTACTTTAGTAGCTCCTTGTCCTCTCCTTCTCTCCTCCATGCTGCTGGGTTGCCTGGCACTGACTGAGTGCTGTGTAACCCTGCCCCCCTTTTTCCACTGTGTCCACTTCCCGAAGGTCAATGCAGTGCAGTACAGTCTTGTGCCAATCCTCCCCTCACTTAATTTGGATTGTACCTTGTGACTGTCTGTTACTGCCGGCGCCAGTGTCCAGCAGCACAGCACTGCACTAGTGATCAATCAGATTCAAAATAATGTACAGCTTCCAGAGCTCATGGCAATAAGGCGCTGGTAGATGTAGTTGATGTTGAGTCTGATTACAAGTGAGGTGCGCTGCGCTTCCACTTGACACTGACACCAGCACTAACAGTCACCAAGTCTGACAGCACTACTGGATTCTACCCCCTGGACATGGATGGCACTGCCAGGCGGTGCCCCCTCATTGCCTGGCACCCTTGGCGAGTGCAATCCTGGCCAAAGGGTAGATACGCCCCTGTTCCAAGAAACAAAAAAACATAAAATCCCAGATCGAGGCAAAACGTCATCATCCCACTGTCGGATCTCGCGGGTTTTGGATTCTGTATAAGGAGCCATGTGTCATCGGCATTTCACTCCTGACATGGAGAGTGAAGGAGACAAACCTCTGTCTGTCTGTGGGTGGTGGCATACAGGGGTGCTGCTGTTCTGGGGTGGTGTCCTGTGCTGGTGTACTGTGCTGTTAGGGGTGCAGCTGTCCCGTGCAATACACAGGAGTGCCATTCTGGGGTGCTGTCCTGTGGTGTCCAGTGCTGTTAGGGGTGCTGCTGTCCTGTGCTGTACAGGGTGCTGGCTGTTCTGGGGTGCTGTCCTGTGCTGTTTGGGGTGCTGTACAGGGGTTCTGCAGTCCTGTGCTGTACAGGAGCCCTATTCTGTTTGTTGTAAAAATAAAGATGCATTGTTCTGTGTGCTGTAAAAATAAAGGGACACTGTCCTTTGTGCTGTAAAAATAAAGGGGCACTATTCTGTGTGTTGTAAAAATAAAGGGGCACTGTTCTGTGTGCTGTAAAAATAAATGGGCTCTATTCTGTCTGCTGTAAAAATAAAGGGGGCGCTGTGGCCCTGTCTGTATGCTGTAAAAATACAGGGGTGCTGTAAAAATAAAGGAGTGCTGTGGCCCTGTTCTGTATGCTGTGAAAATACAGGGGTGCTGTAAAAAAAAAGAGCACTTTGGCCCTGTTATGTATGCTGTGAAAATAAAGGAGCACTGTGGCCCTTTCCTGTATGCTGTAAAAATACAGGGGTGCAGTAAAAATAAAAGGTCACTGCTCTGTTTGCTGTAAAAATAAAGGGTCACTGTGGCCTTGTCCTGTGTGCTGTAAAAATAAATAAAAATTTGGAGGAAAAAATAGTGAACGATCAGGAACCACATCCTAGTACTAGTGCAGAAGCTGCTGCCACCAGTCATGATATTGACGATGCTATTCCATCAGCGTCATCTGCTGAGGTCGATGCCCAATGTCATATAGGGCATGTAAATTCCAAAACAGGGGTGTATCTAGGGGTCCGAGCCCCCCTGGCAAAGTAAGGGCTGGCGCCCCCCATCTTTGAAATAAGGAGGGTGTATCAAAAAAGGGCATGGCCTTGTGGGGAAGGGGCGTGGCCACACAATAGAACTTCCAATTCAAATTATGCCACACAGTAGCATATTACACCGCATAGTAGTGTCTCTTATTCACGTTATGCCACACAGTATCACATTACACTGCACAGTAGTGTCTCTTATTCACGTTATGCCACACAGTAGTACCCCTATATGAAACACTGTCTATAGAAGGCATATGAGGAATGCAAATAAAAAATAGAAATGTGGACCAGTGATAGTAAATATATTTCTATTTTTATAAGTGGAATGCAGTCAAACCACATTCAGGGATGCGACTACAATATACCTGTTCTCAGCGCTCTGTCGATTGGATCACATTGGCTGGAAACACCTCTGCCTGATTGACAGGCAAAGGCGGAGGGCGAGGGGTGGTGATGGACCATTGTGGGGTCGGCGTTGGAAAAACGGAGTTGGGTCGTCTGCATTTTCGGGGTGGCTGAGTGACAACACACGCAGCCACCCCATGTGAAAAATGGTGGCAGACCACCTGCATACGCAGCCTAGCTGCAGCTGTACGGGGTCGTCCACAGTGGCTGCGACGACAATTAAATTGTGGTCGCAGTCGCTTAGCAGGCCATTCAGCATGCTGGACGGCCTTGCCCTGTGATGGATGAGCATCCCCTAGCATGCAATAGAAAGGATTGCAGATTCTGCTTTTTAGCAGAATCTGCAATCCTTATAAAAAAAAACCCACTGCCATTAGTACATTTGATCCTGCCCATAGGCACACACATATACACTTACATACATACAGTACTGTCACACACAATACACATATGATATACAGTACAGTCACACATGTAGTATATACAAATAGTTACACATACACACATATATACAGTCACATACATATATAGTTACACACTTATTCACATACATAGTCACACATACAGTAGATACTTATACACACACACATATAGAACATACACATATAGTCACATACATAAATGCAGACACACATACAGACTATATAGTGTTTACCCCCCTCACTTCACAGACAGGGTACACTCAATGCATGTACTTTAGTAGCTCCTTGTCCTCTCCTTCTCTCCTCCATGCTGCTGGGTTGCCTGGCACTGACTGAGTGCTGTGTAACCCTGCCCCCCTTTTTCCACTGTGTCCACTTCCCGAAGGTCAATGCAGTGCAGTGCAGTCTTGTGCCAATCCTCCCCTCACTTAATTTGGATTGTACCTTGTGACTGTCTGTTACTGCCGGCGCCAGTGTCCAGCAGCACAGCACCAACTCCTTCATCATCATTTTCCTCCTCAGTCTGGATCGGAAGTAGTCCTGCAAGCCATATCACTAGCATGACTGATGAGTCCTCTCCTATCCGGGATTCCTCTGGAGGATCCTTGAGTGCTACGCCTCCTGCTGCCGCTGCTGTTGTTACTGTTGGAAGTCAATTATCATCCCAGAGAGGAAGTTGGAAGACCACTTATACTACTTTAACTAAGCAATTGACTGTCCAACAGTACTTTGCGAGGAAGATGAAATTGGACAGCAGTCACGCTGTTGTAAAGCAGATTACTGAGGCCATAACAACTATGCTGGTGTTAGATGTGCATCCAGTATCCGCCATTAGGGCAATGGAATATAGACAGTTGATGGACGTACTGTGTCCCCAGTACCAAAATCCCATCTAGATTCCACTTCACTAGGCAAGCGATTCACAGACTGTACAGGGACATTAAGAAAAGTGTCAGTGTCCTCAAAAATGCGGTTGTACCCAGTGTGCACTTAACCATGGACATGTGGACAAGTTTAGCAGGGCAAACTAAGAACTACATGACTGTGACAGCCCACTGGGTAGATGCATTGCCTTCCACAGCAACAACAGCAGCGGCACCTGCAGCAGCATCTCACAAATGCCAACTCGATCCTAGGCAGGCTACACTGTAAATCACCGGTTTTTATAAGAGGCACACCACTGAGAAACTCTTACAGAAACTGAGGAACCTCATCACACAATGGCTTACCCCACTTAGATTCTCCTGAGGATTTGTGATATCTATCAATGCCACCAATATTGTGTGGTTACGGTTGACATTCAGCAACTGCGTTATGAAGACTGGAGTGCCAGCAAACATTCTTGAACATGCCCTGTCATCACCTGAAGCAAGAGGTAGTAAGTAGGTGGAATTCAACCCTGTATATGCTTCAGAGGATGGAGGAGCAGCATAAGGTCATTTAAACCTATACATCCACCTGTGACGTAGGCAAAAGAGGGGGAATGCACCTGACTCAAGCACAGTGGAGAATGATTTCTGTGTGGTGCAAGGTTCTCCAATCCTTTGAACTTGCCAACTGTGAAGTCAGTTTAAACACTGCCAGCTTGAGTCAGGTTATTCCCCTCATCAGGCTTTTGCAGAAGCAGCTGGATAAATTGAAAGACAATCTAAAATAGAGCGATTCCACTAGTATGTGTGACTTGTAGATGGAGCCCTTCATTCGCTTTGCCAGGATTCAAGGGTGGTCAATCTGTTTAAATCAGATCACTACATTTTTCCCACTATGTCGATCCTAGGTTTAAAGCCTTCGTTGTATCTCTCTTTCCAGCGGACACAAGTCTGCAGAGGTGCAAAGATCTGCTGGTGAGAAATTTGTCAGCTCAAGTGGAACATGACATGTCAAAAGCTCCTCCTTCATTTTCTCTTGCAACTGGGGCTGCAAGGAAAAGAATACAATTTCCTAGATGAGCCGCTGGTGGTGATGCAGGGCAGTCAGGAGCGAGTGCTGACATCTGGTCAGGACTGAAGGAGCTGCCAACAATTACTGACATATCTACTGTCACTGCATATGATGCTATCACAGTTGAAAGAATGGTGGAGGATTATATCAGTGAAAGCATCCAAGTAGGCATGTCAGACAGTCTGTATTGCAGAAACTGGATTTATTTTACCTAAGTTGCCCCCCCCCCCTCCATTGTGTACTCCAATAGAGTGTTTAGTGCAGTCGATAACCTTAACAGCGATCGACGTAGGAGGATACTTCCACAAAATATGGAGAAGATGATGTTCATCAAAATAAATTATAAATTCCTCCAGAAAATACACAGGGACCTGAGATGGTGGATTCCAGCTGGGATGAATTAATACTCTGTGAGGTTGAGGATGTAAACACTGAAGGGGGTGAGGAATTGGAGGATGAAGATGAGGACGACATCTTGCCTCTGTAGAGCCAGTTTGTGCAAGGAGAGATTATATATACATATAAACAGATGAAAACAGATGGCGGCTCTCTGGAGTCTGTTGTAATCAGTGTAAGAAATCTGATGCTATTTAATCAACGTTTCAAGGGTACAAGCCCCCGTCTTAAGTACACACACACGTGTATCCTGCATCGTAATGTATAATCAATACAGCTGTTATAACCTGTGTAATACATTATTATTTATTCTTTTGTTATACTACTATATGTAGCCTCTCTAAACTAATCCAATATACACAGATATTTTAGCTATACTAAATTACATCTTCTATTAAGATCCCTGGCTTTACATGTCAGTATTTAAGAATTTCTGCTATTTCTATGAAAAGACGTGCATCCCAAGATTCTCATTCAGCCCTTTGGGGGCAAGTGAATCCAATCTCATTATCCATTCTGCCTCTCTTTGTAATAACTTAGCAGATCTGTCGCCCCCTCTAGGTAGGGGCGGGGGGGGGGGCACATGATCTATGATACGATATCGTAGAGACGACAAGTTGTGTTTTGCCTCTATGAAATGTCTCGCCACTGGTTGAATACTGGTGCCAGAATTTATGCCTGCCCTAATGGCTGTGCAATGTTGTGTCATTCAGTCTCAGAATGTTACTTCCGTCTTGCCTATACAGATCTTGGGGCATGGACAAGTAATCATATAAACTACAAAGCAGCTCATACAAGTTAAGTGATGTCATAAATTAAACTTAACTCCCATATAGGGGTGATGGAACGTAGGCCCAGTTTGTAAAATTCCACAGGTAGTACAATTTGGGCACTTGGAACAGACATTCTTTGGTTTACTCAAGAACGTCTTACTCTGTTTTTTGCCCATCTGTGACATAATTATAATAATAATAATAATAATAATAGTAATAATTTTATATAGCTCTCTTTCTCCGGTAGGACTCAAGGCGCTTAACATATACATAGCATAATATAGTACAGAAAATAATGAAGTACAGAACAGCTTTTCATAAAATACAGAAGCATGTAGATACTAAAGGAACAATTATGGGAATGCTTGAGTAAAAAGTAAAGTCTTGAGTCTACTTTTGAAGGATTCTATAGTTGGGGCCTCTCGCACTGTGCAGGAAGTGAGTTCCATAGAGTCGGAGTCGCATGACTAAAATCTTGACCCCCAGATGAATTACAGGAGATTCTAGGTACTGCTAAAAGTCCTTCATCTACAGATCGCAGTAATCGAGTGGGGCAGTATGGGGTCAGAAGCTGCTTCAGGTACCTTGGGCCCTGGTCATGTAGAGCTTTGAAACTCAGTAAGCCAATCTTGAAGATATGTCGTTGCATACCAAGTAATCTTTATGGTTTTTACCCCTATGATAACAGGTCATCAATGATTTATTGTGGAGAGCCCCAAATTCTTTATATGTAGTAATCATATGTCACAGAGCTCTGGTTTCCTTGTTAATATGGGAGCTCATTTGTGTATATTTATTACACCAAATATGACGATTCACTTTTTTGTCTCTGTTATTAGTTTTAATCAACTGATCAACTGGGACTGCCAAATACAAAATAAATAAATACAAAATTACATTATCAGCAACAAGTGCTGACTATAAAACCTAGTAAAGCAAAGGGTTGTGTTTGCCTGCACCGCTATAAATAATTTTATTTAATCATGTTAAACCAACAGTTTCAGAATAATCATAAACATGATGTAGTGAAAAAAGTTTCTCTATATGTTGGTGGTGCAACCCCAGAGGTATTAATATAGTTATAGAAAAAGAGAGTGATCCCTACAAAGAAATAGGGAACATAAGAAAAAAAGCCTCTTTGTGGGGGCACTCTTTCAAAAAAAAAAAAAAAAAAAAATTTTTAATATTTATTGTTTAAAAATTACATTTTATTTCAATAATTAAAAATAATGTGTGTAGAAAAAGGGCAAAAAAATATACCTATTGGTATAACCCTATAAGACAGACAAACAAGGGCCCTCATTCCGAGTTGTTCGCTCGCAAGGCGATTTTAGCAGAGTTACACACGCTAAGCCGCCGCCTACTGGGAGTGAATCTTAGCTTCTTAAAATTGCGAACGATGTATTCGCAATATTGCGATTACAAACTACTTAGCAGTTTCAGAGTAGCTTCAGACTTACTCGGCATCTGCGATCAGTTCAGTGCTTGTCGTTCCTGGTTTGACGTCACAAACACACCCAGCATTCGCCCAGACACTCCTCCGTTTCTCCAGCCACTCCTGCGTTTTTTCCGGAAACGGTAGCGTTTTCATCCACACGCCCATAAAACGCCGTGTTTCCGCCCAGTAACACCCATTTCCTGTCAATCACATTACGTTCGCCGGAGCGAAGAAAAAGCCGTGAGTAAAAAAACTATCTTCATAGCAAAATTACTTGGCGCAGTCGCAGTGCGAACATTGCGCATGCGTACTAAGCAGAAAAACGCTGCGATGCGAAGAAAATTACCGAGCGAACGACTCGGAATGAGGGCCAAAATTCAGTGGTGAGTATAATATAATATTCTCCTCCAAACTGGCAATATATCTCAAAATTAGAATTAGATAGTTTGTAGCAACCTCTGTATCCAGTAATGTGTCTTAGAGTGCAGGTAATAATCCCTATACTCTTGACACAGGATGCAATTTAATTGAATAATTACCGTAAGCAATATTTAATGGAGGGAAATTAATTAATTAAATGCTAGGTGAAAATTATAAGCAAGTAGTTAATATATTCAGTAGGCAAAAGCAACCATAACAGCAGTATTCTTGTTAGTGTCCTTATCGAATATAAAGCAGTATAATTGCTGATACTTTTGTTTCAAAACAGAAAGCAATATAATTGCTGATACTTTTATTACAAAACAGGTGCCAGAAATAACAAATCTCACAACATAAATTTGTAGCTGACAATCACTCAAGAAGATAACTTATTTGTATCAATTTATCTGGCGCATGCATGCAATAAATACATTTGCTTCAACAGGTGCAAAAAATGATGAATTTTCACTGCAAAAAAAAATGTGATAAAGAGTGAATTTATATACTGATTGAGTAATACCATTAACCTTGTCTTAGTATGGATAAGTAATGAAAGTACCCGTGCCGTTGATCCGCTAACTTCTGCTGCCTTCCCATATGTGAAAGTTGTCACAGTGAATGGGAGGTGAGAGAGTCAGCGGCCGGAACGGGTATGAAGAAAGAGAGTGGCGTTACTTGCTGTTGTCGGGAAGCAGGGAGGGGTTATCCTGATAACAGTGTGTCATTGCAGGAAAAAGCCCACTCCCGTCCCGCAATGAGTGCGCGCCGAAATACCTCTAGGAGTGATGAAATATCCTGCTGTTAGGCATTCGTTACTGTCGTTGCTTAGACGCGTCTCTCAAGTTTTGCCTACGAGTCCGGGTCCGTGAGCGCTGCACGGGGTTCCCGGAAAAGACGTCAAGATGACGTCAGAGTGTACTGGAAGCGACGTACGTTTCACCCTAGCCGGGCTTGTTCACCATGGATCTAACAGCAAGATTTTTCATCACTCCTAGAGGTATTTCGGCGCGCACTCATTGCGGGACGGGAGTGGGCTTTTTCCTGCAATGACACACTGTTATCAGGATAACCCCTCCCTGCTTCCCGACAACAGCAAGTAACGCCACTCTCTTTCTTCATACCCGTTCCGGCCGCTGACTCTCTCACCTCCCATTCACTGTGACAACTTTCACATATGGGAAGGCAGCAGAAGTTAGCGGATCAACGGCACGGGTACTTTCATTACTTATCCATACTAAAACAAGGTTAATGGTATTACTCAATCAGTATATAAATTCACTCTTTATCACATTTTTTTGTGCAGTGAAAATTCATCATTTTTTGCACCTGTTGAAGCAAATGTGGTCATTAACCTATTGTATTTATTGTATGCATGCGCCAGATAAATTGATACAAATAAGTTATCTTCTTGAGTGATTGTCAGCTACAAATTTCTGTTGTGGGATTTGTTATTTCTGGCACCTGTTTTGTAATAAAAGTATCAGCAATTATATTGCTTTATGTTTTGAAACAAAAGTATCAGCAATTATACTGCTTTATATTCTATAAGGACACTAACAAGAATACTGCTGTTATGGTTGCTTTTGCCTACTGAATATATTAACTACTTGCTTATAATTTTCACCTAGCATTTAATTAATTAATTTCCCTCCATTAAATATTGCTTACGGTAATTATTCAATTAAAACGCATCCTGTGTCAAGAGTATAGGGATTATTACCTGCACTCTAAGACACATTACTGGATACAAACTATCTAATTCTAATTTTGAGATATATTGCCAGTTTGGAGGAGAATATTATATTATACTCACCACTGAATTTTGTTTGTCTGTCTTATAGGGTTATACCAATAGGTATATTTTTTTGCCCTTTTTCTATACACATTATTTTTAATTATTGAAATAAAATGTAATTTTTAAACAATAAATATTTAAAAAAAAAATTTTTTTTTTTAAAGAGTGCCCCCACAAAGAGGCTTTTTTTCTTATGTTCCCTATTTCTTTGTAAGGATCACTCTCTTTTTCTATAACTATAAAACCTAGTAACAACGTTATTAAATATGATCAATGTTAACAGGATTCATTGGATACAGAAAATAAACATATACTTAGCTTAGTCAGTTAACACAATACAGTCACTCCAGCAAAACCCAATACTGGCAAGAGATAATCATTTGGCACTGCAGAACCAGATCTCCTGAGATACATTGCAATGTCGAGGGGGCCTTGATATGTTTACCTTTCCCCTCCAATTTGGATCCTCTAAAAATTATTTCTTGCTATCCATTTGACTTTGCCCATAAGGAGGCTTGTCCTATGTAGCGTACCTAATTGAATGTGAATTATACATATGGTGGTGCTGTCCACCCATGGATCCACAGCCAAAACATCTGCAACTCATCTTGCTTAAGGACTGTCTGGACATCAATATCCAAGGGCTGTGTGCAGACAGTACTGCAACACACATAGGGGGTAATTCAGACCCGATTGCTAGGCAGCGATTTTTGCACTGCTGTGATCAGATAGTCGCCGCCTATGGGGGGAGTGTATTTTAGCTGCGCAAGTGTACGAATGCATGTGTAACAGAGCTGCACAAACTGATTTTGTGCAGTCTCTGTGCAGCCCAGGACTTACTCAGCCGCTGCGATCACATCAGCCTGTCCGGGACCGGAATTGACATCAGGAACCATCCCTGCAAATGCTTGGACACGCCTGCGTTTTTCCAAACACTCCCAAAAAATGGTCAGTTGCCATCCACAAATTCCCTCCTCCTGTCAATCTCCTTGCGTTCACCCATGCGTTCGGAAATTTTGCACCATCCCGTCGCTGGCCGGTGATCCCCGTTGCTGTGATCCATCGCGCCTGTGCATTGTAGTGCATATGCATGCGCAGTTCAAATCTGATCACAGGCTGTGAGAAAACGCAGTCTAGCGATCAGGTCTGAATTGGTCCCATACTGTAGGTCAGCCAATCAGGGTCTCAGTGTACGATGCACTCTCAGCTAAAGTGTACAGTGTGCAAAGCACCCTTTGCACACATATTGCACACATGTCGTTATGGCCCTGGCAGTAAGGGAGAAAGGGAGGGTGGAAGTAGGAAGCAGTGTGGAGCTGCTGAGCCCAGTGTGTGGTTATGTGTCCCACTGCCTGCTGTACCCTCCCCCCAACTTCTGTGACTCACAAGATCACTACCTAGATTTGCTACTGCTCCAGACTCTCCATCCTACTTTACACTCATGTGTGCACCCTGTGGTGAGTGGAAGGCAGAGCTCCAGATCTGTGCTTGGAACAATGCTGCCAGCTAAACTTCCTTCAAAGGATACATGCCACCGACACCGGCAGGCAGATTGATGTGATGCAGATTGGTGTTGGCTGGCGGGCAGACAGGTGGGGTGGCAGGGCAGTGAGCTGGAAATGGGAGTGTGTGCCAGTTCTCCGCCCACAGTGCCTATGCACTGCATACGCATTGTGGGCCAAGCACACTCGGCACACACCTAGTTATGGCCCTTTATAGTAATTTATTGTAAAATTCCAAACACCATGGGCACATGACTGATCACTATCTAGCCCCAATAAATAAAATGTCTTATTACTGCAAACAGCAGCTATAAGAATTGTATTATTGGGGAAATGTATCAAATAAACACCGGCAGGCACACGAGCTCCGACAATAAATTGACTGTTCACTGAAGATTTCCATAAGTATTCTCCACAGTCAAAAGTCACACAATAAAACGGAACTATCATTTTTCGTACTTATTTTAGAGATAAAAGTAACTTTCCACCATGTAGAGTTCAGAGATATGCCTGTCCCTTCCATTTAAAATGTAAGTGAATTAATATGCAATGTGCTATTGTGTTACAATGCTTGTTTAAAGTGCACAATGTTAATAAACATCAGATACTATATTAAGGAGTCCTCAAGCGTGTAAAATAATATGATTTCACAATGATTACATATTCACTCTACAGCTGGCTGAGTTTTTACATCTCCATTTGTCACTGACTATTGTGTCCAATTAAATGATTAGCTTTTAAAAACTGCTGCACATTATGAGAGTGAACTTGTGTTCCATTGCAATGAGTGATGCAGAAGCAAACTCATTACAGCATGTAATTCAACCATATTAAATAACAAACAGATGGCTGCTGTAAATGGGAGCTGCTTTTTCTCTTCAAAAGTGCCATGAAAAAGGTGTTTTTATTTATCTTTGTTTCCAGTTTCTTTCTGTTTTCTTGACAAGTGGGCAGCTGGTTGCTGAGGTTTTCAATTGATGCAAAAGAATGAAAAGCCTGTTTCCATTAATTTCTCCATAAAATAAAGTCTTTGAATCATTTCTGTTATAAATGCATGTGCAGTAGCAAGCTGCTGCTTGATTAATTCACTTATTATGAAGATTTCATCTTTTATAAGAGGGCCTGCAGGTAATTTGTCTTGTTTAGTAAGATTAGAAAAATGTAATTATCTTTATACCTTAGGACCCCTATCAGTTTAATCGTGTTCCTATCATTGCAAACATTAATAGTTTTTATCTTAAAATGTAACATTTTAAAGCTTTATGTTCTTTCTGAAAGTGTTAAGAAAGAGTATATTTTCGCTGTAAAACTGTTTAGCGTACATTCAATATATGCTAAAGGCATCCTACAACACGGAAAAAGGGAAACTGTTTAAACTTAAACAAGCAGAAACAGGTGGATGTGTCAGCTAAAAGTACGCGATTCTCTAAGGCTGAGCTGTGTTCACCCACTTGCTGATGCAGAATACTGTAGGTAGCATGAGGAAATAGTATTAACTGAGATCTGTTAGAACTCTAACTTGAACCCCAGAATGAATTTTAACCATAACGGCTTGCAACATTTTTTTTTGTGCTTAACAAATACATGTTCCACTGTTACACGTGTACTTACCAATAGAGCTTAATAAATCCTATTTCCTATTGAGTCTAAACTGTATTTAAGTGAGTGTATGCAGCACAACTTTAAAGTACAGTATCACTGCCTCTTAATCTGTGTTATGAGAATACAGCCTCATAACAGTGATGTCACTAAAGAGGTACCGGGGGTTGCTGTTTGTTGCTCTGTCACCATCAGAGTGTGTGACACCAAAGTGCTAACTCCTTCTCAGTAACTGGGAGCAGTACTGTGAAGTTATTGTGCAGTCACTGCAGAGCGGGATGTCTGGGGAGAGTATCTGAGTCCAGTCTGGCATCTTTGGGAATGCTGGGCACCAGGGGCATAACTACGTGAATTGGGGCCCCATGGCATAATCAATTAGGCCCACCCCCAATCCCGACTGATTGAAAGAGGCACCCTCACCACTTGTGAATTACTCAGAGATCCTTTCCCCCGACAACTTAATGATTCCCCCCGGACTACCTACAGTGGGTGGGCTGCTGCCTGCTAAACACATCTGCTGCTCTCTGTGCCAGCTCAGTCTAGTCAATCTTCCTCACACATGCTAGGGATGCCCCTGCAGACTCAGTCATGCCTCCTCCAAGCATTAGTTAGGACTCATCAGAGGCGGAGCCACCCGAGTGAGCAGGTGTGATTTCTAAGGTAATAGCTGACAGCAGGGCTCTGCAACTAGGTGCAGGGGAAGGGTGCCAGGCCCCAGAGACAGCTTAGGCCCCATAGCAACCGCATCCCTGCACCTATGGTAGCTACACCCTTGTTGGGCATGCCCTCAGTGATAAAACAGAACTGTGCAGTAAGGCAACTTCCCCTACCCATAAGGCCACCCTTGGCACATTTGGTGACACCAACATCAGTGGCACCACTGCCTCATTATACTCCATTAATCATCTAGTATGTAATCAATGCAGAGAATATATTGCTACTTTATACATTTTTTTATAATTACATTCAGGAATGGATAAGTGGCAAAGACAAAAACCACCTGCATAAAAGATCTATACACTTATATTTTTTTTGCAGAAGTACAGTTTCTTTCAAGATGCTATTATTATTGACAGAAACATAGTAGAACATGAGTAGAAACATAGAATTTGACGGCAGATAAGAACCACTTGGGCCATCTAGTCTGCCCCTTTTTTATCCTTTAGGTAATCTCAACCCTTTTTAAACCTTAGTTCTTTCTAAGGATATTCATATGCCTATCCCAAGCATGTTTAAATTTATCTACAGTCTTACCTCTACCACCTCTGATGGGAGGCTATTCCACCTATCCGCTACCCTTTCTGTGAAGATTTTTTTCCTTAGATTTCCACTGAACCTGCCTCCCTCCAGTTTCAGTGTATGTCCTCGAGTTCTAATACTTCTATTCCTTTGATGAATGTTTCCCTCCTGAACTTTGTTAAGACCCTTGGTGTATTTGAAAGTTTCTTTCTCTGCTCCAAACTATACATGTTAAGATCTTTTAGCCTTTCCGAGTAAGTTTTGTGATGTAGGCTATATACCATTTTAGTTGACCTTCTTTGTACACTCTCTAATGTATTTATATCCTTCTGGAGATATTGGGGGTCATTCCGAGTTGATCGCAGTGGATCTTCACATCGAAAGCAGCGGGGATTAGCCCAATGCGCACGCGCAAAAGAACCAATGCGCATGTGCCAAGTCAGCTGTGCGATGAATGTGCACAAATACAAATGTTTATTATGTTCGAAGTGGCACAACGACAAAGAGGAGTGTTGAAGGCGGTGCAGGAGAATGGATTCGCTAGCTAGCTAAAAGGGGCGTGAAGGTGGGTGTCTTGTGTGGGAGTGTGCTAAGGGTAGCAGGTGTGGTTTTCACACTGCTGCAAAGCTGATCTGTGCCGGTACACACCAGGCGTTCGCAGCAGAGGAGTAGGTCTAGGGCTGCACACAGCTAGTGAACTCCTGCTACAAGTGGCTGACAGGGCGTAGCTAGCTAATCATTGCCAATAAAATGCAGCTCTTCAGCAGCAAACGCATCCTCAGTGCAATTGTAGCTGTAGCACTCACAGATGGTATGTACATTTACACTCTCAGGAATTGTTAAAATGTTCACCCATATCAAATTAGGTTACACTGACAAACCGCACACATGTGTATTATTAGCAAATGCAAGTGGATTTGGGTATTTTCTAAGTGTTACAACACAATTAATTTCCTTAAAAGCTTACATACATGCCATGTTTTCCAGAATCCTTCATTAGTTTTGTGTTTCAGATAACAACATTACCAACATAATGCTGCCTAACCTATAATGTTATTACCTGCTGCTTTATCTAATACATTGCTATGGATGATTTCGGACACTTCTAAGTTATATTTAATATAGTATGTTGCCCATAGTAACCAAACAACTTTGTGCCATTATGTTGTTTAAGGAACCACAGACACAGGGTTTTTTTATGAATAGCATTTTGAGATACGCAAGATAAGCATAATAAATAATTGTAAAAGATTAAGCAAAAAAATTACTCTTAACACACACCCACAATAATAAACACACAATATCCACAAAAAGTTTATTTGTTCAAAGTACTTTTACTTTTCACAAAATTTAAATAATCAACAAACAAACATGGCATAGCAACAAACACCTGCCAGTGCAGAAACTAGGTAGACAGAACCCAGTAGTCAGGGACCCCCCCATCCACTGGGCATCAAACACAAAAAGAGACTGGTGTCATGACCCTGCCTGAGGATCATGTGGGTCAAATTGAGGAAGATTCTGGCCACAATACCCGAACCCAAATATCCACACCACAATATGAAGAGGAAGGTGGGACAAGTTCACAGGATAATGCATCACAGGCTAATACTAAAAAGAGAACGCAGCAAACCCCATTCAGCATGATGGAGTTTGGCATTCTGGTCCCACAAGCCATAGATTATCCATTTTGGAACTGAAGAAACATGGGTGTTGGGAAATGTGTCCGCATCTGGAGATAAATTACTTCTTTTTACGCCCCGCCTGAAGTGGATGTTCACTGGTTGGTCTGCGAACTGACCTTCGAGGGCCCTGCCCAGTAGGATTTTGTTCCTGGGTAGGGGCAGGGGATGGTCCAGGTGTTGGAGCCTCCCTGACACCGTGGGCAAGAAGGCCAGTGATGGCCTGTAGTGGTGTTTAATTGTTGGCCTGTAGTGGTGTTTAATTGTTGAACCGAGGAGCTGAGTTTGGCCATACCTTGCCTGAGGTCACCCACATCTTTCTGAACACAGGTGGTCAGATCAGTGAGCCATGAGGACATCTAACGTACCTCCCAGGTCATCACGTCATGGAATTCTGTGTTCTGTGTTAATAACTCCAAGCCTGGTGATTTTGGCCAGAATCCCCAGAAGAGAGGGTTGGGTGGGGGCAGTGAGTGGCTGAGCTGGTGGTATATCCTGCCTGACACTGAAGGTGTCACTACCTCCCCCCGCCTCAGCCTCAGCAAGATGCCCCTCCTGTGACTCACTGAGATGCCCCTCTTGTGCTGTGTTTTGGTTTAAAAAAATATACAGGTTGAGTATCCCATATCCAAATATTCCGAAATACGGAATATTCCGAAATACAGACTTTTTTGAGTGAGAGTGAGATAGTGAAACCTTTGTTTTCTGATGACTCAATGTACACAAACTGTATTTAATACACAAAGTTATTAAAAATATTGTATTAAATGACCTTCAGGCTGTGTGTATAAGGTGTATATGAAACATAAATGAATTGTGTGAATGTACACACTTTATTTAATGCACAAAGTTATTAAAAATATTGGCTAAAATGACCTTCAGGCTGTGTGTATAAGGTGTATATGAAACATAAATGCATTCTGTGCTTAGACTTAGGTCCCATTACTATGATATTTCATTATGGTATGCATTTATTCCAAAGTACGGAAAAATCCCATATCCAGAATACCTCTGGTCCCAAGCATTTTGGATAAGGGATACTCAACCTGTATATACAAAAAAATTAGTCTCAATTATCAAAATTAGACAGAAAATACTTGACAATATATGTTCCTAAACTTACCTGGCAAGTCATTTCTAACACACCTGCCACCTCCTCATAGGACACACAGACCATTTCTCGCTCCTCTAGATCTGTATACTCCACATTATCAGGGGCTGGCCCTCCCCCTGTTGCCCTTGAATCATTCCAGTTCACAGTCAGTTTCTGCTTCAGGCGGAAATTGAAGTCGGCCCAACTACATATGTTTTTTGGTTTTGGGGAAAGGAGAAGAAAATAGGATTTTAATACCTACCGGTAAATTTTTTTCTACTAGTCCGTAGAGGATGCTGGGGTATAGACGGTTCCGCAGGAGCCATGGGCACTTTAAGACTTTTCAAGGGTGTGAACTGGCTCCTCCCTCTATGCCCCTCCTCCGGACCTCAGTTATAGGAACTGTGCCCAGGGAGATGGACATTTTGAGGAAAGGATTTACTTTTATACTAATGGTGAGATTCATACCAGCTCACACCTCAACCATGCCGCACAACTTGGCATTCAACATGACACAACAGGCATGAACCATTTACAGCAACATGCTGAAAACAAATGAAACACAACTTGTGTAACTATACAGAAAAAACTGCAGGTAAAGTATGCACTGGGTCGGGTGCCCAGCATTCTCTACGGACTAGGAGAAAAGGATTTACTGGTAGGTATTAAAATCCTGTTTTCTCATATATCCTAGAGGATGCTGGGGTCCACTTCAGTACCATGGGGTTATACCAAAGCTCCAGTAGGGGCGGGAGAGTGCGGATGACCCTGCAGTACCGATTGGCCGAACTTGAGGTCCTCATCGGCCAAGGTGTCAAACTTATAAAATTTAGCAAATTTGTTTGACCCTGACCAAGTAGCTGCTCGGCAAAGTTGTAAAGCCAAGATGCCCTGGGCAGCCGCCCAGGATGAGCCCACTTTACTAGTACAATGGGCCTTCACCGACTTCGGTACCGGCAAGCCTCCCGTAGAATGAGCGTGCTGAATTGTCCCTCTGATCCAGCACGCAATAGTCTGCTTAGAAGCAGGACACCCAATCTTATTGGGAGCACACAGGACAAATAAAGCCTCTGTTTTCAGTAATCGAGCTGTTCTTGCGACATAAATCTTCAAAGCTCTAACCACATCTAGAGACTGTGACTCGGTGAAAGTGTCAGTAGCTACTGGCACCACAATAGGTTGGTTTATGTGGAAGGACAAAACCACCTTTGGAAGAAATTGTTGACGAGTTCTTAACTCTGCCCTGTCTTCATGGAAGATCAGGTAAGGACTCTTGCGAGACAAGGCCCCCAACTCAGACACCCGCCTTGCAGATGCCAAGGCCAAAAGCATCACCACTTTCCAAGTGAGAAACTTCAATTCTATCTCCTGCAGAGGTTCAAACTAATCTGATTGAAGGAACTGCAACACCACATTAAGGTCCCATGGTGCCACTGGAGGCACAAATGGAGGCTGGATGTGCAGAACCCCTTTCACGAACATCTGAACTTCTGGAAAGGAGGCCAATTGTGTTTGAAAGAAAACTGATAAGGCCGAAATCTGAACCTGGACTGACCCCAATCTAAGGCCCGCATCCACACCAGCCTGCAGAAAATGAAGAAAACGTCCCAACTCAAACTCTTCCGTAGGAGCCTTCTTGGATTCACACCAAGACACATATTTTCTCCAAATAAGGTGGTAATGATTAGACGTTACTCCTTTCCTGGCCTGAATAAGAGTGGGGATGACTTCCTTGGGAATACCCTTTCGGGCTAGGATCCGACGCTCAACAGCCATGCCGTCAAACGTAGCCGCGGTAAGTCTTGATACACACACGGCCCCTGCTGTTGTAGGTCCTCTCGAGGAGGAAGAGGCCGAGGATCTTCTATGAGCAACTCCTGAAGATCTGGATACCAAGCCCCCCTTGGCCAGTCTGGGGCAAAGAAGATTGCTCAAACTCTTGTTCTTCTTATTATTTTGAGAACTTTTGGAATCAGTGGAAGTGAAGGGAAACCTATACCGACCGAAACACCCACTGGGTCACCAGTGCATCCACTGCTATTGCTTGAGGGTCTCTCGACCTGGAACAATATCTCTGAAGCTTCTTGTTTAGACGAGATGCCATCATGTCTACTTGAGGAACTCCCCAAAGACTTGTCACCTCTGCAAAGACTTCTTGGTGGAGGCCCCACTCTCCTGGATGGAGATCGTGTCTGCTCAGGAAGTCTGCTTCCCAGTTGTCCACTCCCGGAATGAAAATTGCTGACAGAACTCTAACATGTCTTTCTGCTCAGAGGAGAATCCTTGTCACCTCTGCCATTGCCGCTTTGCTTTTCGTTCCGCCTTGCCCGTTTATGTACGCGACTGCTGTTACATTGTCCGACTGGATCTGCATGGGATCTTGAAGAAGATGTACCGCTTGTAGAAGGCCGTTGTAAATGGCTCTCAATTCCAGAACGTTTATGTGAAGGCAGGCTTCCTGACTTGACCATTTTTATTGGAAGCTTTCCCCCTGTGTGACAGCTCCCCTGCCTCGGAGACTTGCATCCGTAGTTATTAGGACCCAGTCATGAATCCCAAACCTGCGTCCTTCTAGTAGGTGAGAACTGTGTAGCCACCACAGGAGCGAAATCCTGGCTTTGAGAGACAGGATTATTTTCCGGTGCATGTGTAGGTGGGATCCGGACCACTTGTCCAACAGATCCCACTGGAATACTCTGGCATGAAATCGGCCAAACTGTATGGTCTCGTAGGCCGCTACCATTTTCCCCAACATCCGAATGCATTGATGGATCGACACGCTTGTTGGTTTAAATATTTGTTTGACCATTTTCTGGATTTCCAGAGCCTTTTCCACTGGAAGAAATACTCTCCGTACTTCTGTGTCCAGAATCATCCCTAAAAAAGAAAAATCTTGTCATCAGTTCCAACTACGACTTTGGAAAATTCATGATCCAACCATGTTGTTGGAATATTGACAGGGAGAGTGCGATGTTCTGCACCAACTGTTCCCTGGATCTCGCTTTTATCAGGAGATCATCCAGAAAAGGAATTATATTGACTCCTTTTTAACGAAGGAGGACCATCATCTCCGCCATCACCTTGGTGAATACCCTCAGTGCCGTGGAGAGTCCGAACGGCAACATCTGGAACTGGTAATGGCAATCCTGTACTGCGAATCTCAGATAAGCTTGGTGAGGAGGATAAATGGGAACATGCAAGTAAGCATCCTTTATGTCTACTGACACCATGAAGTCCCCCTCCTCCAGACTGGAAATCACTACCCTCAGGGATTCCATCTTGAACTTGAACCTTTTCAGGTAGAGATTCAGAATTTTCAGGTTTAAAATCTGTCTGACCGAGCCATCCGGCTTCGGAACTACGAAGAGGCTTGAATAAAAAAACCTTCTCCTTACTGTGCCAAAGGTACCAGGACAATAACCTGATCCTGACATAATTTTTGAATTGCCATTGTAACTGCCTCTCTTCCCGAAAGAGAAGCTGGCAAGGTCGATTTGAAAAATCAGCATGGGGGACGTCTTGAAACTCTAGTTTGTACCCATGGGACACTATTTGTAAGACCCATTGGTCCAGGCCAGATTGAATCCAGATTTGGCTGAAAAGTTTCAGACGTGCTCCCACCCGAGTTAACTCCCGCAAGGGAGCCCCAGCGTTATGCTGCAGATTTGGCAGGAGTGTGGGGTGGACTTCTGCTCCTGCGATCCCTTCCCCTAACTGCAAAGAAGGGGGAACCTTTGGCCTTTTTGTATTTGTTGGGCCGAAAGGACTGTATGTGAGAGTGATGTGTCTTTTTCGCTGGTGTAGGAGCATAAGGCAAGAATGTCGACTTACCTGCGGTAGCCACCGAGACTAACGCATCCAGCCCATCCAAAACAAATAGTGTGATTTGATCTGCGCTAAAATGTATATAGTGGCAGCCTGTGTGGTACAATTAGCCTTCACCAAGACCAGAATAAAACCAGAAAACAGAATGTAGTGACCACACCCGGCGCTACTTAATTCACCCAAAAATAGGATTTTCTTTAACAGCTTACTTTTTCAGTAATGCTCATATTTACATTGGTGTCATAACGATCTCATTTCAAAAGAAGGTAAATATCTGAAAGATTAAGACACACAGAACATAGTGCAACCAATTTTTGGTAATAAATATAGGAGGTGTTTATTTGTTCAACTCACATAAATATGAGTCAATATTGCATATCGTCCACCAGGTGGCGTCGGTCCTTAGTTCTCACAATAGATGGTTTAGAACATCAATCCTCACAGATGCACTGGAAGCTCAAGAAGATAAATATATGGTGCAATAGAGCTTAACCATAAAACACATTTTTTATTTTGACAAAAACACACTTACATCAAACAGAAAATTAAAAGCATATATCACCCATTGGGATCAGCACCGGAGACCAAATTCCAAACAGAGCCAGCTGTAACTGTGTTGTGGATGGATTTCCGGATAGCAGGAACCTTGTGCACAAGGTTCCTGCTATCCGGAAATCCATCCACAACACAGGGCCCTGTCTAAAATGCGGGGTGACTCCCACCTTTTGGAAAAAGGTAAGCTGCCTGAATTCCTTTTGGGAATCTGACATTTCTATTCAAGTTAAATCAGACTCCCTCCAAGAGACTGTTCAACTCCTGAGGTGGAGGGAAAATTGCATTACTTCTTTACTAAAGTAAACCCTCTCCTTATGGTAAATGAGGGGGCTTCAAACACCTCCTTTATAGCTAAAACATGTTTTGAATGCTTTTTGCTAACTTAGGACCTATTCCCCTGGAATCACTTGTGTCGACACAGGAATCAGAGTCCGTGTCGGTATCAGTTTGTACTACTTGTTTGTATGTGACCCAAAGGGGTCCCTGTGGATGAAAGGCAGAACTATTAAAAATCACATCTTCAACAGATTATATACCGTTTTCTGTATGAGATTCAGTCCAACCTCTTACTGATATGATTCACATTATCATGTAACCTTTCACCCAGTCAGGCTCTTGGTGTCATATTACACCTCTGTGTCCCTAACATGTCTCCACAGAGTTCCCTGCCACAGACATGTCACACACATGCAAAACCACACCACAGACACTCCGGGACTTATAGGGGACAGACCCACAGTAAAATCTGTCAGAGGGACACAGATAGGATTTGCCAGTTCACAACCCAGCGTCAGTAACACAATTCTGTGAACACAAAATGCCCACTGACATGCAGCGCTTGTATAATGTTAATCACACAACTATATAGCACCAAATTCACTGTGGCCGCCCCTGTCATTCAGTAGTGGAGGAGGACCAGCTTTGTCTCTGCAGCCTGAGGGGAGAGAGAAAATGGCACTGAGCATAGTACTGGCTGACTGAGGAGGAAGCTCCACTCATCAATGGTGTGTTTCTCCTCAGCTTTTATGAGGTAATTTTTTATACTGGCGGGGGTAGGACTGTGCCTCAGCAACCTATGCCCCTTATTTATGCCAGTTTCCATAGGTTTCATGCTGCCCAGGGCACCCCCCCCCGTGCCCTGCACCCTGTAGTGCCTGTGTATGTGTGGGCAACATGGCGCACTGCACTCCCGCCAGCCGCGCAGTACCTTTAGCCGTCACTTTCTTGATTGAAGATCTGTCGTCTAACACTCACCTGTCTTCTGACCTGCTCTGTTAGAGGGGTGACGGCATGCTGTGGGAGTGAGCATCAAGGCACGGCTAGCGTTCAGTTCCCTTCAGTAGCTAATGGTGTCCTGTCAGCCAGAAGCAGAGCCATGAAACTCTTTAGGAAGTTGGTTCCTACTTCTGCCCCCTCAGTCCCACGAAGCAGGGAGACTTGCCAGCAGTTCTCCCTGAAAATAAAAAACCTAACATAAGTCTTTTCAGAGAAACTCAGTAGAGCTCCTCTGGAGTGCATCCAGTCTGCCTGGGCACATTTCTAAAACTGAGGTCTGGAGGAGGGGCATAGAGGGAGGAGCCAGTTCACATCCTTGAAAAGTCTTAAAGTGCCCATGGCTCCTACGGAACCGTCTATACCCCATGGTACTGAAGTGGACCCCAGCATCCTCTAGGACGTATGAGAAATGCAATGTAAGTAAATGTGAAGCATACTTTTGGACCACATGCCATGGTTTTGGTTGCTATAGGCAACCTCACTTGTTTGTTTGTTTTTTGCTGAAATCTTAGTTAATGTCTACTATAGTGTTTGTCATTGTGTCTCATTATGTACTTACCGTCTATGGACTTCCTATGGTGTGCAGACAATTGGGCCAACTTCATTAATCCGGTCAGTTATTTCTCTCCAGATGCGCTCTTTTTACGCAGCACCCATGTTTTTGTTCCCAAAATGGATTCTATCAAAGGCTTGTGGTACCAAAATATCCAACTCTCTCCATGTAAATTGGGGCTGCCACTTTCTCTTTTTGGCTGCTGCCTGTGATGAATCAGTCTGCAAATTGTCCCCACCTTACTCTTCAGTTTGTGGTTGGCTTTGCTGGGTTTGGGTATTGACACGAGAATCACCCTCAGTTTGGCCCACATCTTCCTCAGGCAGGGCCCTCACACCAGCCTCTTCTGTTTGTGGCCCGGTAGATGGAAGAGGTTGACTACTGGGTCCTGATCCTTCATCCTCTGCACAGGTCTTTGTTGGCTACGCTGCTGTTGCAGCCTTCTTCTCCTGGCTGCAATCTGTCTCATCTGCTGTTGGAGTTCCTCCATTTCAGCATCAATTCTGCTTGTCTCAGGATCTGAATCCATTATGGTGATAGCATGTACGTCTGAATGTGTGTTGTTTTTATACCTGCGTATGCAATATTTTTTTGCAGAAAACTGCGCATGTGATACATACACAATTGTTAGACGTACTTTAATTGCATACACTATTTAAACTGGCGCCATGCGGCCTGTGTTTGTGGGTGTGTGCAGGAGTTGGCGAGGAGAGGAGAGGAGAGAGAGAGAGAGAGGTGTTCCGAAGAGGAAGAATAAGAGGAGGTGTAGGAGACTTGCGAGAGGTAAGAAATGTTTGTGTATGTTTGCAGCAAACTCATGCTTCCACTGTTTCAAAGCTGTAATTATTGTATTGCGGACAGTCTGCGTTTGTTTTATAGTTACATTTGTCGCATTTAAATGTAATATAGTTAGCTAATTATTGTATTGTAAACATTTGTGGTGTTGTCCTTCATTATAATTATAATCTGTTTCCCTTTTTTCTAATTGGAACAACAGTATATTAAAGATGTGCGGCGGGCACTTTTCGTGTTTTGTGTTTTGCTTCTAATTCCACTTTTGTGTTTTGGTTTTGTCTTGGTTTTGCGAAAACCGCCCTTTCGTGTTTTGGTTTTGGTTTTGGATCTGGATGATTTAAAAAAAAAAACATAAAAACAGCTAAAATCACAGAATTTGAGGGTAATATTGCTCCTACGGTAACCTCAATAACATTCATTTCCACTCATTTCCAGTCTATTCTAAACACCTCACATCTCACAATATTGTTTTTAGGCCTAAAAGTTGCACCGAGGTGACTGTATGACCAAGCTAAGCGACACAGGTGTGCGGCACAAACACCTTGCCCATCCAGGAGTGGCACTGCAGCTGCAGACAAGATGGCACTATTCAAAAACTAGTCCCCAAAAAGCACATGATGCAAAGAAGAAAAAGAGGTGCAATTAGGTAGCTGGATGGCTTAGTTCCTCCTTCAATCTCTCCAGCTGCTTCTGCAAAGCCTGATGAGGGGAATGACCTGACTCAAGCTGG
The DNA here is from genome assembly GCF_028390025.1 of Pseudophryne corroboree. Lineage (NCBI taxonomy): Eukaryota > Metazoa > Chordata > Amphibia > Anura > Myobatrachidae > Pseudophryne > Pseudophryne corroboree. The sequence continues at coordinate 309,809,177 of NC_086445.1, forward strand.
CAGTGTCTGTACTGACTTCATGTGTGGCAAGTTTGAAGGGTTGGAGAACCTTGCACAGAATTGCACGGAAATCATTCTCCGCTGCGCTTGAGTCAGGTGCATTACCCCTCCTTTGCCTATTTCGTAGGTGGATGTATAGGCTTGAATGGCCTTTTGCTGCTCCTCCATCCTCTGAAGCATATAGAGGGTTGAATTCCACCTCGTTACCACCTCTTGCTTCAGTTGATGGCGGGGCATGTTCAGGAGTGTTTGCTGGTGCTCCAGTCTTCGGCATGCAGTGGCAGAATGCCTAAAGTGGCCCGCAATTATTCGGGCCATCTACAGCATCTCCTGCACACCCCTGTAATTTTTCAAAAAATTCTGCACCACCAAATTAATTGTGTTTGCAAAACATGGGACGTGCTGGAATTTGCCCAGATGTAATGCACGCACAATAATGGTGGCGTTGTCCGATATCACAAATCCCCAGGAGAGTCCAATTGGGGTAAGCCATTCTGTGATGATGTTCCTCAGTTTCCTTAAGAGGTTGTCAGCTATGTGCCTTTTAAGGAAAGCGGTGGTACATAGCGTAGCCTGCCTAGGAACGAGTTGGCGTTTGCGAGATGCTGCTACTGGTGCCGCTGCTGTTGTTGCTGCGGGAGGCCATAATCTACCCAGTGGGCTGTTACAGTCATATAGTCCTTAGTCTGCCCTGTTCCACTTGTCCACATGTCCGTGGTTAAGTGGACACTGGATACAACCACATTTTGTAGGACACTGGTGACTCTTTTTCAGACGTCTGTGTACATTCTCTGTATCGCCTGCCTAGAGAAGTGGAACCTAGATGGGATTTGATACCGGGGACACAGTACCTCAAGCAATTCTCTAAGTTTCACTGAACTAATGGTGGATACCGGACACACGTCTAACACCAACATAGCTGTCAAGGCCTGAGTTATCTGCTTTGCAGCAGGATGACTGCTGTGATATTTCATCTTCCTCGCAAAGGACTGTTGGACAGTCAATTGCTTACTGGAAGTAGTACAAGTGGTCTTCCGACTTCCCCTCTGGGATGACGATCGACTCCCAGCAGCAACAACAGCAGCGGCAGCAACAGCAGGTGTACCACTCAAGGATCCTAAAGAGGAATCCCGGTTAGGAGAGGACTCCTCAGTCTTGACAGTGACATGGCCTGCAGGACTGCTGACATTCCCGACTGAGGAGGTAGTTGACGTTGAGGGAGTTGGTGGTGTGGCTTGCAGGAGTTTGGGTACAGGAAGAAGAAGGGATTTAGGTGTCAGTGGGCTGCTTACTCTCTTACCCAAAGTTTCACAACTTGACACTGACTTCTGATGAATGCACAGCAGGTGATGTATAAGGGAGGATGTTCCTAGGTGGTTAACATCCTTACCCCTACTTATTACAGATTGACAGAGGCAATAGATGGCTCTACACCTGTTGTCTGGATTTGTGGAGAAATAATTCCACACCAAAGAGGTGGCTTTTTTTGGTAGTTTGCCCAGGCATCACAATGGGCTTCTTCATCCCATGGACAACAGGTATCTCCCCTGGTGCCTGACTTAAACAAACCACATCACCATCAGAATCCACATTGTCAACTTCCTCCTCAGCACCAGCAACATCCATATCCTCATCCTGGTGTACTTCAACAGTGACATCCTCAATTTGAATATCAGGAACTGGACTATGGGTGCTCCTTCCAGCACTTGCAGGAAGGAACCACCTCTTCCCATCCAGTGTTGGGAAGGTCAGGCCTCGCAACCGCCGACACACTTGTACTCTCCTTGGGGATTTTTAAAACCATTTCAGAATGCACAGTTCTTTTCTGTGCTCTTTCCAGCTTAACTCTTTTAATTTTTTTAGTGGGAGGATGAGGGCTTCCATCGTAATGTAAAGCTGAACCACTAGCCATGAACATAGGCCAGGGCCTCAGCCTTGCCACTCCGTGTCATAAATGGCATATTGGCAAGTTTACATTTCTCCTCAGACAATTTAAATTTCTTTTTTTTTTGGTTCGTTTTACTGAACTTTGGCTTTTTGGATTTACATGCCCACTACTATCACATTGGGCATCAGCCTTGGCAGATGACAATGATGGCATTTCATTGTCTATGTCATGGCTAGTGGCAGCAGCTTCACCACTAGGAGGAAGTGATTCTTCTTGATCTTTCCCTATTTTATCCTCAAAACCTTTGTTCTTCATTATTTTTTGGGAGTTATATAAGACAAAATGCGGCACAGGAATTACTGGAACGACTGATGGACAGGACACTACCACTGGTCTTGTGGTTGTTGTTATTAGTACTATACGGCAGCAGTGGACATATAGCAGCAGTGTATATCATCACTGGAATGACTGATGAGACAGGACACTACCACTGGTCTGATGCAGCACAACACAACAACACTGTAAGGGACTTTTGGTTGTTGTTATAATTATTATATGGTAGCAGTGGACATATAGCAGCAGCGTATATCATCACTGGAATGATTGATGGACAGGACACTACCACTGGTCTTATGCAGCACAACACAACAACACTGTAAGGGACTTGTGGTTGTTGTTATTATTATTATTATTATTATTATTATTATTATACGGCAGCAGTGGACATATAACAGCAGCGTATACCACTGTGACTGCCTCGTCACTGGAATAACTGGTGGACAGGACACTACCACTGGTCTGATGCAGCACAACACAACATTACTGTAAGGGACTTGTGGTTGTGATATAATTATTATACTGCAGCAGTGGACATATAGCAGCAGCGTATATCGTCACTGGAATGACTGATGGACAGGACACTACCACTGGTCTGAATCAGCACAACACAACAACACTGTAAGGGAATTGTGGTTGTTGTTATAATTATTATACGGCAGCAGTGGACATATAGCAGCTGCGTATATTGTCACTGGAATGACTGATGGACAGGGCACTACCACTGGTCTGATGCAGCACAACACAACAACACTGTAAGGGACTTGTGGTTGTTGTTATAATTATTATACGGCAGCAGTGGACATATAGTAGCAGTGTATATCGTCACTGGAATGACTGATGGACAGGACACTACCAGGACACTACCACTCCAAATCCCGCGAGAATCTGACAGCGGGATGATTCCGAGTCAGGCGGGAAAACCCGAGCCTGGCTCGGAACTGAACTCGGAAGGCAAATTCGGGTAGGGTTCGGTTCTCTGAGAACCGAACCCGCTCATCTCTACAGTATATATATATATATATATATATATATATATATATATACAGTATTTGCTGGCGTATAAGACTACTTTTTTGCCCTGAAAAACATGCCTCCAAGTGGGGGGGTCGTCTTATACGCCGGGTGCACTTCAGTTGGGATAGACATAGCTGCCATAGTGGCCTTCCGATACTCGCCTGGTGCCCATAGTGGCCTCCCGATGCCCGCCCACCTCATTCTACTCACCATCCAGTATCGCGCGATATCCAGTGCGGCCGCGGCGGGTCACTAGTGCCAATTACAGGGAGATGCAGGGACTGGCCGGAGGCGCTGCAGTCGCGTTGTGGCCGTACAATGGTGACAATGACAGGTACTGTAATGGCACTAATACTAATACTAATGGCACTCATGTGAAACCGGTAACACTAAATGCACACAGGGGTATACTTTTATACATTTTACAACTTTCTCCTCGCCCCCTCCCCCCTTCTTATACATACCTTGATAAATACTCCCTATCCAAATCTCTTATCAGGTCATAATATACAGTATGTCACAAATCTGATGTTCTTTTACGTTTTATTTGGTGTGTGGAAGGGGGTAGTCTTATACGGCGAGTATATAACAAACTCTATATTTTGAGTGGAAATGTTGGGGGTCGTCTTATACGCCCAGTCGTCTTATACGCCGGCAAATACGGTATATCTGCTGGTAAGTATCTGCATGTTGTTTGGTGTGTTTTGGGTGGTGGGGTGTACTATTCTGTGAGTATGCTTCTTATTTTGTATTATCATTATTGTTCTTTTGTAGGGTGCATATTTAGTTTTTCTATTTTTGCCCAAGTGAGGCCTTTTTTGTTCTATTCTATCTGCTGGTAAGTATCTCCATGTTGGGGGTCATTCCGAGTTGTTCGCTCGCTAGCTGCTTTTAGCAGCATTTCACACGCTAGGCCGCCGCCCTCTGGGAGTGTATCTTAGCTTAGCAGAATTGCGAACGAAAGATTAGCAGAATTGCGAATAGAAAATTCTTAGCAGTTTCTGAGTAGCTCGAGACTTACTACTACACTGCGATCAGCTCAGCCCGTTTCGTTCCTGGTTTGACGTCACAAACAGCCACTCCCCCGTTTCTCCAGACACTCCCGCGTTTTATCCTGGCACGCCTGCGTTTTTCAGCACACTCCCAGAAAACGGTCAGTTTCCGCCCAGAAACACCCACTTCCTGTCAATCACACTCCGATCACATCAACGATGACAATTCTTCTTTCGGACATGAATAAATCTACTAAGTTTTGTGCTAAAATACTTAGCGCATGCGTACTGCGTACAATGCGCATGCACATTTTTGCCTTAATCGCTCCGTTGTGAAAATCAGCAATGAGCGAATAACTCGGAATGACCCCCCGTTGTTTGGTGTGTTTTGGGTGGTGGGGTGTACTATTCTGTGAGTAAGCTTCTTATTTTGTATTATCATTATTGTTCTTTTGTAGGGTGCATATTTAGTTTTTCTATTTTTGCCCAAGTGAGGCCTTTTTTGTTCTTCTTTTTTTGTTCTATTCTATCTGCTGGTAAGTATCTGCATGTTGTTTGGTGTGTTTTGGGGGTGGGGTGTACTATTCTGTGAGTAAGCTTCATATTTTGTATTATCATCATTGTTCTTTTGTAGGGTGCATATTTAGTTTTTCTATTTTTGCCCAAGTGAGGCCTTTTTTGTTCTTCATTTTTTTGTTCTATTCTATCTGCTGGTAAGTATCTGCATGTTGTTTGGTGTGTTTTGGGGGTGGGGTGTACTATTCTGTGAGTAAGCTTCATATTTTGTATTATCATCATTGTTCTTTTGTAGGGTGCATATTTAGTTTTTCTATTTTTGCCCAAGTGAGGCCTTTTTTGTTCTTCATTTTTTTGTTCTATTCTATCTGCTGGTAAGTATCTGCATGTTGTTTGGTGTGTTTTGGGTGGTGGGGTGTACTATTTTGTGAGTATGCTTCTTATTTTGTATTATCATTATTGTTCTTTTGTAGGGTGCATATTTCGTTTTTCTATTTTTGCCCAAGTGAGGCCTTTTTTGTTCTTCATTTTTATGTTCTATTCTATCTGCTGGTAAGTATCTGCATGTTGTTTGTTGTGTTTTGGGTGGTGGGGTGTTTTTTTTTTTAGTTACCCATGTAAGTATTTTGTGTGTTAATTGTATGTTTAAGGTAAGTATATGCATGTTTGTGTTTTTAGTGTTATTTGTGTTTGTTGTTTAAGCATCCAATATTTTTTTCCCTAATTAGTTTAATTGCTTGCCTCCTGGTGTCCTACATTTAGATATGGATTATGAGATGGAAGTGTTTTTTTAGATGAAGTACTTATTTACATGTTGTAATTGTTTAAACACATTGGATGTTGTTTTGTTTACATTTTTTAACCTTTTCAAGATGCTGGTGGCCACATATCTAGCCTCCGAACGTGTCCAACCCCAACCTGCCCCTCATCCTCGAAGGCAACGGAGGCGTGCAAGGCCTAGTATTTTCCGTACCCATGTCACCCTCTTTGGTATGCCAGATGATAAGGTTTTGCACTGCTACAGGCTGCCCCCTCATGTCATCCTAGAAACTCTCTTGATAATATAGAGTGATCTAGATACATCAATTCGGTATCCTACATTAATACCAACATTGACACAATTCCTTGCTGTGTTACATTTCTGTGCCACTGGTTCCTACCTGCACATAGTTGGGGTGCTAGTAGGAATATCGCAGGGGGCATTTTCCAAAGTGCTAAGGCGTGTCATTGATGCATTTTTCAAGAGAGTGAAGTGGTTCATATCAACGCCATTGGATGTTGGGTCCCTAGCTGTGTTGAAGCAGCAATTCCAGGAAGGGGGTTGTCACTTCCCACACGTTATTGGGGTTGTGGATGGGACACATGTTCCACTTGTGGCACCAAAACATAATGAAGTCTATAGGAACAGGAAATTGTTCCACTCTCTGAATGTGATGGTTGTTTGTGGCCCATTCCTCCAGATCCTGTTCCTGAATGCCAAGTACCCCGGCAGCGCACATGATGCCTATGTCATTAGGCAATCAGGGATATGGCAAAGATTTAGAATGACGGAAGGCCAAGACATGTGGCTATTGAGTGAGTTGTATTGGTATCATGTATTAAAGAGTTTTTTATTTATGTGATGTTGGGTTCATTTTCTACTTATGCTTGTCTTGTATTTTAACAGGAGATCATGGATATCCTTGCACCCCCTGGCTCATGACACCTTACAGAACACCCAGGCCAGGGCCACAAACAGAATTTAATTCCGCACTTACAGCCACTAGGCAGCTGGTGGAGCGCACAATCGGTGTCCTGAAAGGACGCTTCCATGTGCTCCACCGCACTGGTGGTGATCTCATGTATTCTCTGGAAATGGTAAGTAAAATTGTGGTCCTGTGTGCAATCCTACACAATATTGCTGTGAGGAGTCGTGTGGAGCTTCCGGAAACTGAGCAATTGCCCAGAGAGGATGAAGAGCCAGGGGTTGGGCGTACATTGATGCGGGGCACGGAAGCCCAGAGTAGCCATGCCGTTAGGCAAGAATAGTGCACCAGTATTTCAGGTATGCTTATGTCTTGAACACATTATAGAAATTGTTTATGGTACTATTGATATTTTAAATGGTGTGAGGTTTAACATATGTGACTCCAGCTTTGAGGACTAAAATAAAGACATTTTTTTGCCATACATTTTTAATACATGGTTGATATTAATGGGTGATGTGTTTTGAGTAGTAAAATAACTTACTGTGAACTTAATAGGTCTGTAAATGCCCACTGAACAACACTATTGTTGTGTGTTTATCAGATATATGTAAAAGTCCTTGTTTTTTATGTGTTTTTACAAATAAAACTCCTCATGTTAACATAAAAATGATAACATTGCTTTTTTGCTGTTTACATTTCACATGCAAGCCTATTCTATAATTTGTGCTTTTATTTTTCCTAACAACATATCCATCTGGCCACACTAATACTACAATGCTGGATTGATTAGCTGAATGATGCATCCAAATGTGGTGAGTTTTATATATACTGTATTTTTAGCAGTGAGATTTTTAGCAGTGTGAGAGCCGCTAACAGTCGCTCATGCGTACGCAAGGGAGAACACAACACTGTTAATGTAGTTATATTAATAAGGTTTATGAATACAGATGACACCATCACATTTTGGCCAATCAACAGTTAGCACACAGTATAAATATTAGGCCATGTTGAAAAAACGCTATTGGCACCATGCGAGCTGCAGCCTTCTCCATGAGGGAGCTGCGGCTCCTCACGGTGAGTATGGACCGCCACGTAGGCCACGTGGGGCCCTACATTACTAATTCTAGGAAGCGTGCAGCCTACACGGAGGTCCGCAGAGTACTGCAGGCGAGGATGCGCAGCAAGCGGACCATCGTCCAACTTGAGCGGCGGTGGTCCGACCTCCGCCGCCGTCAGCGTGAGTTGCTGGCACAACTGCGCCAGCAAATATGCACACATGAGTAATCTGCAATAACACCTTTGTTTGTGTGAGTGTGTATTTTAGCATTTAAATGCTTAACAATATTAGCAAACATCATGACACATAAGACCTATACTGTATGCTTAGAGACTGTGTGGACTGTGTGAAGGCCTTGCAGGACACACTGGGGAATGCAGTGGGAGGGGCCCATGTGTAGGAGTGTGGGCAGTCTCCACAGAGGCTGTAGACAGACACCACTTTGGTTTGACATACAAGTTTACAGTGCATGGGGTGTGGTCCTTCATAAATATACAGTATACAGGAATTATAGCAAGCAGGATAATCACAATGCGTCCCATTAAAATGGCCATATCCTGCATAGTGTAAATTAACATATGTATTATGTATAATTAAAGTGCACAAGCTGGCGCCGGAACCCTAGAGGTGTACTCCTGTGGCACAGTACATTCCTGTATGTGTGTGCAATTTAGAATAGGAAATAAATGTTAAACCAAAAATATCTTTTTTTTTAAACCAACATACAAAGGTCTAAAAAAACTTAAAAAAAAAGGTAAATGATAAATAACTCAATGGTACCATATCACACAAACATTTACAATACAGAAAAAAATAACATATTTGTGTGTTTCTATCTTTTTAGGCACAGCACAAAGGCACGAATCAGATCAGGAAGTGGAAGACGGCTCCACCCTGAACAACCCGACCCCAAATAATCCTCCTCATCCTCCTCTGAACATGTCTCCCCCTCAACAACCGGCCAATCAATCCTCCTCCCCCTCTCAGCCCCCCTCCCCATCTCAATCTACCCCCCCTCAACCCCCCTCCCCCTCTCAATCTTACCCCCCTCTCAACCCCCCTCCCCCTCTCAATCCGACCACCCCTCTCAAACACTTTCCCCCGTCCAACCTCCAACCCTCTTTCAAGCACCTTCCCCCATCCAACCTCTTTCCCCCATCCCACCTCCTTCCCTCATCCAACCTCCCATCCCCTTTGAAGCACCTTCCCCCATCCAACCTCCCACCCCCTCTTGGGACTCCGCAAATGAGGAGGAGAGCGAGTGGGCCACTCTGGCCCCGGAAGGAGAATATGGGATTGCCGGGCCGGAAATGGAGCCTAGTAAGAAAGATTTTAATATTCCTAAACATTTCAGGATTAGAAATATACAAAAACATGTGTCTTCAACCTGTGTGTCTGCAGCTGCTGTGTGCAACCACATCCAAACATTCCCTGCCACAGTTGGACTATGAAGGCTGGCTGTCTCTGGTGCAGGCTATGTTGGGATGTATAGTTCCACAGCAGCTACAGACACACAGGGCCAACACACAGGTAGTGCGACAGATTTCTTTACAAGTAACATTGGTTTTCCAAGTTGGTCTGCATTAGAGATGAGAACCGAACCACCCCAACTGTTTTACACGGGTCTGAGGCAGGCTCGGTTGTTCCCGCCTGACTCGGAAAACCCGAACGAGGGAAAACATCATCATCCCGCTGTCGGATTCTCGCGAGATTCAGATTCCATATAAAGAGCGAGAGAGCAGAGAGGACGTGGCTACGTTCTCTCAGTGGAAAATCTCAATATCAGTGCTCAGTATCAGTGCTTACTTATTGCTGCTCAGTAATACTAGTAGTGTGTCTCTCTTGTGCTGCACCTTGCTGCTCAGTGTCAGTTCTCAGTAGTATCCTCATCAGTGCTCAGTATCACTGCTCATTGTCTTGTGCTGCATTGTGGTGCTCAGTAATACTACAGTACATTGGGGGTAATTCTGAGTTGATCGCAGCATCAAGTTTGTTAGCAACTAGGCAAAACCATGTGCACTGCAGGGGGCACAGATATAACTTTTGCAGAGAGAGTTAGATTTGTGTGGGTTATTTAGTTTCTGGGCAGGGTAAATACTGGCTGCTTTATTTTTACACTGCAATTTAGATTTTAGTTTGAATACACCCCAACCAAATCTAACTCTCTCTGCACATGTTATATCTGTCCCTCCTGCAGTGCACATGGTTTTCCCAACTGCTAACAAATTTGCTGCTGCAATCAACTCAGAATTAGGCCCATTACTAATATACTAGTCCAGTGTCTTGTGCTGCATCTTGTTGCTCAGTGTCAGTTCTCAGTAGCATCCTCATCAGTGCTCAGTATCACTGCTTTTTATCTTGTGCTGCATTGTGGTGCTCAGTATACTACAGTACATTATTAATAGTCCAGTGTCTTGTGCTGCATCTTGCTGCTCAGTGTCAATTCTCAGTAGTATCCTCATCAGTGCTCAATATCACTGCTCATTGTCTTGTGCTGCATTGTGGTGCTCAGTAATACTACAGTACATTACTAATAGTCCAGTGTCTTGTGCTGCATCTTGCTGCTCAGTGTCAGTTCTCAGTATTATCATCATCAGTGCTCAGTATCACTGCTCATTGGGGGTCATTCTGAGTTGATCGTAGCTGTGCTAAATTTAGCACAGCTACGATCATCTTTCCTGACATGCGGGGGGACGCCCAGCACAGGGCTAGCCCGCCCTGCATGTCAGTGCCGGCCCCCCGCAGAAGTGCAAAGGCATCGCACAGCGGCGATGCCTTTGCACTTCAGGAGTAGCTCCTGACCAGTGCAGCTTCAGCGTGCTGGCCGGGAGCTACTCTTCGCTCCCCGGCCCACAGCAGCTGCGTATGACGTCACACAGCTGCGGCGGCCCGCCCCCCATTCGGTCCGGCCACACCTGCGTTGGCTGGACCGTGCCTACAAAACGGCGGCCAAACGCAGCCGTTTCACCCCCTCCCGCCCATCGATCCCCTCTGCCTGTAAATCAGGCAGAGGCGATCGCTGTCCTGCTACGGCCTTTGGTCGTCCGGCATGCACAGGCGCACTACGGCATCGGCGCATGCGCAGCAGGGACCCGTTCACTCTGCTGCGTTAAAACGCAGCGAGTGAACGGGTCGGAATGTCCCCATTGTCTTGTGCTGCATTGTGGTGCTCAGTAATACTACAGTACATTACTAATAGTCCAGTGTCTTGTGCTGCATCTTGCTGCTCAGTGTCAGTTCTCAGTTCTCAGTATTATCATCATCAGTGCTCAGTATCACTGCTCACTGACTTGTGCTGCATTGTGGTGCTCAGTATACTACAGTACATTACTAATAGTCCAGTGTCTTGTGCTGCATCTTGCTGCTCAGTGTCAGTTCTCAGGGGTGGTCTTCAGTATGCCGGCGGTCGGGCTCCCGGCGACCAGCATACCGGCGCCGGGAGCCCGACAACCCGGAGGGAGAATAAAATAGTGTGGCGCGCGTAGCGCGCCACCGTGCCCGCAGCGTGGCGAGCGCAGGGAGCCCGCAAGGGGCTCATTTGCGCTTGCCACACTGTCGGTAAGCCAGCGGTCGGGCTCCCGGCGCCGGTATGCTGGTCACCAAGAGCCCGGCCGCCGGCAAATCGTAGTGAACCCGTTCTCAGTATTATCATCATCAGTGCTCAGTATCACTGCTCATTGTCTTGTGCTGCATTGTGGTGCTCAGTATACTACAGTACATTACTAATAGTTCAGTGTCTTGTGCTGCATCTTGCTGCTCTGTGTCAGTTCTCAGTATTCTCATCATCAGTGCTCAGTATCACTGCTCACTGTCTTGTGCTGCATTGTGGTGCTCAGTATACTACAGTACATTACTAATATACTAGTCCAGTGTCTTGTGCTGCATCTTGCTGCTCAGTGTCAGTTCTCAGTAGTATCCTCATCAGTGCTCAGTATCACTGCTCATTGGGGGTCATTCCAAGTTGTTCGCTCGTTACCGATTTTCGCTATGCTGCGATTTGTTGCAAAATGCGCATGCACAAGGCACGCACGGCGCATGCGCTTAATTATTTAACTAAAAACTTAGTAGATTTGCTGTGGATTCTGCGGCGCTTTTCAGTCGCACTGCTGATCGGTGAATGATTGACAGGAAAGGGACGTTTCTGGGTGGTAACTGAGCATTTTCTGGGAGTGTGCAAAAAAACGCAGGCGTGTCAGGGAAAAACGCGGGAGTGTCTGGAGAAACGGGGGAGTGGCTGGCCGAACGCAGGGCGTGTTTGTGACATTAAACCAGGATCTAAACGGACTGAACTGATCGCAATCTGTGAGTAGGTCTGGAGCTACTCAGAAACTGCAAAGAATTATTTAGTAGCAGTTCTGCTAATCTTTCGTTCGCTATTCTGCTAAACTAAGATACACTCCCAGAGGGCGTCGGCCTAGCGTGTGCAATGCTGCTAAAAGCAGCTAGTGAGCGAACAACTCGGAATGAGGGCCATTGTCTTGTGCTGCATTGTGGTGCTCAGTATACTACAGTACATTACTAATATACTAGTCCAGTGTCTTGTGCTGCATCTTGCTGCTCAGTGTCAGTTCTCAGTAGTATCCTCATCAGTGCTCAGTATCACTGCTCATTGTCTTGTGCTGCATTGTGGTGCTCAGTATACTACAGTACATTACTAATATACTAGTCCAGTGTCTTGTGCTGCATCTTGCGGCTCAGTGTCAGTTCTCAGTATTATCATCATCAGTGCTCAGTACCACTGCTCATTTTCTTGTGCTACATTGTGGTGCTCAGTAATACTACAGTACATCACTAATATACTAGTCCAGTGTTTTGTGCTGCATCTTGCTGCTGTAGGATGCTGTGGTAGTGTCCTGTCACTGTGCATAGGTCATCATCATTCCAGTCACAGTGGTATCTAGTACCTATCTAGTGGTATCTAATTCCAGACATTACCGCCACCTAATTCCAGATATATTACTGGCATCAGGGCCGGTGCAAGGTTTCTCGGCACCCTAGGCAAATCGTCAGTACACTCCCCCCCTTCAATAGCCAGCCCCTCAGGTGAAAATGTGTCTAATAAGTTCCACAGCAACCTGCTGGATAAATGTAAGTGTGTGCCGTGCCAAAGAATATTTTCTTCACATAGAATTTGACGGCAGATAAGAGCATTATGGCCTATCCAGTCTGCTCCTATGGTTAGAGACTAGAGTATTCAGGATAGGTTAGGGGTTAGGGTTAGTTACTGGATTGGGTTAGGATATTAAGGTGAGGGTATTAGGGTTATTTTAGCGGTTTTAGCTAGGGTATTAGGGTCGGTATGGGGGATGGGTTTAGGGTATTAGGAATAGGATATTATTGTTGGTTTATCAGTTTAGGTTTAGGTACTAGGGTTAGGGGTTATGATTAGGGAGACATTGATAGATACTGTATACTCCTGTTCTAATCGGCGCCACTCCACGCAATTAAAAAAAAGTATGCACATACGCAGAAATAGTTTACAATGTTTTCAGATGCTTTAATATTGCATCTTTAATATTGCATCTATTCTCCCAAGATGCTATATTAAAAGCATCTGAAATGTTGAAAAGCTATCTCTGCGTATGTGTAGAATGTGTGGAATTGACAATTCCAGGGAGGAGATTGTCTATTGTTACTTGTGCGAGTGTGTGTGTGATTTAGACCCATCCTACACCAGTTCCCCTAAGCCCCAGATGGCACGGACTATATAGCATAATATATATATATATATATATATATTCACACATTACTGTTTAGGCATGTCAGTCACATGAAGGACGATCAGCGCTGAGGCAGTGACCGTGTTTGTCCTTCTGGCTGTGGGTCTGTTTGAGAGAGGACAGCAGATGTTACCCTTGCAGATGCACTCCTGCATGGGTAGTGGCGGCCGGACTTGGACGCCCCATCGTAGCTGCTGGTCACTGCAAGCTGGGAGAGGGGGCAGATCAGCTTGTGGTTGGGAAAGCCCTTGCCGCCCAGCTGAAGGTACCACCCTGGCAGGGGCAAATGCAGGATTTCCTGGGGGGGGGGGGGTGTATATAAATATATATATACCTCAATTCGGAGTCTTGTAGATCTGTGAAAGAAATCAGCATTTCATTATCAATGATTCAGGGACTGTATCCCCATCTTCAGGATACACTGCAAATGTTAATAATTAAACACTGATTACTGCACTGACTTACAAGACTCCGAATAAATATATATATATAGTGGTGCAGTCAGGCGGCATATATATATTCCAAGGAAGGCAGCGGCACTGCTGGATTTGTTGTGCTGAAAAATTGTATTAAAAGCTACACAAATATGGTTATGCTTGTGTAACGTTTAATACAAGTTTTTCCTCACAACAAATTCTGAAGTGCCGCTGCCTTCCTTGCAATATATATATATATATATATACAACTTTGTGGATGGCACCCGGTAACATAATTTATTTGGGAGTGCCAAACATTACATACTTGATATATAAATATATATAGATATATACACACGCAGTATATCCTTGCAAAATAGCGGCACTCCAACCATATAATAAGGCTTTCTGGTAATCAGCTTACAGTCAATGCTTCAAGGACATGATGAAAATGGCAATACATTAGTGCATTGAAACGTTGACTACAAGCTGACCACCAGAAAGCCTTATTACAGTGTGTGCTTGGAGGGGTGGTCTTCAGTATGCCGACTGACGGGATCCCGGCGCACAGGATCCACGACCCCCCTGGAGGGAGAATAAAATAGTGTGGCGTGCGTAGCGCGCCACCGTGCCCATAGCGTGGTGAGCGCAGCGAGCCCACAAGGGGCTCATTTGTGCTCGCCACACTGTCGGTAAGCCGGCGGTCGGGCTCCCGGCGCCGGTATGCTGGTCGCCGGGAGCCCGACCGCCGGCATACCATACTGAACCCGCTTGGAGTGCTACTATTGGGAAAGTTATCGTGTTATGAGCAGGGGGATGGGGGGGGGGGGAGAGATAGAATACACAGACTGCACACACTACACAACACACACATATACTATACATACAAACACACATATATATAGTGCACACATACCTGGGGATACAGAGGGGAGACACTGGCAGCTAATTGTGACTTGTGTCGATATAAGAGAGCTGCTGCTGTTGCTGTGTATGCGCAGCAGCTACCTCTCTCTCCCGGCTGGCTTGACTGCCAAGAGTTCCTGCTGCGGTCGCGGTCGCGATCGCGATCGCGTCATTTCCCCAGTCATCAGGTCCGGGGAAGGAAGCGGTGGAACGAGCGCCAAGGCAGGAGGGGGAGGCGGTGCAGGACTCAGACATGCGGCTCCACTATAGCCCCCACACGGCAGATCCGACCCAGGGTGAGCATGGAGCAGGTGTCTTACATTCCTCCCGGCCAGCGCAACACACATCCTCTTGGCTGTCATTTACTTCATCCCTCTCAGCGTTGCCGCTCCTCAAGTGACGCCGCCCATAGGCAGCTGCCTAAAGCTGCCTAGTGGTAGCGCCGGCTCTGACTGGCATATAGTTCCACACATTAAAAAATGGAGAACAAAAATGTGGAGGGTAAAATAGGGAAAGATCAAGATCCACTTCCACCTAGTACTGAAGCTGCTGCCGCTAGTCATGGCAGAGACAATGAAATGCCATCAACGTCGTCTGCCAAGGCCGATGCCCAATGTCATAGTAGAGAGCATGTAAAATCCAAAAAGCAAAAGTTCAGTAAAATGACCCAAAAATCTAAATTATAATCGTCTGAGGAGAAGCGTAAACTTGCCAATATGCCATTTACTACACGGAGTGGCAAGAAACGGCTAAGGCCCTCTCCTATGTTCCTCTTGACTAGTGGTTCAGCTTCACATGACGATGGAAGCACTCATCCTCCCGCTAAAAAAATGAAAAGAGTTAAGTTGGCAAAAGCACAGCAAAGAATTGTGCGTTCTAAATCACAAATCCCCAAGGAGAGTCCAAATGTGTTGGTGGGTGCGATGCCTGACTTTACCAACACTGGACGGCAAGAGGTGGCTCCTTTCACCATTTGCACGCCCCCTGCAAGTGCTGGAAGAAGCACCCACAGTCCAGTTCCTGATATTGAAATTGAAGATGTCACTGTTGAAGTGCACCAGGATGAGGATATGGGTGTTGCTGACGCTGGGGAGGAAATTGACAAGGAGGATTCTGATGGTGAGGTGGTTTGTTTAAGTCAGGCACCCAGGGAGACACCTGTTATTCTTGGGATGATTAAGGCCATTGACATGCCTGATCAAAGTACCAAAAAAATCAACTCTTCGGAGTGGAATTATTTCAATAGAAATGCGGACAACAGGTGTCAAGCCATGTGTTGAGTTTGTCAAGCTGTAATAAGTAGGGGTAAGGACGTTAACCACCTAGGAACATCCTCCCTTATACGTCACCTGGTGCGCATTTATCAGAAGTCATTGACAAGTTCAAAAACTTTGGGTGACAGCGGAAGCAGTCTACTGACAACTAAATCCCTTCTTCCTGTACCCAAGCTCCTGCAAACCACACCACCAACTCCCTCAATGTCAATTTCCTCCTTAGACAGGAAAACCAATAGTCCTGCAAGCCATGTCATTGGCAAGTCCGACGAGTCCTCTCCTAACTGGGATTCATCCGATGGATCCTTGAGTGTAACGCCTACTGCTGCTGGCGCTGCTGTTGTTGCTGCTGGGAGTCGATCGTCATCCCAGAGGGAAGTCAGAAAACCACTTGTACTACTCCAGTAAGAAATTGACTGTCCAACAGTCCTTTGCGAGGAAGATGAAATATCACAGCAGTCATCCTGTTGCAAAGCGGATAACTCAGGCCTTGACAACTATGTTGGAGTTAGACGTGCATCCGGTATCCACCGTTAGTTCACAGGGACTTTGAGAATTGCTTGAGGTAGTGTGTCCCCAGTACCAAATCCCATCTAGGTTCCACTTCTCTAGGCAGGCGATACTGAGAATGTACACAGACGTCAGAAAAAGAGTCACCAGTGTCCTAAAAAATGTAGTTGTACCCACTGTCCACTTAATCACGGACATGTGGACAAGTGGATCAGGGCAGACTCAGGACTATATGACTGTGACAGCCCACTGGGTAGATGTATTGCCTCCCACAGCAACAACAGCGGCGGCACCAGTAGCAGCATCTCGCAAACGCCAACTCGTTCCTAGGCAGGCTACGCTTTGTATTACTGATTTCCATAAGAGGCACACAGCTGACAACCTCTTACAGAAACTGAGGAACATCATTGCAGATTGGCTTACCTCTAATGGACTCTGCTGGGGATTTGTGATATCGGACAACACCACCAATATTGTGTGTGCAGTACATGTGGGCAAATTCCAGCACGTCCAAAGTTTTGCACATACATTGAATTTGGTGGTGCAGAATTTTTAAAAAAATGACAGGGGCATGCAGGAGATGCTGTCGGTGGCCCGAAGAATTGCAGGCCACTTTTGGCATTCAGCCACCGCGTGCCGAAGACTGGAGAACCAGCAAACACTCCTGAACATGCCCTGCCATCAGCTGAAGCAAGAGGTGGTAACGAGGTGGAATTCAACCCTCTGCATGCTTCAGAGGATGGAGAAGCAGCAAAAGGCCATTCAAGCCTATACATCTGCCTACGATATAGGCAAAGGAGGGGGAATGCCCCTGACTCAATCGCAGTGGAGAATAATTTCCATGTTGTGCAAGGTTCTCTAACCCTTTGAACTTGCCACACGTGCAATCAGTTCAGACACTGCCAGCCTAAGTCAGGTCATTCCCCTCATCAGGTTTTTGCAGAAGCCGCTGGAGAGTTTGAAGGAGGAGCTAAAACGGAGCGATTCCGCTAGGCATGTGGGACTTGTGGATGGAGCCCTTAATTCGCTTAACCAGGATTCACGGGTGGTCAATCTGTTGAAATCAGAGCACTACATTTTGGCCACCGTGCTCGATCCTAGGTTTAAAGCCTACGTTGTATCTCTCTTTCTGGCAGACACAAGTTTGCAGATGTTCAAAGACCTGCTGGTGAGACAATTGTCAACTCAAGCGGAACGTGACCCGCCAACAGCTCCTCCTTCATTTTCTACCACCACTGGAGCTGCCAGGAAAAGGATAAAATTTCCAAAACCACCCACTGGCGGTGATGCAGGGCAGTCAGTAGCAAGTGCTGACATCTGGTCCAGACTGAAGGACCTGCCAACGAATACTGACATGTCGTCTACTGTCACTGCATATGATTCTATCACCATTAAAAGAATGGTGGAGGATTATGAGTGACAGCATCACTGTAGGCATGTCAGACAGTCCATACGTATACTGGCAGGAAAAAGAGTCAATTTGGAGGCCCTTGCACAAACTGGCTTTATTTTACCTAAGTTACACCCCCTCCAGTGTGTACTCCAAAAGAGTGTTTAGTGCAGCCGGTCACCTTGTGAGCGATCGGCGTAGGAGGTTACTTCCAGAAAATGTGGAGAAGATGATGTTCATCAAAATGAATTATAATAAATTCCTCCGTGTAGACATTTACCAGCAATTGCCTCCAGAAAGTACACAGGAACCTGTGATGGTGGATTCCAGTGGGGACGAATTAATACTCTGTGAGGAGGAGGATGTACACAGTAAAAGGGGTGAGGAATCGGGGGATGAGGATGAGGTGAATATCTTGCCTCTGTAGAGCCAGTTTGTGCAAGGAGAGATTGATTGCTTCTTTTTTGGTGGGGGCCCAAACCAACCAGTCATTTCAGCCACAGTCTAGTGGCAGATCCTGTCGCTGAAATGATGGGTTTGTTAAAGTGTGCATGTCCTGTTTATACAACATAAGGGTGGGTGGGAGGGGCCCAAAGACAATTCCATCTTGCACCTCTGTTTTTATTTATCTTTGCATCATGTACTGTTTGGGGACTATTTTTGTAAGTGCCATCCTGTCTGACACTGCAGTGCCACTCCTAGAGGGGTCATGTGTTTGTGCCGCCCACTTGGGTCGCTTAGCTTAGTCATCCAGCGACCTCCGTCCAAATTTTAGGACTAAAAATAATATTGTGAGGTGTGAGGTGTTCAGAATAGACTGGAAATGAGTGGAAATTATGGTTATTGAGGTTAATAATAATATAGGATCAAAATTACCCCCAAATTCTATGATTTAAGCTGTTTTTGAGGGTTTTTTTAAAAAAAAAACACCCGAATCCAAAACACATCTGAATCCGACAAAAATTCGAAAGGGAGGTTTTGCCAAAATGCGTCCGAATCCAAAACACGACCGTGGAACCGAATCCAAAACCAAAACACAAAACCCGAAAAGTTTCCGGTGCACATCTCTAGTCTGCACACACATAGAGGTAGGAAGGGCCTGATTATTCTTTATTGACGTAAAAATGTTTTGAAATTAAAAGCAAAGCTAGTTTAAAATTGGAACCCTATCAACATAAGCCAATCACATTGCTAAAGCATTAATTTAGCTAATGATAATGAGTTTAACAAGGAATAATAAAGTAAAAAATCAAACCACAAATTTAGTTTGGAAAGAAGTGAGACAGAAACATGACAGATGCAGTGTAGCTATATTTTGTGTTTTCTGTACATAAGGACAGAGATACTGTATATAATTAAATGTGGAATACAGTAGATAAAATAATAATTGTGTGTAAATGTGGGAAACACATTGTAAGAAATTTGCATATGTAAAGTACATAATCATCTTTACAGTGTAATTCTAGATGTACAGTATTTATGTGTTATCACCAAATCGGAGATTGTGTGATCATGTAATGTTTTATACAGTCATCTCCACTTCTTTCAGATCCTGACCTCGGACAGAGAGATGTGGCCATACGGGCCGAATTATTGACCATGAGGCAACAAATACATGCCCTTCTGGCCACTGTAAATTTTATTTCAATATTTTAATTTATAAAAAAAAAAGATAATATTTTTCTCAAAAATGTAAAATGGTTTAAACAAAAAAATATCATAAAAAAACTTTAATAAGCTATTGTGCTGCATCTTTTTTTAAAGTAAAATAATGTGGACAAAAGAAATTGACAGTATTTATGCTATCCTCAGAGTATTCAATATATGTGGATTTAGAATCCTCCTACTTTTATATTTTTATCCATTATCGGTGGGTCAGTTTATTAACATACATTTTTAGACAAGAAATAGTTAGTAAATAAATATTAAGTGTATGATACAACTAGGCCAACAA
Source organism: Pseudophryne corroboree (assembly GCF_028390025.1). Classification (NCBI taxonomy): domain Eukaryota; kingdom Metazoa; phylum Chordata; class Amphibia; order Anura; family Myobatrachidae; genus Pseudophryne; species Pseudophryne corroboree. Next base: position 309,828,841 of record NC_086445.1, read on the forward strand.
ACATATTTGGAGATTTCATTATGGTTAAGGCCTTAATTGCTGTATCTTATTTATCAATTATGTTGTCAAACACTTTCTTTTGCAGTGTTTGATGAGTTAATCAAACAATCACATTCCAATGTCTTCTCGTAATTGCTCATACATTTGACTTCTTTTAAGAAGGGGAAAAAAACTATTTTGCGACTTTTTGCGAGCTAGCGAATGCAATGCAATAGTACGAATTACTAAGCTATGTAGCGAATGCAATGCACACATGCATAATATTACGTACTGGCAACAATGCGATTTGACATCTTGCACACACATCGCTACCGTGCGTTGTAGAATGGCATACACCCTTTTTTTGCATTGCTGCTTATACGTTTGCAATTGTGTGTATGGGACGTTAGGTTGCAGTATTGTGACGCATACGTTCACTTGCGAACGCTGCTAGCGAGCGTTCAAAATAGCGAACAACTAGGAATGAGGGCCCTGGTCTCCAGAACTGGACACAGTATTAAAGATGAGGCTGTACCAATGACCTATACAGTGGCATCATTACTTCATTTTTCCAGCTACTGATTCCTCTCCCTATGCAAACAAGCATCTGACTTGCCTTTCTCATTGATTTGTTGGATTGCTTTCCTGTCTTTAAGTCACTTGAAATAGTGACTCCTAAATCCCTTTCCTCCCCAGTAGTTTCTATTATAGTACCCTTGATACTATATTTTGCCTTTGGGTATTTGAGACCCAAGTGCATGATTTTGCATTTTTTAGCATTAAACTGTAGTTGTCACGTTCTTGATCATTTCTCAACCCTACATAGGTCATCGGTCATTTGTTTTACCCCTCCCGGTGTGTCTACCCTGTTGCATATCTTTGTATTATCTGCAAAAAGGCATACTTTCCCTTCAATACCATTTGCAATGCCACCTACAAAGATATTAAAGAGAACTGGTCCAAATACAGATCCCTGGGGTACTCCACTGGTAACATTTCTCTCCATAGATAGCACTTAATTTACTACAATTGTCTGTTTCCTGTCCTGCAACCAGGTTCTTATCCATGTAACTGTTTTATAATCCAGTCCCATGCTTTTGAGTTTATTTAGCAGTCTGTGATGTGGGACAGTGTCAAATGCCTTACTAAAGTCTAGATATGCTACATCTACAGCTCCCCCTTGATCTATTATTTTCATCACAGAGTCAAAAAAGTCAATAACATTTGTTTGGCATGATCTCCCACCAGTAAATCCATGCTGTTTTATATCCTGTAAATTGTTTGATTTAAGATATTCCACAACTCTTTATTTTAATAGTTTTTCCATTACTTTCCCTACTACTGATGTAATGCTTACTGGTCTGTAGATACTTGCTTCCACTTTTGTGCAGTGGAACTACATTTGCTCTTTCCAGTCCTCCGGAATGGCACCTGTATCTAGTGACTAGTTAAATTATTCTGTTAATGGTGCCACCAGCACATCTTTTAGCTATTTTATTATCCTTGAGTGTATCCCATCTGGCCCCATTGATTGATCCACTTTTAGTTTTCAAAGTTCTGTTAGGACCTTCTCCTCTGTAAATGTACCTTTCATCTACCTTATTTTTATAAACGTCATTGCAACTTAACTGTGGCCTCTTCCCTTCTCCTTCTGTAGTAAATACAGAGCAAAAATAATTATTTAGATGAACTGCTATTGCCTTGTCTCCCTCCACCAAATTCTCACTCTCTGTCTAAGGTCTTATTATTCCTCCATTTGATTTTTTCCTTTCACTTATATACTTAAAAAAAGTTTTGCCCCCTTTATCTACTGGGCCATTTTCTCCTCATCTAACTGTAGTTATAGAAGTATATATAGATAACTACTTTTCTACTGTTTTTCTATACTGTGTCTAACCATTTGGGGGGCAATTTATGAAGCTCATTTTGCATAAAATTATGCAAAAACAACAGTTTTGGCATAATTGTAGGTATTCCCACTATGGTGGTCATTCCGATTTGATCGCTAGGTGCATTTGTTTGCAGCGCAGCGATCAGGCTAAAAAATGGCACTTCTGCACATGCGTATGCGGCACAATGCGCACGCATGATGTACGAGCACAACAAACTATGCAGTTTTGTACAGGGTCTAGCGATGCATTTCAGTCGCACTGGTTGCCGCAGAGTGATTGACATGAAGTGGGCATTTCTGGGTGGCAACTGACCGTTTCAGGGAGTGTTCGGAAAAACACAGGCGTGCCAGGGAAAACGCAGGCGTGGCTGGGCGAACGCTGGGCGGGTGTGTGATGTCAAATCCGGAACTGAATAGTCTGAAGTGATCGCAAGCGCTGAGTAGGTTTTGAGCTACCCTGAAACTACACAAAAATTTTTTGCAGGCGGTCTGCAATAAAAACGTTCGCACTTCTGCTAAGCTAAAATACACTCCCAGTGATCTGTGGCATAGCGTTTGCACGGCTGCTAAAAACTGCTAGCGAGCGATCAACTCGGAATGATCCCCTATGTACTAACAGGCTAATGTGAAATTTCCTGCAAAACGCTAATTACAGCTGCAGATCACAGAACCCATTATTATCAGTGGGGACTGCGGTCTGACTGCTATATACCAAACTCTGTAAAGTGAAGCTGTGAAAAACTCCTCTGTTATGCCAGGGAACTAACTTGCAGGGACAGTGGTTCCACTGCCCCTGAGAGTTTCAGTTAGCACATACTGTAGCTGGGGAATTTTTGTAAAAAATTAAACAGTCCATTAAGAGACTAACTGTTAATAAATGTGGTACTGTCAAAATTATTAATACATAGGCCCCTTGAACATTTGTTATTACATTTAGAAAAACTGCCAATTGTATTTATTACAGCTTTAATTCACCAATTTATTGGAGCCTAAAGATTAGATTTTAGAGAAAGAGAACATGAAATTTAGGTGCTAATTTTGAGCGAGCAAGTGACTTTGCACGTTGGCAAAACCATGCTGCACTGTAGGTGGGGCAGATTTAAAATGTGCAAAGAGATTTACTGTATATTTGAGAGTGATGTTTTCAAACTCCAATCTATATTACCATGTAAAAATAATGCAGTCCAGCATTCATAGGCTAGATGGAAAAGCAGCCAATATTTATCATGCATGCAAAAAAATGTATGTATTTGCACCCCTTGCATTGAAATAGCCTCTTAATGAAGTGTTCCTGTTTAGGGAATAATTGCAGACTGAGGGCCCGATTCAGACCTGATCGCTGTTGTGCGAATTTTGCATTTTGGGGTGGTAACTGCCTGTTTTCTGGGAGTGTCAGGAAAAACGCAGGCGTGCCCAAACATTTTAAGGGAAGTCTGTGATGTCAGCTCTGGCCCCGATCAGCCTGATTCTATCTAGAGATGAGCGGGTTCGGTTTCTCTGAATCCGAACCCGCCAGAACTTCATGTTTTTTTTCACGGGTCCGAGCGACTCGGATCTTCCCGCCTTGCTCGGTTAACCCGAGCGCGCCCGAACGTCATCATGACGCTGTCGGATTCTCGCGAGGCTCGGATTCTATCGCGAGACTCGGATTCTATATAAGGAGCTGCGCGTCGCCGCCATTTTCACACGTGCATTGAGATTGATAGGGAGAGGACGTGGCTGGCGTCCTCTCCGTTTAGACACTTGATTTACTAATTTTGGGGAGCATTAGGAGTACTCAGTAGTGTACAGTGCAGAGTTTTGCTGATAGTGACCAGTGACTGACCACCACTTTTATTTATAATCCGTTCTCTGCCTGAAAAAAGCGATACACAGCACACAGTGACTCAGTCACATACCATATCTGTGTGCACTGCTCAGGCTCAGGCCAGTGTGCTGCATCATCTATATATATTATATATCTGTCTGACTGCTCAGCTCACACAGCTTATAATTGTGGGGGAGACTGGGGAGCACTACTGCAGTGCCAGTTATAGGTTATAGCAGGAGCCAGGAGTACATAATATTATATTAAAATTAAACAGTGCACACTTTTGCTGCAGGAGTGCCACTGCCAGTGTGACTAGTGACCAGTGACCTGACCACCAGTATATAATATTAGTAGTATACTATCTCTTTATCAACCAGTCTATATTAGCAGCAGACACAGTACAGTGCGGTAGTTCACGGCTGTGGCTACCTCTGTGTCGGCACTCGGCAGCCCGTCCATAATTGTATATACCACCTAACCGTGGTTTTTTTTTCTTTCTTTATACATACATACTAGTTACGAGTATACTATCTCTTTATCAACCAGTCTATATATTAGCAGCAGACACAGTACAGTGCGGTAGTTCACGGCTGTGGCTACCTCTGTGTCGGCACTCGGCAGCCCGTCCATAATTGTATATACCACCTAACCGTGGTTTTTTTTTCTTTCTTTATACATACATACTAGTTACGAGTATACTATCTCTTTATCAACCAGTCTATATATTAGCAGCAGACACAGTACAGTGCGGTAGTTCACGGCTGTGGCTACCTCTGTGTCGGCACTCGGCAGCCCGTCCATAATTGTATATACCACCTAACCGTGGTTTTTTTTTCTTTCTTTATACATACATACTAGTTACGAGTATACTATCTCTTTATCAACCAGTCTATATATTAGCAGCAGACACAGTACAGTGCGGTAGTTCACGGCTGTGGCTACCTCTGTGTCGGCACTCGGCAGCCCGTCCATAATTGTATATACCACCTAACTGTGGTTTTTTTTTCTTTCTTTATACATACATACTAGTTACGAGTATACTATCTCTTTATCAACCAGTCTATATATTAGCAGCAGACACAGTACAGTGCGGTAGTTCACGGCTGTGGCTACCTCTGTGTCGGCACTCGGCAGCCCGTCCATAATTGTATATACCACCTAACCGTGGTTTTTTTTTCTTTCTTTATACATACATACTAGTTACGAGTATACTATCTCTTTATCAACCAGTCTATATATTAGCAGCAGACACAGTACAGTGCGGTAGTTCACGGCTGTGGCTACCTCTGTGTCGGCACTCGGCAGCCCGTCCATAATTGTATATACCACCTAACCGTGTTTTTTTTTTCTTTCTTTATACATACATACTAGTTACGAGTATACTATCTCTTTATCAACCAGTCTATATATTAGCAGCAGACACAGTACAGTGCGGTAGTTCACGGCTGTGGCTACCTCTGTGTCGGCACTCGGCAGCCCGTCCATAATTGTATATACCACCTAACCGTGGTTTTTTTTTCTTTCTTTATACATACATACTAGTTACGAGTATACTATCTCTTTATCAACCAGTCTATATATTAGCAGCAGACACAGTACAGTGCGGTAGTTCACGGCTGTGGCTACCTCTGTGTCGGCACTCGGCAGCCCGTCCATAATTGTATATACCACCTAACCGTGGTTTTTTTTTCTTTCTTTATACATACATACTAGTTACGAGTATACTATCTCTTTATCAACCAGTCTATATATTAGCAGCAGACACAGTACAGTGCGGTAGTTCACGGCTGTGGCTACCTCTGTGTCGGCACTCGGCAGCCCGTCCATAATTGTATATACCACCTAACCGTGGTTTTTTTTTCTTTCTTTATACATACATACTAGTTACGAGTATACTATCTCTTTATCAACCAGTCTATATATTAGCAGCAGACACAGTACAGTGCGGTAGTTCACGGCTGTGGCTACCTCTGTGTCGGCACTCGGCAGCCCGTCCATAATTGTATATACCACCTAACCGTGGTTTTTTTTTCTTTCTTTATACATACATACTAGTTACGAGTATACTATCTCTTTATCAACCAGTCTATATATTAGCAGCAGACACAGTACAGTGCGGTAGTTCACGGCTGTGGCTACCTCTGTGTCGGCACTCGGCAGCCCGTCCATAATTGTATATACCACCTAACCGTGGTTTTTTTTTCTTTCTTTATACATACATACTAGTTACGAGTATACTATCTCTTTATCAACCAGTCTATATATTAGCAGCAGACACAGTACAGTGCGGTAGTTCACGGCTGTGGCTACCTCTGTGTCGGCACTCGGCAGCCCGTCCATAATTGTATACTAGTATCCAATCCATCCATCTCCATTGTTTACCTGAGGTGCCTTTTAGTTGTGCCTATTAAAATATGGAGAACAAAAATGTTGAGGTTCCAAAATTAGGGAAAGATCAAGATCCACTTCCACCTCGTGCTGAAGCTGCTGCCACTAGTCATGGCCGAGACGATGAAATGCCAGGAACGTTGTCTGCCAAGGCCGATGCCCAATGGCATAGTACAGAGCATGTCAAAACCAAAACACCAAATATCAGTAAAAAAAGGACTCCAAAACCTAAAATAAAATTGTCGGAGGAGAAGCGTAAACTTGCCAATATGCCATTTACCACACGGAGTGGCAAGGAACGGCTGAGGCCCTGGCCTATGTTCATGGCTAGTGGTTCAGCTTCACATGAGGATGGAAGCACTCAGCCTCTCGCTAGAAAACTGAAAAGACTCAAGCTGGCAAAAGCACCGCAAAGAACTGTGCGTTCTTTGAAATCCCAAATCCACAAGGAGAGTCCAATTGTGTCGGTTGCGATGCCTGACCTTCCCAACACTGGACGTGAAGAGCATGCGCCTTCCACCATTTGCACGCCCCCTGCAAGTGCTGGAAGGAGCACCCGCAGTCCAGTTCCTGATAGTCAGATTGAAGATGTCAGTGTTGAAGTACACCAGGATGAGGAGGATATGGGTGTTGCTGGCGCTGGGGAGGAAATTGACCAGGAGGATTCTGATGGTGAGGTGGTTTGTTTAAGTCAGGCACCCGGGGAGACACCTGTTGTCCGTGGGAGGAATATGGCCGTTGACATGCCAGGTGAAAATACCAAAAAAATCAGCTCTTCGGTGTGGAGGTATTTCACCAGAAATGCGGACAACAGGTGTCAAGCCGTGTGTTCCCTTTGTCAAGCTGTAATAAGTAGGGGTAAGGACGTTAACCACCTCGGAACATCCTCCCTTATACGTCACCTGCAGCGCATTCATAATAAGTCAGTGACAAGTTCAAAAACTTTGGGTGACAGCGGAAGCAGTCCACTGACCAGTAAATCCAAGCTCACGCAAACCACCCCACCAACTCCCTCAGTGTCAATTTCCTCCTTCCCCAGGAATGCCAATAGTCCTGCAGGCCATGTCACTGGCAATTCTGACGAGTCCTCTCCTGCCTGGGATTCCTCCGATGCATCCTTGCGTGTAACGCCTACTGCTGCTGGCGCTGCTGTTGTTGCCGCTGGGAGTCGATGGTCATCCCAGAGGGGAAGTCGTAAGCCCACTTGTACTACTTCCAGTAAGCAATTGACTGTTCAACAGTCCTTTGCGAGGAAGATGAAATATCACAGCAGTCATCCTACTGCAAAGCGGATAACTGAGGCCTTGGCATCCTGGGTGGTGAGAAACGTGGTTCCGGTATCCATCATTACTGCAGAGCCAACTAGAGACTTGTTGGAGGTACTGTGTCCCCGGTACCAAATACCATCTAGGTTCCATTTCTCTAGGCAGGCGATACCGAAAATGTACACAGACCTCAGAAAAAGAGTCACCAGTGTCCTAAAAAATGCAGCTGTACCCAATGTCCACTTAACCACGGACATGTGGACAAGTGGAGCAGGGCAGGGTCAGGACTATATGACTGTGACAGCCCACTGGGTAGATGTATGGACTCCCGCCGCAAGAACAGCAGCGGCGGCACCAGTAGCAGCATCTCGCAAACGCCAACTCTTTCCTAGGCAGGCTACGCTTTGTATCACCGCTTTCCAGAATACGCACACAGCTGAAAACCTCTTACGGCAACTGAGGAAGATCATCGCGGAATGGCTTACCCCAATTGGACTCTCCTGTGGATTTGTGGCATCGGACAACGCCAGCAATATTGTGTGTGCATTAAATCTGGGCCAATTCCAGCACGTCCCATGTTTTGCACATACCTTGAATTTGGTGGTGCAGAATTTTTTAAAAAACGACAGGGGCGTGCAAGAGATGCTGTCGGTGGCCAGAAGAATTGCGGGACACTTTCGGCGTACAGGCACCACGTACAGAAAACTGGAGCACCACCAAAAACTACTGAACCTGCCCTGCCATCATCTGAAGCAAGAAGTGGTAACGAGGTGGAATTCAACCCTCTATATGCTTCAGAGGTTGGAGGAGCAGCAAAAGGCCATTCAAGCCTATACAATTGAGCACGATATAGTAGGTTGAATGCACCTGTCTCAAGTGCAGTGGAGAATGATTTCAACGTTGTGCAAGGTTCTGATGCCCTTTGAACTTGCCACACGTGAAGTCAGTTCAGACACTGCCAGCCTGAGTCAGGTCATTCCCCTCATCAGGCTTTTGCAGAAGAAGCTGGAGGCATTGAAGGAGGAGCTAACACGGAGCGATTCCGCTAGGCATGTGGGACTTGTGGATGCAGCCCTTAATTCGCTTAACAAGGATTCACGGGTGGTCAATCTGTTGAAATCAGAGCACTACATTTTGGCCACCGTGCTCGATCCTAGATTTAAAGCCTACCTTGGATCTCTCTTTCCGGCAGACACAGGTCTGCTGGGGTTGAAAGACCTGCTGGTGACAAAATTGTCAAGTCAAGCGGAACGCGACCTGTCAACATCTCCTCCTTCACATTCTCCCGCAACTGGGGGTGCGAGGAAAAGGCTCAGAATTCCGAGCCCACCCGCTGGCGGTGATGCAGGGCAGTCTGGAGCGACTGCTGATGCTGACATCTGGTCCGGACTGAAGGACCTGACAACGATTACGGACATGTCGTCTACTGTCACTGCATATGATTCTCTCAACATTGATAGAATGGTGGAGGATTATATGAGTGACCGCATCCAAGTAGGCACGTCACACAGTCCGTACTTATACTGGCAGGAAAAAGAGGCAATTTGGAGGCCCTTGCACAAACTGGCTTTATTCTACCTAAGTTGCCCTCCCACAAGTGTGTACTCCGAAAGAGTGTTTAGTGCCGCCGCTCACCTTGTCAGCAATCGGCGTACGAGGTTACATCCAGAAAATGTGGAGAAGATGATGTTCATTAAAATGAATTATAATCAATTCCTCCGCGGAGACATTGACCAGCAGCAATTGCCTCCACAAAGTACACAGGGAGCTGAGATGGTGGATTCCAGTGGGGACGAATTGATAATCTGTGAGGAGGGGGATGTACACGGTGATATATCGGAGGGTGAAGATGAGGTGGACATCTTGCCTCTGTAGAGCCAGTTTGTGCAAGGAGAGATTAATTGCTTCTTTTTTGGGGGGGGTCCAAACCAACCCGTCATATCAGTCACAGTCGTGTGGCAGACCCTGTCACTGAAATGATGGGTTGGTTAAAGTGTGCATGTCCTGTTTTGTTTATACAACATAAGGGTGGGTGGGAGGGCCCAAGGACAATTCCATCTTGCACCTCTTTTTTCTTTTCTTTTTCTTTGCATCATGTGCTGATTGGGGAGGGTTTTTTGGAAGGGCCATCCTGCGTGACACTGCAGTGCCACTCCTAGATGGGCCCGGTGTTTGTGTCGGCCACTAGGGTCGCTAATCTTACTCACACAGTCAGCTACCTCATTGCGCCTCTTTTTTTCTTTGCGTCATGTGCTGTTTGGGGAGGGTTTTTTGGAAGGGACATCCTGCGTGACACTGCAGTGCCACTCCTAGATGGGCCCGGTGTTTGTGTCGGCCACTAGGGTCGCTAATCTTACTCACACAGCTACCTCATTGCGCCTCTTTTTTTCTTTGCGTCATGTGCTGTTTGGGGAGGGTTTTTTGGAAGGGACATCCTGCGTGACACTGCAGTGCCACTCCTAGATGGGCCCGGTGTTTGTGTCGGCCACTAGGGTCGCTAATCTTACTCACACAGCTACCTCATTGCGCCTCTTTTTTTCTTTGCGTCATGTGCTGTTTGGGGAGGATTTTTTGGAAGGGACATCCTGCGTGACACTGCAGTGCCACTCCTAGATGGGCCCGGTGTTTGTGTCGGCCACTAGGGTCGCTAATCTTACTCACACAGTCAGCTACCTCATTGCGCCTCTTTTTTTCTTTGCGTCATGTGCTGTTTGGGGAGGGTTTTTTGGAAGGGCCATCCTGCGTGACACTGCAGTGCCACTCCTAGATGGGCCCGGTGTTTGTGTCGGCCACTAGAGTCGCTAATCTTACTCACACAGCTACCTCATTGCGCCTCTTTTTTTCTTTGCGTCATGTGCTGTTTGGGGAGGGTTTTTTGGAAGGGCCATCCTGCGTGACACTGCAGTGCCACTCCTAGATGGGCCCGGTGTTTGGGTCGGCCACTAGGGTCGCTAATCTTACTCACACAGCTACCTCATTGCGCCTCTTTTTTCTTTGCGTCATGTGCTGTTTGGGGAGGGTTTTTTGGAAGGGACATCCTGCGTGACACTGCAGTGCCACTCCTAGATGGGCCCGGTGTTTGTGTCGGCCACTAGGGTCGCTTATCTTACTCACACAGCGACCTCGGTGCAAATTTTAGGACTAAAAATAATATTGTGAGGTGTGAGGTATTCAGAATAGACTGAAAATGAGTGTAAATTATGGTTTTTGAGGTTAATAATACTTTGGGATCAAAATGACCCCCAAATTCTATGATTTAAGCTGTTTTTTAGTGTTTTTGGAAAAAAACACCCGAATCCAAAACACACCCGAATCCGACAAAAAAAATTCGGTGAGGTTTTGCCAAAACGCGGTCGAACCCAAAACACGGCCGCGGAACCGAACCCAAAACCAAAACACAAAACCCGAAAAATTTCAGGCGCTCATCTCTAATTCTATCTAGAGATGAGCGGGTTCGGTTCTCAGAGAACCGAACCCTACAGGACTTCACGTCACAAACTCAGATCCAATTCAGGGTCGGGCTTACCCGCCTGACTCGGAAACCAGAACGAGGCAAAACGTCATCATCCCGCTGTCGGATTCTCGCAGGGTTTGGATTCCATATAAGGACCTCCGTGTCGCCGCCATTTTCACTCCAATCTCGGAGAGTGTAGTGAGAGGTCGAGTCTCTGTCCTGAGTGTCTGTGTCGGCAGGAAAGTGGGGTGGCGACTCCAGTGCTGTCTTGTGCTGCTCAGTCCAGTGTAGTATCTTATGCTGCATCAATCCAGCCAGTCACAGTGGTGGTGTCCTCTGCTGCCATATATCCAGAGTAGCTGTATAAATCCCTTACAGTTTTGCTGTGTTGTCTTGCATCAGACCAGGGGTAGTGTCTTGTGCAGCATCAGTCCAGTGACCAGTCACAGTGGTGGTGTCCTCTGCTGCCATATATCCAGTGTTACTGCGGTATAATTCCCGCGATAATGGCATATAATTCCAGTGATACTGGCATATAATTCCTGTGATGCTTGCGTATAATTCCAGTGATATTGCCGTATAAATTCCTGTGATACTGGCGTATAATTCCAGTGATATTGCCGTATAATTCCTGTGATACTGACATATAATTCCTGTGATACTGGTGTATAATTCCTGTGATACTGGCATAAAATTCCAGTGATATTGCCGTATAATTCCTGTGATACTGGTGTATAATTCCAGTGATATTGCCGTATAATTCCTTTGATACTGGCGTATAATTCCAGTGATATTGCTGTATAATTCCTGTGATACTGTCGTATAATTCCAGTGATAATGCCGTATAATTCCTGTGATACTGGTGTATAATTTCAGTGATACTGCCGTATAATCCCAGTGATATTGCCGTATAATTCCTGTGATACTGGCATATAATTCCAGTGATATTGCCATATAATTTCTGTGATACTGGCGTATAATACCTGTGATACTGGCGTATAATTCCAGTGATCCTGACGTATAATTCCAGTGATCCTGCCATATAATTACAGTGATCCTGCTGTATAAATCCAGTGATCCTGCCGTACAAGTCCAGTGATCCTGCCATATAATTACAGTGGCACTGGCGTATAAGTCCAGTTCAGTGATACTGCCGTATATGTCCAATGATACTGCCATATAAGTCCAGTGATCCTGCCGTATAATTACAGTGGTACTGGCGTATAAGTCAAGTCCAGTGATAATGCCGTATATATATACAGTGGGGCAAAAAAGAATTTTGGACAGCCTACGATTGTGCAAGTTGACCCACTTAAAAAGATGAGAGAGGCCAGTAATTTCCATCATACAGTATGTACACTTTAATTGTGAGACAGAATCTGAAAAAAAAAACAGGAAATCACATTGTATGATTTTTAAAGAATTTTCTTGTATATTCTTGAGGAAAATAAATATTTGTACACCTACCAAGAAGCAAGATTTCTGTCTCTCACAGACCTGTTACTTCTTCTATAAGAAGCTCTTCTATCCTCCACTCGTTACCTGTATTAATAGCACCTGTTTGAACTGGTTATCTGTATAAAAGACACCTCCTTCCCTCAGTAAGAGCATTGAAGATGGCTGGGTCTTCCAGCATGACAATGACCCCAAACACACCACCCGGGCAACTAAGGAGTGGCTCCGTAAGAAGCATTTCAAGGTTATGGAGTGGCCTAGCCAGTCTCCAGACCTCAACCCATTAGAAAATCTGTGGAGGGAGTTGAAAGTCCATGTTGCCCGGCGACAGCCCCAAAACATGACAGATCAAGAGAAGATCTGCATGGAAGAGTGGGCCAAAATACCTGCTACAGTGTGTGCAAACCTGGTCAAGAAATACAGGAAACGTTTGACCTCTGTAATTGCCAACCAAGGCTATATTACAAAGTATCGAGTTAAACTTTTTGATTGTCCAAATATTTATTTTCTGCGAGAATATACAAGTAAATTGTTTAAAAATCATACAATGTGATTTCCTGGTTTTTTTTTTCAGATTCTGTCTCTCACAGTTGAAGTGTACCTATGATGGAAATTACAGACCTCTCTCATCTTTTTAAGTGGGTCAACTTGCACAATCGGTGGCTGTCCAAATACTTTTTTGCCCCACTGTATATACCCCATTGCAAAGCGGATTACTGAGGCCATAACAACTATGCTGGTCTTAGACGTGCATCCAGTATCCACCATTAGTGCAGTGGGACCGCAGTGCCAACCCTAGATGGGCCAGGTGTTTGTGCTGCACACTTGTGTCACTTAGCTTAGTCATACAGCTACCTCATTGCCCTCTTTTACTTCTTGGCATGATGTACTGTTTGGGTACTATTTCTTTTTACGTGCCCTGCTGTCTGACACTGCAATGCCACTCCTAGATGGGCCAATTGTTTGTGTTGCTTAGTTTAGTCATACAGCTACCTCATTGCACCACTTTTTTATCTTTGCATGATGTGCTGTTTGGGGCCTTTTTTATATCTGCCCTCCTGTCTGACACTGCAGTGCCACTCTTAGATGGGCCAATTGTTTGTGTCTATTTCTTTTTATGTGCCCTCCTGTCTGACACTGCAATGCCACTCCTAGATGGGCCAATTGTTTGTGTTGCTTAGCTTAGTCATACAGCTACCTCATTTCACCTCTTTTTCAACTTTGCATGATGTACTGTTTGGGGCCTTATTTTTTTTTTTTTTGTAAATACTTTTTATTAATAAGGTCACAAATACATAACAATACCAACAGGTAATGAATTCAACCAAATACATTATGTATATAGCAGAATCTTTGGCAATTGTAAAGATAACTAAACAGATCAAGACAGCAACATTGACCCATTTTTGACCCAGAGAGCGGGTATTGTAAAATAGGAACAGAACCAGCCAGCAACGTGGCTAACTGATGGACAGTGTGAAGGAAAAGTAGGAAAACGGTCTAAAGGAGAGAAAGATCCAGAGGAAAGGACAGGGTAGTGTAGAGTAGGGTAGACTAGAATAGATTCCCCGAGGGGGTTTCCTTAAGTTTCGTGCAGGGTATCACACGGAAAAGGGTGAAGGGGCATGCTGGGTGGCCATCCACGGATTCCAAACCTTTTCGAATGACCCAGGGGAGCAGTTAATAATGCTAGTCATATATTCCATGCGGTAAACGTACCATATACGGGCAACTATAGATTGCGTGGAAGGCGGGATAGGATTTTTCCAATCTGCGGCTAATTGACATGTTGTTGCAGACACTATATGACGTAGTAGTTTATTTTGAGATTTCGTTAGTGTTGGTAAATTTAAAGGGAGGAGAATATACTTAGGGTTACTATTTTAGGGCATAACCACCATATGTGTAGGAAAGAGCCCTCTGCGCCACAACCTCTCCAGCATCTATCCGTCGTGCACGGGTACATTTTGCTCAAGCGAGATGGTACATAGTACCATCTATATAACAGTTTATAGACATTCTCCTTGATTCTAACACAGATGGAACTAGATGCTGCATTACCCCAGGCCTCAGACCACTCCTCATCATCTAAAACCGAGCCTAGGTCCGTTTCCCATGCTCTCTCATGTGGATCATGCTGAGAGGAAGCATTCTCATTGAGCGTAGTATATATGAAGGAAATTAACCCCTTGGTTGAGTGACGTCTGAAACAAATAGTCTCGAACTGGGTTAGGGGCCTGCTAGAGAGGACCTGACTCATTGAGGAGTGAAAATGTCTAAGTTGTAAGAATTGATAGAAAAATCGAGAGGGAATATCAATATTGTCCTGAATCTTGGAGAATTGTGGAAAGCTAGCATCCTTGGCAATATCATTCAGATACAAGATACCTCTATCCTGCCAGGGAGCAAACAGCGATTTATTTGTGCCAGGAAGAAATGCTGGGTTGTGAAGTATTGGAATGATAGGGGAAGGGGCCGGGGCCAAGCCAAATTTCCTATTGGTAGAATCCCAAATCGTTAATGAGCGGGAAACTACAGGATGAGATACTATAGTTTTGGGGCAACAGGATTTTGGAAGCAAGAGGAGAGAAGAGAGGGTAGAGAGACCCACTTCGGCAGCTTCTATGGATACCCAGACCCTTCTGGATTCAGGATTGCACCATTGTACGCAGTGGGCGAGCTGTGTAGCCATGTAATACCTTCTGAAGTCTGGAATGCCTAGGCCGCCACTAGTTGGGCACTGTAGGAGTTTCAACCGGACCCGGGGATGCTTGTTCGCCCATATGAATTGTGACGTGTGAAATTGTAAGAATTTAAAAACCGATGGTGGAACAAAAATCGGGAGGGTCTGGAACAGGTAAAGTATCCGAGGGAGCACGTTCATCTTCACCGAGTTTACTCTACCCACCCAGGAAATAAAAAGGCTGGACCAGGAGGACAAATCTGATTTAATGCGATCTAACAGCCTAGCGAAGTTAGCTTGGTAAAGTTGATGGTGGCTATGTGTGAGAAAAATTCCTAGGTATTTGATCTTCTGCTCATGCCATTGGAATGGGAAGGAGTTTTCCAGCAAGAGCTTAGTTGGGCCGGGAATATAAAAGTTCAACACCTCAGTTTTGCTCGTATTGAGTTTATAACCTGAATATTTGGAGTAGAGATCTATTTCCGCGAGTAGCGGCTGTAATGACTGAGACGGCGATCCCAGGGATATAAGGACATCATCAGCGTATAGCGCGATTTTATGCTCAGAAGGGCCTACCCGCACTCCTGCTATATCTATACTAGCTCGGACCCGGGCTGCCAGTGGTTCCATAACTAGAGCAAACAACAACGGGGAGAGCGGGCATCCCTGTCTAGTGCCGTTAGTGATATTAAACACGGTTGAGGTGAGGCGATTAACTGAAACCGTGGCCGTAGGGGACCTATAGAGCGCCGTAATACCTTCAAGGAACTTGCCAGAAAACCCCATCCTCCGTAGTACCAAAAAAGCGAAGGGCCGGGAGATTCTGTCAAAAGCTTTTTCGGCATCCAATGCTAGTAGCAACGAGGGTAGCTTTTGTTTATGAATAGAGTGTATCAAATCTATGGCTCTCCTGGTATTGTCGGAGGCCTGGTGACCAGAAATGAAGCCCACCTGGTCCGGATGTATCAGATGTGTAAGCAGGGGAGCTAAGCGGTTGGCCAATATTTTCGCATATATCTTGAGATCTACGTTCAGCAAAGAAATCGGGTGATAGTTGGAACAGCGCGTTGGATCCTTTTCTGGTTTCGAGATCATGATAATGTCCGCTTGTATGGTAGCTGGTGCAAAAGATCCCCTAAGATACTATTAAAGAGCGAGGTAAGGTGTGGGGCCAGTTCTGTATGGAATGTTTTGTAATATTGGGCGGTAAAGCCATCCGGACCAGGGGCAGCTGACGACCGCATGGATTTGATGACGGCAACCGTCTCTTCTAGCGATATATCTGCATTCAAGAGAGCGATCTGTTGCTCCGTCAATTTCGGCAAGGGGGCATCTAGCAAATATGAACATGCTCCCTGGGGACCATCGGGGGGAAAAGGGGGGGCGGGGAGGTTATATAAGGTACTGTAATAGTCCCGAAATTCCTCCACCATCAATTTAGGATCATAAGTATGTGTGTCTGATACTGAAGAGTGCAGTTTATCTATCAGTCCCACCGCCCGTTTACTTCTCAACTTATTAGCTAAAAGGCTATAGATTTTGGTGGTCATTCTGAGTTGTTCGCTCTGTGTTTTTCTTCGCATCGCAGCGATTTTCCGCTAATTGCGCATGTGCAATGTTCGCACTGCGACTGCGCCAAGTAAATTTGCTATGCAGTTAGATATTTTACTCACTGCATTACGAGGTTTTTTCTTCGTTCTGGTGATCGTAATGTGATTGACAGGAAG
The DNA here is from genome assembly GCF_028390025.1 of Pseudophryne corroboree. NCBI lineage: Eukaryota > Metazoa > Chordata > Amphibia > Anura > Myobatrachidae > Pseudophryne > Pseudophryne corroboree. Next base: position 309,845,493 of record NC_086445.1, read on the forward strand.
TGGGTGTTTCTGGGCGGAAACTTGCCGTTTTATGGGTGTGTGTGAAAAAACGCTGCCGTTTCTGGGAAAAACGCTTGAGTGTCTGAAGAAACGGGGGAGTGTCTGGGCAAACGCTGGGAGTGTTTGTGACGTCAAACCAGGAACGAAACTGACTGAACTGATCGCAGTTGCCGAGTAAGTCTGGAGCTACTCAGAAACTGCTAAGAAGTGTCTATTCGCAATTCTGCTAATCTTTTGTACGCAATTTTACTATGCTAAGATTCACTCCCAGTAGGCGGCGGCTTAGCGTGTGCAAAGCTGCTAAAAGCAGCTTGCGAGCGAACAACTCAGAATGACCACCTTTATCCGCTTTGTCGTAGAATTTTTGATGGAGCTCCTGTAGTATGGCTGCCGCCCTCCGTGACAGGAGGGTATTTAACTGGCCTTTGAGATTATTTATCTGGGAAAGTAGGGAGTCACACGGGGCAAGTTTGTGTTGAGTTAAAAGCACAGTGAGTTTAGATTCCAGTGAGGAAATTTCCTGTGCCGCTTTCTTACGTATGGCCGAAGCCTTAGACATAAACTGGCCGCGGATAGTGGCTTTATGTGCTTCCCAGACCAGACTAGGAGAGACCTCTGGGGAGGCGTTTTCCTCAAAGAAAAGTTTTAGATTCGTTTTAGTGTCTAAGAGGGTAGAGGGGTGTGAAAGAAGAGCGTCGTCAAGATGCCACTTACGGAATTTGTTAGGGGATCTATACACCTCTACATGGATATATACCCCTGCATGATCTGTCCATGAACAGGGAGTAATGCCTGAGTCAGATATGAGCGCTGAGAGTGAATTAGATACATGTATCATATCTATTCTAGAGTAAAGCTGGTGAGGTGCGGAGAAGTGGGTGTAATCTCTGGCGTTGGAGTGTTTAAGACGCCACGTATCCCGTAAATCAAGCTGTGTGAGGGAGGACGTCAATATGAGGGCAGCATCAGAGGGGAGAGCTTCTTTCTTAATTTTAGGCGGAGTGGATTTATCTAGGGAAGGGTCAATCACGGTATTAAAGTCCCCGCCCAAGATGATATAGCCCTGCGCCACTCTAGTAAGCTTCAAAAAGAGTGTGCGGAAAAACCTTGACTGATCTTGATTAGGGGCATATATCGACACTAGCGTGAGTATATCGGTGCGGAGCGTCCCAATAACTATCAGGAATCGTCCATCTGGGTCAGCTATAGTGGCAGTGTGAACGAATGGGACATTGCAGTGTATCAATATAGCCACCCCCCTTTTCTTACAGTCAGCAGAGGCAAAAAAGGTCTGGGTAAATTGCTTACCGGATAGTTGAGAGTGTGCACTGGTGAAGTGGGTCTCTTGGAGGAAGACTATATCGGCATTCTCCCTCCTACAGGCGGACAACATCACTGTACGCTTCCTGGGAGAATTAAGCCCGTTAACATTTATAGAAAACAATTTAAGCACCATGCGATATCAAGGAGCAATATAGGAGCATTGGAAACCTGTCCCGGGTAGGAGGGAAAAGAAAAGAAGAAGACCAGCAAGAGAAAAGAATCAGAGGCATAGAAATAGAAAGGGAAAAGAGTGTAGTAGAGAACCCATACGGGAGAAAACCCTGAGTTATAGGGTCCTTATCAGGGACCGCTACACAAATACCAAACATCATATTCTAGAATAGCAAATAAAGGGAGCACGGAGGTAGTGGGAACAATGAGCTAATACAGGAAAAGCAGGTCCCTCCGGACCGCAATGGTTGAGTCGGCTAAAGCCGAATAATACCGTAATGAAACCCAACATACTGTATGAAAAACAATAAACCAAAAACGTACTGTGTGGGGGGAAAAAAGGGGAGGGAGAAAAGGGGGAACAAAGGGGGACAAGGCAAAACAATCGGAGCCTAGCTTGAACGCACCAGACTATGTTTAACAGACAATAAGATAATAAACAGTAAAGCTTGGTGAGCAACCTCAGAGCTCACGGCAAGCGCATTTAAATGTGAAAAACCATAACAGAAGTCCCCTCTCGTCAGGAGGCGCATTCCTAAAGTAGTGAGAAATGTTCAAGTGAATCCAGAAGAAGGTTCGTCAAAATCAAGGAGGGTCCTTGGTGTAATTGCGACGTCGAGATACCCGTGTCCATTCAGTCGAAGGGGCTTGGGAGCGTCTAGGCCCAGAAGTAGAGGCAGTCCCACCATCGGAAGGCGGTGCAGGAAGAAGGCCAAGTTTGGCCAATAACTCTTGACCCTGATTTAAGGTTTTGACGGAGTGGGTAGAGTTGTTCACTGTAACTTGTAGCATGAAGGGGAATCCCCATCTATACCGTATTTGTTGTTGGCGTAATATACGAGTGACGGGCTGGAGGTCCCGTCGCCTTTGGATAGTTGAGGGGGCCAAGTCCTGAAAGACTTGCAGAGGCATGTCACGAAAGTTGATCACTGGAGAGTCTCGCAGCGCCATCAGGATGCGTTCCTTTGAGCGAAAATAATGTAGACAAACTATGACATCCCTGGGTGGCTGAGTCGGGGCAGGCTTCGCTCGGAGCGCTCTCTGGGCTCTATCACACAGACAATCAGCAACGGAAAGGTCAGGCAGTACATGCTGGAAAAAATCCTTCAGGAAGGACGGCAGCGCTGAGCTAAGGATTGATTCCGCCACATTGCCGATGCGCAGATTATTGCGACGGGAGCGATTTTCTTGGTCCTCCTGACGTTCTTTAAGGTCCTCCAGCTCATCATGGAACCTAGAGAGCTCAGAATCGAGACGTTGTTGAGAGCGGCACAGGTCGTCTGTCTTTGATTCAAGAGCGTCAGTACGATTACCGAGGGCCGTGAGGTCAGACTTGAACTCAGCAATGGCTGTGGAAAGTTCTTGCTTAAAAGCGGACTGTACCCCCTCTAGTAAACTGGTCATAACTGCTTGTATCTGTGGATTGATACCCATCTCTGATGAACAGGGGGAAGGAGGAGAGTCCATGAGCAATGCAGGGGTTGGGAGGCCCTTAGATTTTTGCCCAAAAAAAATTGTGGGGGCCTGCGTATTTTTCTTATTTCTTTGTGTCATTATGGGGGGATGAAGAGAGTAGGTGGGATATCACGCCAAAGGGAGAAGAAGAGGAAAAAAATAAAATAATTAAAAATAAAGAAAAAGACACAGACGTTCTTGGTCTGCTGCACGTTATGCAGTAAAGGGAGAGATATGTAAAAACACCATCACGATCCAGGGAGGACAGGCTGTATTATCAGGTCAGCTTCACAGACATTACAGAGAGAGAGGTGAAGGCCAGTGACCCCACCGCGGACCTTCCAGGGCAGCGTGCAGCACCAAGATTCGTCTCCCAGCCGGGGCAATGACAAACAGCGAGCGGAGCCGGGCGCCCATAGAAATATTACTGCTCCGGGGGCTAATATCGCGCTCAGTGTGGCTCGTGGGCATGTGGCGAGCAACGCTGGGAGTTATGCTGCGGCCCTGGGCAGGCTGTAGTGTGAGCTTGTGGATGTGGGTCCTGAGCGCCTCCTCTAATATGGCTGTCGTCTCTGATCTGCAGCCGGTCGTGAACGGCAAGTAGGTAGGCCCAGGGGTCTGCTATAGTGAAGCGGAGCTCTCCGTCAGCCGCTCCGGGAGATGAGCTCCGCTGGATATCACTGTGCGAGTCGCCCGGCCGCTCCCCGTGATCGCGCGGTCCTCCTCACCTCCTCCAATATGGCCGCCGTCTTCCGAATCTCCCGGACCCCCTGCGGCTCCATCCTGCGCCCGGCTTCCAATCTCAGGGGCCCGTGTGCGCAGTCTTCAGCACTCGGTAAGATTCCGGGGGGGGGAGCTCCGGTAACCAGGGCCGCCGAGCTGTATTAGTCCAGGGGTACTACCGTATAAGTCCACCAATTGCAGAATTTTTGGAAAATGACAGGGGCGTGCAGGAGATGCTGTCAGTGGTCTGAAAAATTGTGGGCCACTTTCGACATTCAGCCACTGCATGCCACTACTAGATGGGCCAGGTGGTTGTGTTGCTTAGCTTAGTCATACAGCAACCTCGGTGCACTTCTTTTTCTTCAATGCATGATGTGCTGTTTGGGGTCTATTTTTTTTAATCTGCCATCCTGTCTGCAACTGCAGTGCCACTCCTAGTTGGGCCAGGTGTTTGTGCCGCACACTTGTGTCGCTTAGCTTAGTCATACAGCAACATCGGTGCACCTCTTTTTCTTCTTTGCATGATGTGCTGTTTGGGGCCTATTTTTAAATCTGCCATCCTGTCTGACACTGCAGTGCCACTCCTAGATGGGCCAGGTGTTTGTGCCGCACACTTCTGTTGCTTAGCTTAGTCATACAGTCACCTCAGGGCAACCTTTTGGCCTAAAACAATATTCAGAGGTGTGAGGTGTTCAGAATAGACTGGAAAGGAGTGGAAATTAATGTTATTGAGGTTGTTTTAGCTGTTTTTATGTTTTTTTCAAAAATCATCCAGATCCAAAACCAAAACCAGAACACGAAAAGTGCCCGCCGCACATCTCTAATTCTATCACACTGTAGGAGTAGGTCCTGGGCTACACATAGACTCCACAGACTGGAAATATCATTAGATGGTGAGTGAGTTGACGGCGTTCACAGAGATTTTCACAAGGTGTACGCAGACTTGCACGGGGCGGGTATCCACTCTGTCTGATTGCAAACCTCTGCAAATTCACAGAGGAGCGATCAGGTCAGAATTACCTCCTGAGGGTCTCATTCAGGTTTGTTAGCACACCAAAACAGCACACTAATAGGTAAAACCATGTTGCACTGCAGGTGGGGCAGATGCAACATCTTCAGAGAGAGAGTTAGATTTGGCTGGGGTGTGTTCAAACTGAAATCTAAATTGCAGTGTACAAATAAAACAGCCAGTATTTACCATGCACAGAAACAATATAACCCACCCAAATCTAAATCTCTCTGCACATGTTATATCTGCCCCACCTGCAGTGCACATGGTTTTGCCCATTAGTATGTTTTTTTTATTTGCTAACAAACCTAACTAACCCCCTGAGATGTTCTAAAACTGGTAGTGTAGCATACCGTTTCTCTTACATCTTAGTCACAGTGTAGTCATATACAGAGCGCATAGTGTTCAAAAAATGCTAAATTGTGACTTTTGTCATAAATGAATTAGTAGTCAGGATCTTGACAGTGACAATCCTGACAGATACAATACCAGCTCTATAATCATGATGGTAAAAATACCAAGATCCCGATGGTGAATATTAGGGTTAGGATTAGGGTTAGGCACTAGGGAGATGGGTAGGGTTAGACTGCGAGGAAGAGAGCATTTAGGGTAAAGCTGTAAGAGGGGTGGTTAGGGTTAGGCTTAAGGAGGGGTGGATTATGGTTAGGATTAGAATACTTACAAAAATGTGCCAGTATTTTGACCATTGGGTTTCTGCTGTCGTTATTGTGACTGTTGGGTTGGTGACCACTGGTATATTATAACCAACCCATCTGTACATGTTCTCAAAGGTGGAAAGTGATTTTTAGCCCATTCAGTATATACTAGGGGCAACTTTGCACATTCTACGCCCATTTTTCAGGAAAGAGCAATTCTAGGTACTGTGCACTTTAAACACTTTGATGTACTCTCACCTTTTTGATTAAGTAAATACATAAATGAGGCTAAACTGAGCAGCATGTTAGGAAAACATTACACTGGTACGAAGTTTGGCTATATATACAGTATATACAGGCACGAGGAGGCCACAGACACTACTGAGCCTCATTTTGACTTGTTTTAAGTACATTACATCAAAGTTGGATCAGCCTGTAGTGTGTTTTTCCACTTTAATTTTGAGGGTGACTCCAAATCCAGACCTCCATGGGTTAATAAATTTGATTTCCATTGATAATTTTTGTGTGATTTTGTTGTCAGCACATTCAACTATGTAAAAAACAAAGTATTTAATAAGAATATTTCATTCATTCAGATCTAGGATGTGTTATTTTAGTGTTCCCTTTATTTTTTTGAGCAGTGTATATATATATATATATTACATTTTTACTTTCACCACTTTGCACCTTTCCCACAAACACAGAAAAGGTAGCTACAGTAGGAACACTTTTATGTGGAGAGTTCCACATCTGAGCATGCTTCTTGATAGACAATTAGGTGGTTTTATGTTGATTCATCTAAAAGACCTAATGAGTAATTATTGTAATTCATATTCCATGGCCATCTTTCATTTGTTAGATACACACTGCAACTTTGAAATACACAGTAAAAATAGCTTTTCCCATAGTGTTTATCACAGGGTGGGTATGCGTTACCAGAGCTGGGGATGCCGGTGGTCAGCAAACCAACCGTGGTATCCCAGTGATGAAATGCCAGTGGGGGACGGGGTTAACGCAACAAGCCGCATGTGGGCTCGGTGGCAAGCTGTGCTCTCCACAGGTTATATATAGGTGTTGTGGACACCCACAAGTGGGAATATTCCCTGTGACTGTCGGGATTTAGAGGGGGATGTGAAGTAGCTGTCAGTAATGTGACCGCCGGTCACATAACTACATCTCATTTTCACACATAACAGGAGGCTTGGGTCGGCGGGAAACCCGGCACAGAGAGAAAAGTGCTAGAAATGTTAATTAATTGTTAAAACATCAGGTTTCCAGCCAGCCAGCCTAACAGATGGCCTACTCACCTGTGGCACTACAAGCGGAATCAGATCAGCCTTGTCAGAGTCCAGGGGACCCTTCCATTGTCCAGTAAGCAAGGGGTCAGCAGGCCTAGCAGTCCAAAGAGTCCATTCCATTGAAGGGGTGTAGTATGGTATGCCGGCGGCCGGGCTCCCGGCGACCAGCTTACTGGCGCCGGGAGCCCGACCGCTGGCATACCGACAGCATGGCAAGTGTAAATGAGCCCGTTGCAGGCCCACTGCGCTTGCCATGCTGCGGGCACAGTGGCTCTCCCTCCAGGGGGGTCGTGGACCCCCATGAGGGAGAAAAAGTGTCGGTATGCCGGCTGTCGGGATTCCGGTGCCGGTATACTGTGCACCGGGATCCTGACAGTCGGCATACTGAAGACCATCCCATTGAAGTAGACCTGGGAGGGTCACAGCATACCACAGGAGGCTTTCTTAGTGAGTTGTATAGACAGGTGTCACAAGTACCAGAGTCCACTGCTTATAACAAAACACCAACTGTAAAAATGCAACTGAAAAATACAAATGTAAAAATACAAAATGACAGTAAAATTACAATAAAGTTGAGCATTAATAACCATAAAATAAATGAGATAAACAAAGAAAACAGAAAAGAAAGAAAAGAAAAAAAAATACAGAAAAAAAGCCCTGAAAAAAACAAGGATGTCAACTGGATGTAACTCTGCTAAACAGTAAACAAAACATACAAAATTTTACATACAGATACATTTTTAAAAAATAATAAAAATAAACATAAAAAATAGAAATTACATGAGCATTTCTCTAGATAATATTTCTTCTTGAATCTACTCCTTTATCCATAACCAGAGATGATGCTGTAGAAAGGTCCCCATACCAGAAAACCCTGGGATCAATATCCAGCAGCAAACGGTTTGCAACACAAATACTGTATTATGCAAAATGCAACAGGAATTTAACATGTTCCAAAGCTTTGATGGCAAATATAAAAGCACGCCACTGGTAGTGGCTATACATCTAAACCAGCTTTTAAGGAGGTTTTTTTCTATTACACCCCCCAATGCTATATTTACTGCATGGTACCTATTTTCAGCATCACCTACAGGATCAGGCAATGAACATCCAAATAGTTTCAGTAAAAGGCTCCATTATTGTAGACAGTATAAAAAAAAAAAAAAAAAATTTGTAAAGAAAAAGAAATGTTAAATTGCAAAAAAAAGTGGATCATGGGTAAAACTTTATGTTTCTCATAAAAAAAACCAATGTGGGTCATAAAAAAAAAGAAGTAGGATAAACAATAATGCTTGCAGTAACAAGGATACAATGAATAGTTGAAAATAAGGTGAAATGAAATGTCTGAATATAGCAGCCAAAACCACCTAAAGAAAATTTGCTAATCTGTATTTGAATGATTTTTGACTGTTGTGGAAATTTGACTTGCGAAAAGTAAAAGACCGAAAAATTTACATGGATTTTGTTTGCAAAAGCAGACAATTGCATACAGTCATCGCAGTCATGAAAAGTCGTGTTTTTCGGGGAAAATTACGATAACAAGGATAATTGAATTTTGCCATTACAATGCAGGTAGTATTAGATACCGTCTGGCAGAGAGTGTACCCAATAAATAAAATAAATAGTCCATTTAATAAGGATATAGTGGATTAATTATTACATCAGTTCTTTTGATTTACCCCCACCTGTGCCAAAGCAGGGATATTCCTATTGTAGACTGGGAGTGGGCAACGTGGACCAGGTTTGAGAAACAATGATCTAGGATTACCAAATACATTAAACTATTTAAATACACATAAAAATAAACATTAAAAAACAAATACACATTTTGCATGTGAATCTTTTAGGCCTCATAACACAGGTGTTATTATTCTATATAATTTAATGCATGCTATGCAAGCTTAATAATTGGGATTTGCTGTTGATGCTGTAGTCCAAAAATGACTGACAAGCATGCACTTCAATTTGATTCACTTTAGTTCAACTTCAATATAGCCTGCAATGTTCTTAAGTGTTCACATTTAATGAATTTAAATAGATATGGGCACACTAATAAATCTGTATTGTACACTATGAAGCAGAAAAGCTTTCATTAATGGATTCTATCACTCTGTTAAAGTGACTTACAAAGTTGTGTCTACACAACATATAAAAACAAAAGAATGATACAAAAAGCGCTGATGATAATGTAATGATATTCTTCAATTTCTTTTCAAAAAAGAAGAGGACAGAAGAATCACAATGAATCCTTCAATAATACCACTTTTAGACCACCACCTATGAACACGGGTTATTGGCACATGAGCGCACATAACCCGTGTTCAGCACAGTGAGGGAAAGTTTTCTTTCATTTTTCTTCACCAATTCCCAGATTATCTCAGGATAATACTCTCTATACTATACACCTTGATAATGCCTTCCTCAAGGAATAACACTCCTCTAACAACAGGTGGATATGTTCATCAAAAGGATTCTTTAATAATAAATGGTTAAATACAACAACCAGTCTCAGATTCCAGGTGATAATAAGCTTTCCAGAGCATAGCATCCATGCATAAAACAGTTCATATGGTTCTTCATAAAAAATGTTTTAAAATACACTACCACAAATTAGAGATGAGCATGTTTTGGTTTTGCCAAACCACCCTCACATGTTTTGGTTTTGTATTTGTATTTTTTTTATTACTTTAAATAGCTAAAATCATGCAATTAAGGCCTATATTTGTTCATAGAGTATTATTATCTCAATAACATTAATTTCCACTCAATTGTCACCACCCAATATTGTTCACCACACAGGCCAAAGGCTGGCTGGCTAAACTAAGCAACAGAGCAGCGGAACAAGCTCACAGAAATTACTTGGATTCATATCAGAAGTTTGTCAAATCTGGTGTGTCTTCAAAAGGTGTGGACACACTATACCCTTGAGCTTAGCAGGGTACTGACTGGACTATGCCAGGTTTTCTGACACCAAGGGGTATATTTACTAAAGTGCAATTAGAATTGCAGATGTTGCCCATATCAACCAATCAGAGTCTAGCTATTATCTTCTAGAAGGTGCTAAATAAATAACAAGTAGTATCTGATTGGTTGCTACATTATGGGCAACATTTCCACTTCTTAAAACTCGCATAGTAGTAAATATACCCCTAAGAAGTAAAAGTTTAGAGATAAAGGTAATATATTGTTTTTGTAGCTGGAAGTAGCCCAGAAAAGCTTAAATACTCACATTTCACATTACAGCTAACACGCTCATTGATTGGGATGGTGGCTCAGCCCTAAAGCTGGAAAGAGAATATAAGATATCAGGGTGTCCATTCTCACCCTTATCTCACTACGCTGCATGATATTTCATCCCTGGTAACCATTTTCACTCTGACCCACTTGATATACATGTGTGGACAGTTACTCACACATTTCTTTAGGAATCCTTTTTAGAGCTTCTAACATCTAATATATTTTACTGTCAGCTTGGTGGCATGCCACCTGGTCTGGCCATGTCTGTGATCTTTTATTGCTGCTTTTAGCAGTTTATCTGTCTCTTCTCTTTACCAGATTCTATTTATTTCAGAGACTCCCACGTGGATCTTAGGCTCTCTAAATTGCACATTGGTACATAACAACAATATATAAATATGCCCAAGAGTCTCCATTAGAACATCTGCTGGCATGCTGCTGTGGGTGTATGGGATTTACTCAGGCACTTCTCTAAACTTCATCAAGCCAAATATGACATGTGGGTACCCTAGTAACCCTGGTAGATACAGCAAGAAAGTTTGTATGTCATATGTATGGCGCAGGTAAGTAGGGCCAACGCATATCGAGACCTCCAGTATCTATACTTCAAGGCTTGAAGAAAAGACACTGGAGGTCTCAAAACACGTTGACCCTTACCTGCACCATTTGGACTACACCACTGGACCTCAGACAACATTCCATCTGGTAGAAGGCTAGGAGCCTAGGCAGGGTATACTGGGTACTCTGCATTCTGCAACACCTGTGGCTCTTCCTATCCATTTAGGGTATTATCCAGTTTTTATGAACATTTAAGAGTGCTATCTCTTTAATTTTTATATGTTTTTTTATGCTTTTTATTGCCTAAATATGCAAAATATCTCTCCGAATTTCTGTCCTTATCCAATATCCCCACCTTGTGGATATTACAAATATTAAGAATGTCCCAATCACGCCAGCTCTTCACCTTTTATTTTTGTACATAGACATCCTCAGAGCCGGCCCTAACCAATATGATGTTTTGGCTGGTGCCCCCTAGCACCACTGCTGGTTTCGCCTCTGACCTTGCACCTCTTTCCCAGCACCATTACCCCTCACCCATAGCAGTCCTTAATTTGGTGTTTGTACCCCCTATGTTTTAAATAGGAACAGTTCTCACATTTGGCACACAGCCCAAAAAGGGGTGTGTTTTTGCTGGCAAGGGGCATGGCCACACAATAGTAACCCCAATTCCAATTACGCCACACAGTACTGCAACTTTATTCACATTTGATCATGCGATAGTGTCCATAATTCATATTGCATCCCACAGTAGTATCACTTTACCTTATAAACGTTACTCCTCACAGTAGATCCCCTTATTCACATTACATCACACTGAATTGCTCCTTATTCACATTACACCACACGCTATTGCTCTTTATTCACATTAGATGACACAGTAGTGCCCTTTCTATATGCAACGACACATAGTAGAGCACCTTATACACATAATGCCACAGAGTAATGCCCCTTACACATATGAGACACATTATTAATGTCCTTATAAACATAATGCACCTTACACATTATGACAACCTTTATTAATGTCCTTTTACACATAATGTCCCTTACACATATGCCGCACATTATTAGTGCCCCTATACGCATAATGACACACATACAATAGTACCCTGTTACACATATGCCACACATTATTAATGCCCTTATACACATAATGACATACATAGTACCCTTACACATATGTTGCACATTATTAATGAATTTTTACATGACACAAATAATGCTCCTTACACATATTCCGAACACTAATGCACAACCAACCCACTCACATGCACACAGCACTCACAATGCCACTAACACTGTGACCTCTGCCTCTGCTTGGATACAGATGTGTCCTCATAAATCTTGCCTCAATGCTAATGTTGGGCACCTTGTTTTAATGAAATTGCATCTTATTTGCATTGCTATGTGGCTGGGAAGCACAAGAAGCTTCTGCTGATTAAAATGATATGCAGCATGCCTATATACTGTGTGAGACTGTGGCTGTATCTGTATATGAAATGTTACACACAGAATATAGGCATGCCGCATATCATTTTAATCAGCAGAATCTGCTGATGCCCCTAGGCATATCAAATGCCCTAGGCAATTGCCTTGTTTGCCTATGCCTATGGCCGGCTCTTGACATCCTGTGGGTACCACGTGTGCTTGTTTATCAATAAATGTATTGCATTTTTTTTTCAAATTGCATAAATGTGAATTGATTTTCTCTCCCTTTCCACCCATTACCTCACGATTCATCTTAAATTGCATATAGATGAATTGACCTTTTTTTCCTTGTCACCAATTGCCTTACGACAGCATGTCATATATACACACACCAAGGGCCGGCGCTACCATTAGGCAGCTTTCGGCAGCTGCCTATGGGTGGGGGACAGCAGTACTATTTATGAGTCACATTGACTCATTACAATATGCAACAGGCCCTAAAGAAGAAGGAGGCGTTCCGGCTGGAGAAGAATAGGGGGAGCACGATCACTCCACTTACCTCCCCTGCTTCTCTTTATAGTGGCGCTGTCCCCCAGTGTGAAAATAGAAACACAATGGTCTGGTGGCAGGCGGATGTGTTCTGCTCTTCAGATCTCCTCCCCTGCTTCTACTGGCCAGGTGCTGCACTGCTCCACATTTGATTTACAGGCTCTGCCCCCTTCCTCTATCCCTGCTCCAGCTCTGCAGTCTGCACAGCAAGTCCTCTCTCCTGCTCTACACACAGCATGTCCCAAGTCTCCCCTCCCGCCCCCTGCTCTGCACAGCAAGTCCGCTCTCCCTCTCGCCTGCTCTGCACATAGCCTGCTTCGGATCCCTCCAGGGCCGGTGCAAAGTAATTTGGCACCCTAGGCAAAATTTATGTTGCCCCCCCATACCCGTCCCCCCACACACACACCCTTAGGTGAAAAAGGGTGGAGGTGATAGATCTGCGTCAGGGTTCAGCTCCACCTCACTATACTGGCACTGCATGGTGACCTTTGATTGTCCAGCCGGTTAGCTTGTTCCTGTGTATGGTCAGTAAATGTGGGGACGTGTGGGGGAGTGAAAGTGTATCTGCAGAGTACAGTGGGCGCTGCTGCTGTCTCGGCTTCCAGGCGCATTGCAGGTGACCATGGTGGACAGTGTGTACCAAACCCACTCCCTGGGGGTGGTGGTTGAGAGGCTCTCAGGTCACTATGCAGATGGCCGAGCAGCTCTGGTCTGGCATTACTACATCGGTGAAGCAAAGTCGCAACAATGAATATTGCTCGTGGATCTTGGCCGTGCTGCAGAGGCATGGCTGCCAAACCATGTTGGATGTTGCCTGTGGCACAGGGTTAGCTCAGTGGGGAAGTGTGACTTTTACCCAGGGGATAGGATAGATTCCCCATCACTGCTACAGACTGATATTTTGGACCATCTGTACAGTGTACACACCAGTGATAGCCCGATCCCATAACACACAGGGCTGTCACTAATATCAATGATCATCCAATCACACTGATAGCATGGTCCATCCTATAACATAATGAGCTTTTCTTCACTGCCACTAACATATTGCTTCATTGCTAATCTACTGCTACCAGTGTCGGAGCTAGCGAGTGGTGGGACCAGATGCATAATTATGCTTTGGCCCTCTCCTTCATCAGCCTCCCATGTGACAGTACTACACCCTCACCCCTCACCCCCACACAAAATAAATAAATATATATATATATATATATATATATATATATTAGAGATGTGCGGCTGGCACTTTTCATGTTTTGTGTTTTAGTTTTGGCTCTAATTTCACTTTCGTGTTTTGGTTTTGGTTTGGTTTTGTCAAAACCACCCTTTCGTGTTTTGGTTTTGGATCTGGATGGTTTTTTTTAAAAAACATGAAAACAGCTAAAATCACAGAATTTGGGGGTAATTTTGCTTCTACTGTATAATTAACCTCAATAACATTCATTTCCACTCATTTCCAGTCTATTCTGAACACCTCATACCTCACAATATTATTTTTAGGCCTAAAAGTTGCACCGGGGTGGCTGTATGACCAAGCTAAGCGACACAAGTGTGTGGCACAAACACATGGCCCATCTAGGAGTGGCACTGCAGTTGCAGACAAGATGTCACTATTCAAAAACTATTCCCCAAACAGCACATAATGCAAAGAAGAAAAAAAGGTGCACCGAGGTTGCTATATGACTAAGCTAAGCAACACAACCACCTGGCCCATCTAGTAGTGTCTGAATGTCGAGAGTGGGCCGCAATTGTTCGGTCCACTGACAGCATCTCCAGCACACCCCTGTCATTTTGAAAAAATTCTGCAATTGATGGACTTATACGGCAGTACCCCAGGACTAATACAGCAGTAACCCTGGACTTATACGACAGTGTCAGACAGGATGGAACTTTTCAAAAACTAGGCCCAAAACAGCACCTCATGCAAAGATGTTGAAGAGGTGCAATGAGGTAGCGGTATGACTAAGCCAAGTGACACAAACAATTCCCACTGGAATTATACATCCAAATCACTGGAATTATATGTCCAAATCACTGGAATTAAATGTCAAAATTACTGGAATTATACATCCAAATCACTGGAATTAGACGTCCAAATCACTGGAATTAAATGGCAAAATCACTGGAATTATACGTCCAAATCATTGGAATTAAATGGCAGTACCACTGGACATATACGGAAGTGTCAGACAGGATGGCACTTTAAAAAAAATAGTCCCCAAACAGCACATGATGATAAGTAGAAAAGGAGGTGCCAGATGGAATTGTCCTTTGGCCCTCCCACCCACCCTTATGATGTATAAACAGGATAGGCACACTTTAACAAACCAATCATTTCAGTGACAGGGTCTTCCACACGACTGTGGCTGAAATGATTGGTTTGTTTGGGCCCCCACAGAAAAATAAGCAATTAATCCCCCCACCAAAAAATAAGCAATCAATCTCTCCTTGCACAAACTGGCTCTACAGAGGCAAGATGTCCACCTCATTCTCATCCTCTGATTCATCACCCCTTTCACTGTGTACATCCTCCTCCTCCTCACAGAGTATTAATTCGTCCCCACTGGAATCCACCATCACAGGTCCCTCTGTACTGTCTGGAGGCAATTACTGGTAAAAGTCTTCCCGAAGGAATTTATAATTTATTTTGATGAACATCATCTTCTCCAAATTTTGTGGAAGTAACCTTCTACGCCGATCGCTGACAAGGTTACCGGCTGCACTAAACACTCTTTCGGAGTACACACTGGAGGGGGGGCAACTTAGTTAAAATAAAGCCAGTTTGTGCAAGGGCATCCAAATTGCCTCTTTTTCCTGCCAGTATACATACGGACTGTCTGACATGCCTACTTGGATGCTGTCACTCATATAATCCTCCATCATTCTTTCAATGGTGACAGAATTATATGCAGTGACAGTAGACATGTCAGTAATCGTTGGCAGGTCCTTCAGTCCGGACCAGATGTCAGCTTTCGCTCCTGACTGCTCTGCATCACCACCAGTGGGTGGGCTAAGAAATCTTATCCTTTTCCTTGCAGCCCCAGTGGCAGGAAAAATTGAAGGAGGAGCTGTTGACGGGTCACGTTCCGCTTGAGTTGACAATTTACTCACCAGCAGGTCTTTGCACCTCTGCACACTTGTGTCTGCTAGAAAGAGAGATACAACGTAGGCTTTAAACCTAGGATCGAGCACGGTGGCCAAAATGTAGTGCTCTGATTTCAACAGATTGACCACCCTTGAATCCTGGCATAGCGAATGAAGGGCTCCATCCACAAGTCACACATACTTTGCGGAATCGCTCCGTCTTAGCTCCTCCTTCAATTTATCCAGCTGCTTCTGCAAACGCCCGATGAGTGGACTGACCTGACTCAAGCTGGCAGTGTCTGAACTGACTTTGCGTGTGGCAAGTTGGAAGTGTTGGAGAACCTTGCACAAGACAGAAATCTTTCTCCACTGCGATTGAGTCAGGTGCATTCCCCCTCCTTTGCCTATATCGTAGGTGGATGTATAGGCTTTAATGGCCTTTTGCTGCTCCTCCATCCTCTGAAGCAAGAAGAGAGTGTTGAATTCCACCTCGTTACCACCTCTTGCTTCAGTTGATGGCAGGGCAGGTTCAGGAGTGTTTGCTGTTGCTCCAGTCTTCTGCACGCGGTGGCAGAATGCCTAAAGTGGCCCGCAATTTTTCGGGCCACCGGCAGCATCTCCTGCACACCCCTGTCATTTAAAAAAAAATTCTGCACCACCAAATTAATTATATGGGCAAAACATGGGACGTGCTGGAATTAGCCCAGATGTAATGCATGCACAATAATGGTGGCGTTGTCCGATATCACAAATCCCCAGGAGAGTCCAATTTAGGTAAGCCATTCTGCGATGACGTCCCTCAGTTTCCGTAAGAGGTTGTCAGCTGTGTGCCTCTTACGGAAAGCTGTGATACACAGTGTTGCCTGTCTTGGAACGAGTTGGCATTTGCGGGATGCTGCTACTGTTGCCACTGCTGTTGTTGCTGCAGAAGGCCCTAAATCTACCCAGTGGGCTGTCAGAGTCATATAGTCCTTAGTGTGCACTGTTCCACTTGTCCACATGTCCGTGGTTAAGTGGACACTGGATACAACCGCATTTGGTAGGACACTGGTGACTCTTTTACTGACGTCTTTGTACATTCTCGGTATCGCCTGCCTAGAGAAGTGGAACCTAGATGGGATTTGATACCGGGTACACACTATCTCCATCAATTCTCTAAGTCCCACTGAACTAATGGCGGATACCTGATGCACGTCTAACACCAACATGTGTCAAGGCCTCAGTTATTTGCTTTGCAACAGGATGACTGCTGTCATATTTCATCTTCCTCACAAAGGACTGTTGGACAGTCAATTGCTTACTGGAAGTAGCACAAGTGGTCTTCCGACTTCCCCTCTGGGATGACGACCGACTCCCAGCAGCAATAACAGCAGCGGCAGCAACAGCAGGCGTACCACTCAAGGATCCTCAGGAGGAATCCCGGTTAGGAGAGGACTCCTCAGTCTTGACAGTGACATGGCCTGCAGTACTTCTGACGTTCTTGACTGAGGAGGAAGTTGACGTTGAGGGAGTTGGTGGTGTGGCTTGCAGGAGTTTTCGGTACAAGATGAAGAAGGGATTTAGCTGTCAGTGGACTGCTTATGCTCTTACCCAAAGTTTCACAACTTGACACTGACTTCTGATGAATGTGGTTAACATCCTTACCCCTAATTATCACAGATTGACAGAGGCAACAGATGGCTTGACACCTGTTGTCCGGATTTGTGGAGAAATAATTCCACACCGAAGAGGTGACTTTTTTGGTAGTTTGCCCAGGCATCACAATGGCTTTCTTCATCCCATGGACAACAGGTGTCTCCTCAGGTGCCTGACTTAAACAAACCACACCACCATCAGAATCCTCACTTCCTCCTCAGCGCCAGCAACACCCATATCCTCATCCTGGTGTACTTCAACAGTGACATCTTCAATTTCAATTTCAGGAACTGGACTGTAGGTGCTCCTTCCAGCAGTTGCAGGGGGCGTGCACATGGTGGAAGGAGCCACCTCTTTCCATACAGTGTTGGGAAGGTCAGGCATCGCAACCGCCGACACACTTGGACCCTCCTTGGGGATTTGTGATACCATCTCATAAGTTCACAGTTCTTTTCTGTGCTTTTTCCAGCTTAACTCTTTTCATTTTTCTAGCGGGAGGATGAGGGCTTCCAGCGTCATGTGAAGCTGAACCACTAATCATGAACATAGGCCAGGGCCTCAGCCGTTCCTTAAACACTCTGTGTCGTAAATGGCATATTGGCAAGTTTACGTTTCTCCTCAGACCATTTCAATTTCTTTTTTTGGGTCTTTTTACTGAACTTTGGCTTTTTGGATTTTACATGTTCTCTACTATCTCATTGGGCAGACGACAATGGCATTTCATAGTCTATGTCATGGCTAGTGGCAGCTTCAGCACTAGGAGGAAGTGGTTCTTGATCTTTCCCCTATTTTATCCTCCAAATTTTTGTTCTCCATTATGTTTCCGGAGTTATATAACACAATATGCGGCACAGGAATGACTGATGGCTGATGGCCAGAACACTATTACTGGTCTGATGCAGCACAACACAGCAACACGGTAAGGGACTTGTTGTTATTATTATTATTATACAATAGCAGTGTACATATAGCAGCAGCATATACCACTGTGACTGCCTGGTCACTGGAATGACTGATGGCCAGGACACTACCACTGGTCTGATGCAGGACAACAAAGCAACACTGTAAGGGACTTATTATACAGCAGCACTGGACATATGGCAGCAGAGGACACCACCACTGTGAATGGTCACTTGACTGACTGATGCACAGGGCACTAGCACTGGTCTGATGGAGGACAACACAGATAATTGCACAGCAGCACTGGGCATATGGCAGCAGATGACACCACCACTGTGAATGGTCACTTGACTGACTGATGGCCAGGAAACTACCACTGGTCTGATGCAGCACAACACAGCAACACTGTAAGGGACTTGATGTTGTTGTTATTATTATTATATGGCAGCAGTGGACATATAGCAGCAGCATACACCACTGTGACTGCCTGGTCACTGGAATGAATGATGGCAAGGACACTACCACTGGTCTGATGCAGCTCAACACAGCAACACTGTGAGGGACTTGTGGTTGTTGTTATTATTATTATTATACAGCAGCAGTGGACATATAGCAGCAGCGTATACCACTGTGACTGCCTGGTCACTGGAATGACTGATGGCCAGGACACTACCACTGGTATGATGCAGCACAACACAGCAACACTGTGAGGGACTTGTGGTTATTATTATTATAATACTGTAGCAGTGGACATATAGCAGCAGCGTATACCACTGTAACTGCCTGGTCACTTTAATGACTGATGGCCAGGACAATACCACTGGTCTGATGCAGCACAACACAGCACCACTGAAAAAAGCTTATACAGCTACACTGGATATATGGAAGCAGAGGACAGAACCATTGTGACTGGTCCTTTGACTGATGCTGCACAAGAAACTTCCCCTGGTCTAATGCAGGACAACACAGCACCACTGAATGGGACTTATTCAGCTACACTGGATACATGGCAACAGAGGACACCACCACTGTGACTGGTCACTGGACTGATGCTGCACAAGACACTTCCCCTGGCAGAGGCGTAGCTAGGGTTTTTGGAGCCCAGGGCAAGATCAATAATGGCGCGCCCCACCCTCAAAAAAAAAATAAAAATAGAAAGGAAAGTATGTGCAGACGCCACTGTATATAAAGATGTCAGGGTGTGTATGTATAGATGTAGGTGCAGTGGTCGAAGTTTAATTTTTGAAGGGGGAATGAAAGAGTGTAGATAGCAATTATGTGCGCGCCTAAGGTGTGCCCGCTCCAGAAAAGGGGCGTGGTCACTCAAAAGGGGTGTGTCCTTCAGTGTAGTTAGACCCCTTATACTATCTAGTACTGGTGCCCCTTTCACATTATAGCACACGGTATGAGTCGAAATTCACATTATCCCACACAGTATGAGCCGAAATTCACATTATAGCACACAGTATGAGCCGAAATTCACATTACCCCACATGGTATGAGCCAAAATTCACATTATAGCACATGGTATGAGCCGAAATTCACATTATAGCACACGGTATGAGCCAAAATTCATATTACCCCACATGGTATGAGCCAAAATTCACATTACCCCACATGGTATGAGCCAAAATTCACATTACAGCACACGGTATGAGCCAAAATTCACATTACCCCACATGGTATGAGCCGAAATTCACATTACCCCACATGGTATGAGCTGAAATTCACATTACTCCACACTGTATGTGCCGAAATTCACATTATAGCACATGGTATGAGCCAAAATTCACGTTACAGCACATGGTATGAGCCAAAATTCACATTATAGAGTGAGAAATCTCAGTGCCCGTGGTTTAATACATATCCCTCATCGGTAAATGGCCATTAGTACATCTCGCCCACACACACAGGCTGCCCCACCCCCTTACTTACACACACACACACACACACACACACACACACACAGTGTAGATTACACACACACACACACACACACAGACTGGCCATCCCCAAACCCCACACATACCACACATTCTCATACTTTCCCCTCCCCCACACACACTGGACTGCAAAAATGTACACACACTCACACTGTACAACAAACACACAATTAACACACACTCACACTGTCCCACACACACACACAATTAACACACACGTACACTGTCCCACACACCAGTGGTGTGCGGTGAGGTCAGTGGCTGGTGAGGCACTACAGCGATAATGTCCACCGAATCCTGCCAATGACCCCTACCGCCACCGAGCCAATGCCCGCCACTGCCTCTGAGCTGATGCCCGCTGCCACCACCAATGGATTATAAACTCGCCCACCATCAACTGACCCAGCCCTCCACCACTAATTTGCATCTCATTCCGATGCCGCCAATGCCCGCTGCCTGCCTGCTCATCATACTTGTGATATATTGTACATTTTTATAGAAAAAAATAATAATTAGTGTTTGGGACTGGGAAGGGAGTGGGAGGAGGACATGAATGCAATTTTGTTGTCCAGGGCTTCCATTAACTTAATGGAGATAGGTCTGAATGGGTTAAAAAAAAATAAAAAAAAATGCGTGAGGTCCCCCTTCTTTGAGCCGGTCCTGGTTGTTTAAATACTGGGAAAAAAATGGACAGGGGTTCCCCGTCTTTAGAAATCCAGCACCGGGCTCTTAGTCTGGTCCTGGTTCCAAAAAATACGGGGGACAAAAGATGTAGGGGTCCCCCGTATTTTTAAAACCAGCACCGGACTCCATTAGCCAAGGACATAATGCCACAGCCGGGGGACACATTTATGTAGGTCCCTGTGGCCGTGTCATTACCCCCCCAACCAGTCACCACTGGCTGGGGTTCCCTGGAGGAGTGGGGACCCCTTAAATCAAGGGGTCACCCCCCCTCCAGGCAACCAAGGGCCCAAGGGCCAGGGGTGAAGCCCGAGGCTGTCCCCCCCATCCATGGGCGGTGGATGAGAGGCTGATAGCCATGTGTGTAAAAAAAAGAATATTTTTTATTGTTGTGGAACTACAAGGCCCAGCAAGTCTCCCCGGCTTGCTGGTACTTGGAGAATATCAAGTACCAGCATGCGGGGAAATAACAGGCCCTCTGGTACCTGTAGTTCTACAACAGAAAAAATACCCAAATAAAAACAGAACTCACACACCGTGACAGTAAACATTTATTAAAACACACACACTCACACATACTTACCTATATCCCACGCCGGTCACGTCCACTTGTCCAGTAGAATCCAGTAGGGGTACCTGTAAAATGAGAGACAGATTACTTACCTACATCCCACGTCGGTCACATCCACTTGTCCAGTAGAATCCAATAGGGGCACCTGTAAAAATGAACATTATACTTACAAACTTCAATCCACAAGAGGAGAGAGAGAGAGAGATACTAGCCTGCTGCTGCTGCTTCTGCTGGGGAGAACCACACACACTGCAGGGCCACGCCGGGGGGACGGAGCCGGCGGAGGAGGGCGAGAGCTGCACACTGCTGCTCCTGTCAGTGGGAGGACGGAGCCGGCGGAGGAAGGGGAGAGTCGCACGGGAGAGAGCCGCACAACGCCGCTCCTGTCAGCGGCGGAGGAGGACGGGGGGTGCACACTGTAGACGCCACTCACCGCCGGGACAATTAACACACACTCACACTGTCCCACACACACACAATTAACACACACGCACACTGTCTCACACACACACAATTGACACACGCACACTGTCCCTCACACATACAATTAACACACACACTCAAACTGTCCCACACACACACAATTAACACACACACACACACTGTCCCACACCCTCCTCCTCTCTCCTCCCCTCTCCCGACAGGACAGTATAAACAGCTGTAAACTGTTTAGCCCGCTCACCTGCACTTCCGAGGCGGGGGGGGGGGGAGTAGGGGAGGCTCCTGGCTGCCGCTGCCTGTCCAGTGTGACAGGCACTGTAGCCGGGGAAACAGGGAGAGCACCGTGGGTAGCGCTGGCGGAATCTCTGTCGCATGGAGCGAGCGGGCCGTGCAGGTGCCGGTGGTGCGCCCCTCTGCTGGGGCTGCCACGGCGCCCAGGGCACGTGCCCTGCTCGCCCTGTGCTAGATACACCTCTGTCCCCTGGTCTAATGCAGGACAACACAGCAACACTAAAAGGGAATTATACAGCTACACTGGATATATGGCAGCAGAGGACACCACCACTGTGACTGGTCACTGGACTGATGCTGCACAAGACACTACCCCTGGTCTGATGCAAGAAAACACAGCAAAAATGAAAGGGACTTATACAGCAGCCAGCAGCACTGGGGACATATAGCAGCAGAGGACACCAACACTGTGACTTGCTGGACTGATGCAGCACAATACACTGACAACACTGGACTGGCCTGAGCAGCACAACACAGCACAAGACTCGCCACCCCACTTTTCTACCCACACACAGACACTGAGGATGGAGACATGTCCTCTCACTACACCCTCCGAGACTGGAGTAAAAATGGCGGTAACGCGCGGCTCCTTATATGGAATCCAAATCCCGCGAGAATCCGACAGCTGGATGATGACGTTTCGTTTACTCTTTTTAAATCATAATGACAACAGAAACTACCCAAATGACCCTGATCAAAAGTTTACATACCCTGGAGATTTTGGCCTGATAACATGCACACAAGTTGACACAAACGGGTTTGAATGGCTACTAAAGGTAACCATCCTCACCTGTGATCTGTTTGCTTGTAATCAGTGTGTGAGTATAAAAGGTCAGTGAGTTTCTGGACTCCTGAAAGACCCTTGCATCTTTCATCCAGTGCTGCACTGATGTGTCTGGATTCTGAGTAATGGGGAAAGCAAAAGAATTGTCAAAGGATCTGCGGGAAAAGGTAATTGAACTGTATAAAACAGGAAAGGGATATAAAAAGATATCCAAGCAATTGAGAATGCCAATCAGCAGTGTTCAAACTCTAATTAAGAAGTGGAAAATGAGGGATTTTGTGGAAACCAAACCACGGTCAGGTAGACCAACAAAAATTTCAGCCCCAACTGCCAGGAAAATTGTTCGGGATGCAAAGAAAAATCCACAAATAACTGCAGCTGAAATACAGGACTCTCTGAAAAAAAGTGGTGTGGTTGTTTCAAGATGCACAATAAGGAGGCATTTGAAGAAAAATGGGCTGCATGGTCGAGTCGCCAGAAGAAAGCCATTACTACGCAAATGCCACAAAGCATCCCGCTTACAATACTCCAAACAGCACAGAGACAAGCCTCAAAACTTCTGGAACAAAGTCATTAGGAGTGATGAGACCAAAATTTAACTTTTTGGCCACAGCCACAAACGTTACATTTGGAGAGGAGTCAACAAGGCCTATGATCCAAGGTACACCATTCCTATTGTGAAACACGGAGGTGGATCGCTGATGTTTTGGGGATGTGTGAGCTACAAAGGCACTGGAAACTTGGTCAAAATTGATGGCAAGATGAATGCAGCATGTTATCAGAAAATACTGGAGGAAAATTTGCACTCATCAGCCCGGAAGCAGCGCATGGGACGTACTTGGACGTTCCAACATGACAATGATCCAAAACACAAGGCCAAGTCGACCTGTCATTGGCTACATCAGAATATAGTGAAGGTTCTGGAGTGGCCATCTCAGTCTCCTGACCTCAATATCATTGAGCCACTCTGGGGAGATCTCAAACGTGCAGTTCATGCAAGAAAGCCCAAGAATTTACAGGAACCGGAGGCTTTTTGAAAAGAAGAATGGGCAGCTTTACCATCTGAGAAAATAAAGAGCCTCATCCACAACTACCACAAAAGACTTCAAGCTGTCATTGATGTTAAAGAGGGCAATACACGGTATTAAGAACTGGGGTATGTAAACTTTTGATCAGGGTCATTTGGGTAGCTTCTGTTGTCATTATGATTTAAAAAGAGTAAACACAGTTGTTTGACAATAAATGGCTTCACCCAACCACTAACCATGAGTGAAAGATAAGTTTGTGAGTTTTCATTCATATTCTCTGACAAATGGCCAGAAAATCACAAATTCTGCTAGGGTATGTAAACTTATGAGCACAACTGTATATATATATATATATATATATATATATATATATATATAAAAAATCTGTAGGGAAGGGCACTCAGTCCAACTTTGAAAAATACATTCTTTTAATATCACCCAAAATTTGGGCATTGAAAATGAACAGCAAATCGCGGTGGCTCAGCATGAAATATCATAAAATATCATCTCCAAAAACCGTGGCATCTCAACTCCTACATAATATTTCCAAAAGTGTGTTTCAGAGTGAAGGGGATATACATGGTAACTTGGTTGACAGCTAAGTTACCAAGTATATCCCCTTCACTCTGAAACACACTTTTGGAAATATTATGTAGGCGTTGAGATGCCACGGTTTTTGGAGATGATATTTTGTGATATTTCATGCTGAGCCACCGCGATTTGCTGTTCATTTTCAATGCCCAAATTTTGGGTGATATTAAAAGAATGTATTTTTCAAAGTTGGACTGAGTGCCCTTCCCTACAGATTTTTTGTATTTATCTGGACCGTAATGGAACAGAACTTAAGGAGCACCATATATTTGATTATTGGAGTGTGCAATTAACCACATAAAGGGTTTATATATATATATATATATATATATATATATATATATACACATATATATATATATATATATATACACTGCTCAAAAAAATAAAGGGAACACTTAAACAACACAATGTAACTCCAAGTCAATAACACTTCTGTGAAATCAAACTATCCACTTAGGAAGCAACACTGATTGACAATCAATTTCGCATGCTGTAGTGCAAATGGAATAGACAACAGATGGAAATTATAGGCAATTAGCAAGACACCCCCAATAAAGGAGTTGTTCTGCAGGTGGTGACCACAGACCACTTCTCAGCTCCTATGCTTTCTGGCTGATGTTTTGGTCACTTTTGAGAGCTGGCGGTGCATTCACTCTAGTAGTAGCATGAGACGGAGTCTACAACCCACACAAGTGGCTCAGGTAGTGCAGCTCATCCAGGATGGCACATCAGTGCGAGCTGTGGCAAGAAGGTTTGCTGTGTCTGTCAGTGTAGTGTCCAGAGCATGGAGGCGCTACCAGGAGACAGGCCAGTATATCAGGAGATGTGGAGGAGGCCGTAGGAGGGCAACAACCCAGCAGCAGGACCGCTACCTCCGCCTTTGTGCAAGGAGGAACAGGAGGAGCACTGCCAGAGCCCTGCAAAATGACCTCCAGCAAGCCACAAATGTGCATGTGTCTACTCAAATGATCATAAACAGACTCCATGAGGGTGGTATGAGGGCCCGACGTCCACAGGTGGGGGTTGTGCTTACAGCCCAACACCGTGCAGGACATTTGGCATTTGCCAGAAAACACCAAGATTGGCAAATTCGCCACTGGCACCCTGTGCTCTTCACAGATGAAAGCAGGTTCTCACTGAGCACATGTGACAGACGTGACAGAGTCTGGAGACGCCAAGGAGAACATTCTGCTGCCTGCATGACCGGAGAACATTCTGCTGCCTGCATGACCGGTTTGGCAGTGGGTCAGTAATGGTGTGGGGTGGCATTTCTTTGGGGGGCTGCACAACCCTCCATGTGCTCGCCAGAGGTAGCCTGACTGCCATTAGGTACCGAGATGAGATCCTCAGACCCCTTATGAGACCATTTGCTGGTGCGGTTGGCCCTGGGTTCCTCCTAATGAAAGACAATGCTAGACCTCATGTGGCTGGAGTGTGCCAGCAGTTCCTGCAAGACAAAGGCATTGATGCTATGGACTGGCCCGCCCGTTCCCCAGACCTGAATCCAATTGAGCACATCTGGGACATCATGTCTCGCTCCATCCACCAACGCCACGTTGCACACAGACTGTCCAGGAGTTGGCGGATGCTTTAGTCCAGGTCTGGGAGGAGATCCCTCAGGAGACCATCCGCCACCTCATCAGGAGCATGCCCAGGCATTGTAGGGAGGTCATACAGGCACGTGGAGGTCACACACACTACTGAGCCTAATTTTGACTTGTTTTAAGGACATTACATCAAAGTTGGATCAGCCTGTAGTGTGTTTTTCCACTTTAATTTTGAGTGTGACTCCAAATCCAGACCTCCATGGGTTAATAAATTTGATTTCCATTGATAATTTTTGTGTGATTTTGTTGTCAGCACATTCAACTATGTAAAGAACAAAGTATTTAATAAGAATATTTCATTCATTCAGATCTAGGATGTGTTAGTTTAGTGTTCCCTTTATTTTTTTGAGCAGTGTATATATATATATATATATATATATATATATATATATTAATATATATATAACTACTAGACATGTGCGGCTGACACTTTTCATGTTTTATGTTTTGGTTTTGGATCTAATTCCACTTTCATGTTTTGTTTTTGGCTTGGTTTTGCCAAAACCACCCTTTCGTGTTTTGGTTTTGGATCTGGATGATTTTTTAAGAAAAACATAAAAACAGCTAAAATCACAGAATTTGGGGGTAATTTTACTCCTACGGTATTATTAACCTCAATAACAATCATTTCCTCTAATTTCCAGTCTATTCTGAACACTGAACACCTCACAATATTGTTTTTAGGCCAAAAGGTTGCACCGAGGTTGCTGGATGACTAAGCTAAGTGACACAAGTGGACAACACAAACCCCTGGCCCATCTAGGAGTGGCACTGCAGTGTCAGACAGGAGGGCAGATATAAAAAAGGCCCCAAACAGCACATGATGCAAAGAAGAAAAAAAGGTGCACCGAGGTTGCTGTATGACTAAGCTAAGCGACACAAACACCTAGCCCATCTAGTAGTGTCACGCAGTGGCTGAATGTCGATAGTGGGTCGCAATTGTTCGGTCCACTGACAGCATCTCCAGCACGTTCCAGTAACTTTTAAAACATTCTGCAATTGGTTAACTTATACAGCAGTACCCCATGACTAATACAGCAGTACCCCTGGACTCATACGGCAGTGTCAGACAGGATGGCACTTTTCAAAAACTAGGCCCCAAACAGCACCTCATGCAAAGATGTCGAAGAGGTGCAATGAGGTAGCTGTATAACTAAGCTAAGCGACAGAAACAATTCCAAATGGAATTAAACGTCAAAATCACTGGAATTATACATCCAAATCACTGGAATTATACGTCCAACTCACTGGAATTATTTGGCAAGATCACTGTAATTAATAATTATAAATCACTGTAATTAATTGGCAAGATCACTGTAATTAATAATTATAAATCACTGGAATTAATTGGCAAAATCACTGTAATTATACGTCCAAATCACTGGAATTAAATGGCAAAATCTCACTATCGCCTGCCTAGTGAAGTGGAATCTAGATGGGATTTGGTATCGGGGACACAATACCTCCATCAATTGTCTAAATCCCACTGCACTAATGGTGGATACCGGGTGCATATCTAACACCAACATAAGTGTCAAGGCCTCAGTTATGAGGGCTTCTATCGTCATGTGAAGCTGAACCACTAGTCATGTACATAGACCAGGGCCTCGGCCGTTCCTTGCCACTCCGTGTCAAAAATGGCATATTGGCAAGTTTACGTTTCTCCTCAGACCATTTAAATTTCTTTTTTTTAGTCTTTTTACTGAACTTTGGCTCTTTGGATTTTACATGCCCTCTACTATCACATTAGGCATCGGCCTTGGCAGACGACGTTGATGGCATTTCATTGTCTATGTCATGGCTAGTAGCAGCAGCAGTTCCAGCACTAGGAGGAAGTGGTTCTTGATCTTTCCCTATTTTATCCTTTAAATTTTTGTTCTCCATTATGTTTCTGGAGTTATATAACACAATATGCGGCAACAGGAATGCTGATGGCTGATGGCCAGCACACTACCACTGGTCTGATGCAGCATAACACAGCAACACTGTAAGGTACTTGTTGTTGTTGTTATTATTATTATTATTATTATACGGCAGCAGTGTACATATAGCAGCAGCGTATACCACTGTGACTGCCTCGTCACTGGAATGACTGATGGACAGGAAACTACCACTGGTCTGATGCAGCACAACACAACAACACTGTAAGGGACTTGTGGTTGTTGTTAGAATTATTATAATACTGTAGCAGTGGACATATATATCAGCAGCGTATATTGTCACTGGAATGACTGATGGACAGGACACTACCACTGGTCTGATGCAGCACAACACAACAACACTCTGAGGGACTTGTGGTTGTTGTTATAATTATTATAATACTGTAGCAGTGACAATATAGCAGCAGCGTATATCGTCACTGGAATGACTGATGGACAGGACACTACCACTGGTCTGATGCAGCACAACACAACAACACTGTAAGGGACTTGTTGTTGTTGTTATTATTATTATATGGCAGCAGTGGACATATAGCAGCAGCGTATATTGTCACTGGAATGACTGATGGACAGGACACTACCACTGGTCTGATGCAGCACAACACAACAACACTCTGAGGGACTTGTGGTTGTTGTTATAATTATTATAATACTGTAGCAGTGACAATATAGCAGCAGCGTATATCGTCACTGGAATGACTGATGGACAGGACACTACCACTGGTCTGATGCAGCACAACACAACAACACTGTAAGGGACTTGTTGTTGTTGTTATTATTATTATATGGCTGCAGTGGACATATAGCAGCAGCGTATACCACTGTGACTGCCTGGTCACTGGAATGATTGATGGACAGGACACTACCACTGGTCTGATGCAGCACAACACAACAACACTGTAAGGGACTTGTGGTTGTTGTTAGAATTATTATAATACTGTAGCAGTGGACATATATATCAGCAGCGTATATTGTCACTGGAATGACTGATGGACAGGACACTACCACTGGTCTGATGCAGCACAACACAACAACACTCTGAGGGACTTGTGGTTGTTGTTATAATTATTATAATACTGTAGCAGTGACAATATAGCAGCAGCGTATATCGTCACTGGAATGACTGATGGACAGGACACTACCACTGGTCTGATGCAGCACAACACAACAACACTGTATGGGACTTATACAGCTACACTGGATATATGGCAGCAGAGGACACGAACACTGTGACTGGCTAGAGTAGACTGATGCAGCACAATACACTGACTACACTGGACTGGACAGCACAACACAGCACAAGACTCGCCATCCCACTTTCCCGCCCCCACACAGACACTGAACACTGAGGACACGTCCTCTCACTACACTCTCCGAGACTGAGTGAAAATGGCTGTGATGCGTGACTCCTTATATGGAATCCAAATCCCGCAAGAATCCGACAGCGGGATGATGACGTTTTGCTTTGTTCAGGTTTCCGAGTCAGGCGGGAAAACCCGAGCCTGGCTCGGATCCGGACTCGGAAGGCAAAGTCCGGTAGGGTTCGGTTTTCTGAGAACCGAACCCGCTCATCTAATAACTACCAAGTAACTTCAATAAAGCCAAATTAGGTTAGTATGCAGCCCCAGTATAAAACAATTCCCCACCACACTAAATAATCTACACAACGCCCAGAAAAAATACTACACCCCTCTACCTACCTCACCCCCCACAAAATATATTAGTATAAAACCCTCTACAATACATTACTACATGCCCCCAACCTTCCTCCCCTACCAGTTAATATAAATATACAACCACACAGATACATTACACCCCTCAACCTATTCCTCTCCCCTGATAATATATCTATAAATCCGCTGATAAATTACTATACCCCCCAAAAACCTCATTCCCAGATACATTACACCCCTCAACCCACCTCACCCCTCAAGCAATATAAGTGTACACCTCCACTTCACCCAAATAACATAAATAAGTACACAGCCCCCGTCAGGTATTTACCTCTGTTTACAGTATTGCAGGAGGCTCTGTGTTCCCTCACATATCAGCTGCAGCAGCATCCAGACCAGGACCCAGAAAGAAGTCAGTACAGGCCATGCAGTGTAGGAGGGGGCTGGGACTCGTTAATACAGGCTAGGAAATGGAACCTTCTGCATGCAGGGGACGCCATTCTGTGCACAGCAGGAGGGAGGGTGGGGGGAGGAGGAGGGGGGAACCTGGGACAGGCTGTGTGTAGAGCAGGAGAGAGGGAGGGTGGACTTGCTGTGCAGAGCAGGAGAGGGGGAGGGGGAGGAGGGATAGGTTGTGCAGAGTAGGAGAGAGGGAGGGAGGGTTTGGGATAGGCTGTGAGCAGAGCAGAGAGGGGGTGGACTTGCTCTGCAGAGCAGGAGAGACCGGGGGCTAACTTGCTGATCAGAGCAGGAAAGGGAGGGATCCAGGGCCAGTGCTACCATTAGGCAACTTTAGGCAGCTGCCTATGGGCGGAGGACCTGAAGGGGCGGGCCGCAGCCGGCCAATGGCATCAGCAGTACTAATTATGAGTCACGTTCACTCATTACAATATGCAACAGGTCCTAAAAAAGATGGAGGCATTCCGGCTGGAGAAGAGTAGGGGGAGCACGATCACTCCACTTACCTCCCCTGCTTCTCTTTATAGTGGCGCTGTCCCCCAGTGTGAAAATAGAAACACAGTGGTGTGGCGGCAGGCGGATGTGATCTGCCCTTCAGATCTCCTCCTCTGCTTCTACTGGCCAGGCGCCGCACTGCTCCACATTTGATTTACAGGCTCTGCTTTTGCACAGCGCACGATCTGTCCTCCCCTGCAGGCGATGAGTGATGCCCCTCTCCCCTCCCCCTTCCTCAATCCCTGCTCCAGCTCTGCAGTCTGCACAGCAAGTCCTCTCTCCTGCTCTGCACACAGCATGTCCCGTGACTCCCCCTCCCACCCCTGCTCTGCACAGCAAGTCCGCCCTCCCTCTCTCTTGCTCTGCACACAGCCTGTTCCAGATCCCTCCCTTTCCTGTTCTGATCAGCAAGTTAGCCCCCCCTCTCTCCTGATCTGCACACAGCCAATCCTGGGTCCCTCCCTCTCCTGCTCTGCAGAGCAGGTCCACCCCCCGGCTCTCTGCTGCTCTGCACACAGCCTGTCCTGAGCCCTCTCTCCCTCTCCCCTACTCTGCACAACCTATCCCTCCTCCCCCTCCCTCTCTCCTGCTCAGCACAGCAAGTCCACCCTCCCTCTCTCCTGCTCTGCACACAGCCTGTCCCAAGTTTCCTCCTCCTCCTCCCCCCACCCTCCCTCCTGCTGTGCACAGAATGGCGTCCCCTGCAGGCAGAAGGTGCCATTTCCTAGCCTGTATTAACGAGTCCCAGCCCCCTCCTACACTGCATGGCCTGTACTGACTTCTTCCTGGGTCCTGGTCTGGATGCTGCTGCAGCTGTTGTGTGAGGGAACACAGAGCCTCCTGCAATGCTGTAAACAGAGGTAAGTACCTGACGGGGGCTGTGTACTTATTTATGTTATGTGGATGAAGTGGAGGGTGTACACTTATATTGCTTAGGAAATTAGGTGGGTTGAGGGGTGTAATGTATCTGGGGGTGAGGTGTTTGGGGGGTATAGTAATTTATCAGCGGGTTTATAGATATATTATCTGGGAGAGGAATAGGTTGAGGGGTGTAATGAATCTGTGTGGTTGTATATTTAGATTAACATATCCTCTAACATTTTACACATAAAAATCGGTACAAATGAGAAAGGGGTCATGGTTACTGATAAAGGGGGCGTGGCCACGCCCCTTTTCCTATACTTTCAATGGAAGTTTGGAGAGCCAAAAATCGGTACAGACCATAAAAAAGGTACTGTACCTATTAAAAAGGTACAGTTGGAGGGTTGAATAAACTGGTAGGAGAGGTAGGATGGGGACGTGTAGTAATGTATTGTAGAGGGTTGTATACTAATATATTTTGTGGGGGGTGAGGTGGGTACAGGGGTGTAGTAATTTTTCTAGGGTGTTGTGTAGATTATTTTGTGTGGTGGGGTATTGTAATGTACTTGGGCTGCATACTAACCTAATTTGGCTTTATTGAAGTTACTTGGTAGTTAAATATACATATATATATATATATATATATATATTGTGCGGGGGTGAGGGTGTAGTACTGTCACATGGGAGGCTGATGAAGGGAAGGACCCAAAGCATAATTATGCACCTGGTCCCACCACTCTCTAGTTCCAACACTGGTAGTAGTAGATTAGCAATGAAGCAATATGTTAGTGGCAGTGAAGAGAAATGTGTGACAGCTCATTATGTTATAGAATGGACCATGCTATCAGTGTGATTGAATGATCATTGATATTAGTGACAGCCCTGTGTGTTATGGGATCAGGCTATCACTAGTGTGTACACTGTACAGATGGTATGGACTATCAGTCTGTAGCAGTGATGGGGAAGCTGTCCTATCCCCTGGGTAAAAGTTACACTTCCCCACTGAGCTAACCCTGTGCCACAGGCGACATCCAGCATGGTTTGGCAGCCATGCCTCTGCAGCACGGACAAGATCCACAAGCAATACTCATTGGTGCGAATTTGATTCACCGATGTAGTAATGCCAGAGCAGAGCTGCTCGGCCATCTGCATAATGATCCGAGAGCCCCTCAACCACCACCCCCAGGGAGCGGGTCTGGTACACACTGTCCACCATGGTCGCCTGCGATGCGCCTGGAAGCCGAGACAGCAGCAGCACCCACTGTACTCTGCAGATACACTAACGCTCCCCCACACACCCCCACATTCACTGACCATACACAGGAACAAGCCAACCGGCTGGACAATCACAGGTCACCGCGCAGTACCAGTATAGTGAGATGGAGCTGAACCCTGATCAGATCTTTCACCTCCACACTTTTTCACCTAAGGGTGTGTGGGAGGATGGGTATGGGCGGCGACGTAAGTTTTACCTAGGATGCCAAATTACCTTGCACCGGCCATGCACACACCACTAACACAGTGACCAACACTGAACAGAGCCATACATATGACATACAAACTTTCTAGCTGTATCTGCTGGCATGCACCCATCACTCTGCAAATGTCACACCCATCACTCTACAATTGTCACTATACTGTATCAAGTCTG
This sequence comes from Pseudophryne corroboree, assembly GCF_028390025.1. Lineage (NCBI taxonomy): Eukaryota > Metazoa > Chordata > Amphibia > Anura > Myobatrachidae > Pseudophryne > Pseudophryne corroboree. The sequence continues at coordinate 309,878,541 of NC_086445.1, forward strand.
TATATATTTTAGCTGGCTTAAAAAATAAAGACCAATCAGCTTTTAACAGTCACTTTTTATACTGTGCTACTTTAATATAAATAATAGCTAGAAACAAATGGGTTGCTATGGGCAATTTCTCCACCTTATCTCTCTCAATGATTTGACACATCACCCCTCAAGAGTCATCCTTGTATGTAATGGTTTTAACTCAAAGGGGAACATGAAAGTGAATATACATGATGTTACAGTCTAAGACCAAATTAAGGTATAAGTCATCATTTTTCTTTAAACAAGATTTAATTTTTTTCCACTGCAGGGGACATTACAAAATGTTCTGCTCTTGACACTTCACCATTGGTACAACCCAGGTCTAGCTCAATGCATGCTACATCACTTAGGAGCATTTTTCAGCATTCAAATTAGGATCTTTACAAACGTCACCAGTGTTTCTCTCATTCTGGGGCAGATGTATTAACCTAGAGAAGGCGTAAGGAAGTGATAAACCAGTGATAAGTGCAAGGTGATAAACGCACCAGCCAATCAGCTCCAATATGTAAATTGACAGTTATGAGCTGACTGGCTGGTGCGTTTATCACCTTGCACTTATCACTGGTTTATCACTTCCTTATGCCTTCTCCAGATTAATACATCTGCCCCACTGTTCTTACAGTTAGTTTGCATAGTCAGCCCAAGTTGGATCAAGGTGAATCTGCATAAAAATTTCAGTTGTAGAAAAACCAATGTGGCTGTATTAGAATAAACAAATTAGTTGGGTTATCTTATAGCAATACAAACCATTGCAGCAATGCAAGTTTTTAGAAACTCAAGAACAGTGCTAACACTGTGCTCTGGCGGGCCAGAGGTACAGTATATCAATGGCTTAACAAATCATATTTGTGGCAGCGAAGGCTCTTCTCTGAAATCTGAATATGTTTTTTTTACTAACTCATTCCATCCAAGTTCCGCAATCTTTACATGCAAATATCTTTCAGCTGTCAGAGACAGACTGATCTTTTATACAGTACCAAGAAAAGTATGGCAAGTAGAAAAATGTGCCCACCAAATACCTACCCAGTCCCTGGAGTAGCATTCTGCAAAATGGAGAAAAATGTAATTGCTTAAATTTAGTGTCTTCAGTCCAGCTCCTCCATAGAACCAAAATGCAAGGTAATACTTTATTAGTATAACAGTGACAGAAAGAAGATAGTACATTTTTGTGTTTCTGCTCTATAAGGTCTTTCACCTTATAATGATCATGTGCCAGGAAGCTTTTCAGAACAGAAATATCTCAGAAAGAGTAAGGAGCGGCTTTTTATGACTCAAAAAATGACTTCAACAAATGCTGCTTTGACCATGTGTTGCCCTTCAGCATATTTCTATTATGTTACTGTTTTCTTGTAAAAAGGACGAAGAAAAGCATGGCTACTGGAGCTGCTGAAGACAATACCAGTGACTCAAGTGTTAGCAGTAGTCCTATAAGATGGGTGGAGAAGGTGGTTTATAAAGTTGTGCCATCTACAGTACTTTGGAGAAGAATGTCATGAAGAAGGTGGACATGCTTACTAAGCAACATGAGACCTAAGTCACTAAAGGTAGATAGGCTCAGTGCAGTGTACGGTGTATCTCCATTAGTTACACTGTATCTCACAGGTGCATTGATGTATCAAACTTGGAGAGAGATACAGTGAAGAAAGATAAAGTACCAACCAATCAGATTCTAACGGTCATATTTCAAGCACAGACTGTAACATGGCAGTTAGTAGCATATTGCAGGCCCGTGTGAGCTCTCAATGGCCTGCACAAAGAAGAAGGCAACGATGAACCTGCCCAATCAAGCTTGCAGTATCAGAAGTGTGGGCTATTTGCTACATAATGTAGCAGAATTTTTTTTACATCTGTTGATTAATATCAGTGGCAGCTCCAGAGGTGGGGCTTCATCGCAGTCCAAAATTTCATTACGGGAGCCACACCAACTGACTCCCCAAACACTGCCAAACATTGCTGGCTGGAACTGACTGCCAGTTGGTGTGGCTCCCCTATTTGAATTTTGGACTGCGCTGCAGCCCCACATCTGGAGCCATCACTGGTAGGATATATGACCATGGATGAACACACTGTGTTTGTTTTTGGCCTTAGCAGTTGATCACAGTTGCAGCACTTTTGGTAACTGATATTTCTCTACTGGTCTAGGGATTAAAATTTAACAAAAAGCAGATGCCCGACTACTGACTGGAAATAGTAAAGCATCTATTCATGAACACATAGTATATATTACACAAGTGATGCCTATCTGTTCACACAGTATTACTGTAGGTCATGTGACTGAAACACTAATACACCTACAGTATTTATAAATGAATACTTAAGCCTTCCCATTACAGTAGCAGTTACTTTAAGTTTAGGTAACCATTATTGTTACACAGTTGAATTATACATATTGTAGAAGACTAGTAATAGCCACACCATAGTTTTTGGCTGCTTTGAAAAAATTATACAATTATTGCTAGAAATTATCAATAATTTTTGAGCTCCTGCACAATTCCTCGTACTGTAGTTGTTATTGTTCTCTTATTAAAAACCATATGCTCATGAAAACGATCAAATCAAAACCGAAGGACAAGTGCCATATTCTAGTAATTTGTTAAACCATGTGATGACCAAGAGGGTTTTTACACTTTCAGTGTTATTTTTTATTTCTATTACTTTTCACATTTACACCTTACAATTACATTTACAAGCTTTGGACTACCATTGGAAAGGCTGCATTTTAAGGATGTCCTTGCAAATCTCAGGTGGATACGCAATTAAGACCCAAACATTTTGTGGCCATGAAATTTTTTTAGCGCCAATATTTTTTTAGGCTATTCAATTAGCCCCTGTTGTTAGTGCTTGATTTTAATTTTTGGGGTGAAAACACATAGAATCCATTGAAAGTTATGGACCTACATAGTTTCTGCACATGATCCTTCTCCAATTATGTCTTCTATGTACCTTTGAGTCCGAGATAACACCTAAAAAGGAGACTCTATTTAGAAGAAGGATCTGAACTACACAGGATAAGTATACATTTAGATTCTCCACCTATCTTTTATCCTTATAGACACGGTTGCGCCATCTTCTTTACAATCCTCACATTCCTTTAGATAATATTTGGACTTAATTGGGATAAGTCCAACAGTGAAGTTACGAGGCTGCCACCAAGTCCAGTGAAGCGCCAAGCAAAACGAAAAAAAAAAAACATTTCCAGATTTTGTGCAGTCTCTGAGTAGCCCAGGACTTACTCAGCCGCTGTGAACACTTCAGCCTGTCCGGGACCGGAATTTACGTCAGGAACCCTCCCTGCAAATGCTTGGCAACGCCTGCGTTTTTCCAACCACTCCCTTAAAATGGTCAGTTGCCACCCACAAATGCATTCTTCCTGTCAATCTCCTTGCGATTGCCAGTGTGATCTGCTTTGTACCCATGCGACGCGCCTGCGCATTGCAGTACATATGCATGCGCAGTTTAGACCTGATCGCCCAATGTACGAAAATGCAGCCTAGCGATCAGGTCTGAATGAGCCCTATTGTGCACTGCAGGGGGGCAGATGTAAAATGTGCAGAGAAAGTTAGATTTGGGTGGGGTGTGTTCAAACTGAAATCTAAATTGCAGTGAAAAAGTAAAGCAGCCAGTTTTTACCCTGCACAGAAACAATATAACCCACCCAAATCAAACTCTCTCTGCACATGTTACATCTTCCCCACCTGCAGTGCACATGGTTTTGCCCATTAGCTAACAAATTTGCTGCTGCAATCAGGTCTGAATTAGACCGAAAGTGCTGCACTGCACACATCTGTATATGATGTTTTCATTTCTCTCAAGTTCTACTTCACACCCCAAGAGTTTGTCTGCAACTGTGATCCTATCTTCAGTGCAACATCCTCTCTGTTTATTAGACTGCTGAACGTACTGATAAAAAAGGGTTGAATGGCATCCCATGAAAAACACCCTCCCTCTGTGATAGCTGATACAGTATGCAATATTTAAGACCATAACGTTCAAGACCTGCAAGCAGGCTTTAGTGTGCTATTGCTAAGCTGTATTTTAGGGGGTAATTCCAAGTTGATCGCAGCAGGATTTTTTTTAGCAGTTGGGCAAAACCATGTGCACTGCAGGGGAGGCAGATATAAATTGTGCAGATAGAGTTAGATTTGGGTGGGTTATTTTATTTCTGTGCAGGGTAAATACTGGCTGCTTTATTTTTACACTGCAAATTAGATTGCAGATTGAACACACCACACCCAAATCTAACTCTCTCTGCACATGTTATATCTGCCTCCCCTGCAGTGCACATGGTTTTGCCCAACTGCTAAAAAAAATCCTGCTGCGATCAACTTGGAATTACCACCCTAAGGAGGTTATGTCAAGGGTGCAGTGTCATAACTGGAGTTGAATTGGAATTGGACATTATTTTAGCCAACTCTCTAATCTACAAAAAAAATATTTACTGCATGCTACTACTCATCAATTCCACCTTCCTGAAACTTTACCTGGCAATTCTACACATTGTTTATTAACATTGACTACTATGATGTCTTGCACAGGTACACATGACAACTAATAGACAGGTGGGACTTGACAAGCTTTTGCTGCATTGCTATGGTGCCTAAAAATCAAAGGTGATGATGTCATTTGTAAATGCTACTCCCTGCATGAGTTGTGGTGGGATGACCATCACAGGTGATAATTTAAGTCTATGAATATATAGAGGTAAGATGTTTATGTTATTTTTTGAATCTTGATGAAAATTAGAGATGTGCATTGACCCCCTTGTTTTAGTTTTGGTTTTGCCAAAACTACCCTCTGTGTGTTGTTTTTGTTTTCTGTTCTCGTGTTTTGATTTTGGTTCTGGATTTATTTTTTTTAAAGAAAACTGATAAAAACAGCTAAACACATGTACTATAATTTTGGCCTGTTGTTGTTCCTACAGTATCAATAACTTCAATAACATTAATTTCCAGTCAATTCTCAGGTCATATTCTCTAGTACACCAATATTGACCAAAGCCAGGCCGGCTAAGGGCCAGGGCAGCGGCACAAACACACAGCAGTTTAAAATAATATAGCACATCTATGAAACATTGCAGCACAGCAATGGCAGGCAGGATGGCAGTTTAATATATTACTGTATATGAATCTACAGAAAGAATGTTTTTAAAAGAGATGGCCCCAGGGCAGTACAGGAGGTGGAGTATGTAGTGGCAGTCAGGTGAAGCGTTGATTGATTGATTAATTTATTTAAATTGATTAATTTTATTTAGAAAATGTATTTTGAGTTAATGCAATAAAAGAATACAATATTAATAACCAAAGGTTGCAAAAAGCCAAGAACATTTTAGTTGCACTGCAGAGCTGCACTCTCCAAATCAGCCTATCTTACACTAGCAAGTATTAGGAGGCTGGCCTGCTTGCCATACTACCCACCCCCTTCCTAATTACGTAACACATCCTTGTAGTTCATTTATATGGTGCACCAGATAATCTGAGTATGAGGGATAATACCATGCTTTCTCTCCTAAATCTAGTCCAGAAGTGCTGCAAGAAGAAATTGTCCTTGGGCCCTCCCATAGAATGGAGAAGATTGCAGGTAACTGAGACTGGACTGGCTATTTCAGGATTTTTTCTGATTTTGAGAAATAACTTGCATGAACTCACTGCAAATGACCTAACAGAGAGGAGATGCCTAGATGGTTAAAGTCCATACCTATACTGATTTTGGCCTCACAAATAGTACATATGGCTTCACAAATGTCAGGATTTGGGTAAAAATAATTCAACACATAAGAGTTCACTTATTTGGTCTTATGCCTAGCCATGACAATTGCTTTCTTTTTATCATGGGCAAGAACAGCTGCCACTGGTGGCTGACTTACTTTGACATAAACAACATCCTCATCAACAACATTATCATTAGTGTCAGATACACAAATATGCCTCTCATCCTGTTGCACTTCCACACTAGCATCCTCAATTTCAATGTCACCATCATTAATTGTACTAGTCATCCCCACATTTGCAGAAGGTACAGGAATTTAAAGGAGGCTACCCTATGAGTGTAGTTTCAGATATAAAGAAAAACAATAGGAAAGCGCTAATTTAATCTGTAATAGATTTTATTAAATGGTTATTTCTTAAAACTGAAGTTAATACCGGCCAGTATTAATAAAATTCACTCACATTTAGTAAAACAGATATATGTTACACACACCTATAGAGACAATGACCTAAAAAACTGTAATATAACTGCACACCAAGTCTCTGTATAATGTCCTTAAGTGATACTTTGTATTATGGCAACACACTTGCTATTCAGTCCACATATCCAATGTTGCAAATAAAGCATGCACTTGAGGGCTCCTTTCTTTATAATTGGTAGTAGCCTGTTACCTTGATAATGCAATTAGTAGCTTTTTGTTAGCGTAGCTGCCAAGTTAGTTTGATAATAAGCAATCATGCATGTCCATACAAAGATAATGTCTAACTTTGTCCAGAGCTATTGTCAGCAGGTAATATATCACAGCATGTTTGGATGACTACCCTCCCGGCTGCAACTCTCTTATTCAGCCTTATCTGGAGTCCGTAGATCACCTCTATGCCAACGATGTTCCTCCCGGCTGCTAGTTCACCATCAGCCCTATCAGGAGTATAAGGTCACTTTTCCCTCTCTTAACCCCTTTTTGCAATGGGGTAAAGTATAAGCCGGCCGGCTGGTAAGTAAACCTCCACTATAGCCCATGAATGGGAGACGAAACAGACGCGTTTCCCCACCTTTAGAACTCAGCGGCTTCCTCAGTGTCATTCACACTGAGGAAGCCGCTGAGTTCTAAAGGTGGGGAAACGCGTCTGTTTCATCTCCCATTCACGGGCTATAGTGGAGGTTTACTTACCAGCCGGCCGGCTTATCCTATACCCCATTGCAAATAGGGGTTAAGAGGAGGAAAAGTGACCTTATACTCCTGATAGGGCTGATGGTGAACTAGCAGCCGGGAGGAACATCATTGGCATAGAGGTGATCTACGGACTCCAGATAAGGCTGAATAAGAGAGCTGCAGCTGGGAGGGTAATCATCCAATTGCGGTGTAATAGGTTTGCTGACTGAGCTACAAACATGCTGTGATATATTACCTGCTGACAATAGCTCTGGACAAAGTTAGACATTATCTTTGTATGGCCATGCATGATTGCTTAATATCAAACTAACTTGGCAGCTATGCTAACAAAAAGCTATTAATTGCATTATCAAGGTAACAGGCTACTACCAATTATAAAGAAAGGAGCTCTCAAGCGCATGCTTTATTTGCTACATTGGATATGTGGACTGAATAGCAAGTGTGTTGCCATAATACAAAGTATCACTTAAGGACATTATACAGAGAATAGGTGCGCAGTTATATTACAGTTTTTTAGGTCATTGTCTCTATAGGTGTATGTAACATATATCTGTTTTACTAAATGTGAGTGAATTTTATTGATACTGGACGGTATTAACTTCAGTTTTAATAAATAACCATTTAATAAAATCTATTACAGATTAAATTAGCGCTTTCCTATTGTTTTTCTTTGTTTTGCTGAATATGAGGGGTTTATAAACCAATTACCCCTGGGAAAGCAGCAATTTCTTCTGTTCAATAAAGGCGCAGTGTTTTTTGGTTTAGTTTCAGATATGTCTCACACGTTTCTAATTTGGATACCCCTAGACTCTTCTCAAGGATTTGTGAACACAAGTTTGTTCTTCACCCTTAGTGTTCTCTGTTTTTGGGCACTGATCTGTCTGTTTTAAAGGTTATACCTTTACTAGACTCAGAGCGACATGGTGTTGCATCATCGTAAGAGTTTGCAGAAGAGCATGCATATATTAGACCTAGACTTCTGCAATAGGCTTTCTTTTAATACATGAAACAGCTGTTGTACTAGCAGGATTCCCACTCACAAACAAATGCCGTGGCCTGAGCCTTTCCTTGCCACTGCATTTGGTTTATGTAAAAATTTCCTGTAGAGGGGATGTTTTGTTTAACATTGTGAAATATTGTTTATATTTAAGGTGCCCTTTCTTAAACTTTGCATCCCTTGAACCACCTTTACTATATTTTGAAGTAGTATCATGACCGGCAGCAGCCGTAGCACTAGTACTGTTTAGAAAAAGAGTTGTGGGTCTGCACCATCCATGAGAGAAATGACAATAAGTATAGATGGGCAATATGAAAACTGTTCATATCAATTTAGAACAGTAATTGATTGGTGGTGCTCCCAATTGTTTTGTAGATTAGACTACAATTGGGCTGGGGCCTGGGTCCACTAACATCCCCAAGTATAGCTGTGCTTTGGCCGGCGACTGTGCCATCTTCCCGGTGATATCTTCGGGAAGATGGCACCACACATAGAAAGCAAAGACTCTGGCAATATGCAAACACCCCCTTTACCAGGGCCCGGCATGGCTCTCTACACCCCTGTGTGTCCTGTATGTGCATTTTTTTAGTGCCTCAGAGCCCACTGTCCCACACTCTTTCCCTCTGGTCTCTGCCACTGGTATGTGTCCTGTCTGGGTTTGTTTATTAATCATGTGGGAAGGACTTTATGCAATCCAAAACACATGAGATCCAATACCGGGTAGATAATGTTTTGCCCCTTTTATTTTATCTGAGTCTGGCATTAGGACTCGAGCCGGGACTTGGTTGTACTCAAAATGTGGAAGTTCAGGTGGTTTCAGATTCTAGGAAACCAAACCTGCTCATCTCAACTGAAGGGATACGGTCATTAGGTTGACAGCACTTAGGTCGACAGTCAGTAGGTCTACCACTATTGGTCAACATGCATTAGGTCGACATGATCAATAGGTCAACATGAACAAGGTTGACATGGAAAAAGGTCAACATGAGTTTTTCCCAAAAATTTAATTTTTTTAACTTTTTCATACTTTACGATCCACGTGGACTACGATTGGGAATAGTAACCTGTGCTGAGCACAGCGAGGTATCTTGCCAAAAGCATGGCAAGTGAAGCAAGCCATACAAGGGGACACAGGGCACTAATTGGGGTTCCCCATCACTTTATGAAGAAAACGACAACAAAAATGTAAAAAAAGTAATGTCACCTCTTTCCTTGCCGACATTGTTCATGACCATGTCGACCTAGTAACCATGTTGACCTAATGCATGTCGACCAAAAGTGGTCAACCTAATGACTGTCGACCTAAGTGTGGTCGACCTAATGAACCATAACCCTTCTGAAAATAGTTCATCATTGAAACATCAATTTCAAATGGCTCCTGTATACCGTATGTGTATTTTTTCCCCGAGTGCTGCTATCGGCTATCAGCTGTCTGTCCATTGTGGAGGGCAATGGGGTGAAGAACATTTTTCATATAACATATGAAAATATAACAGTGAATGCATCTGCTCTTAAACAGTGTATGTGTGTTTATATATATATATATATATATACAAACAGAAATATCACTCTGCACGTGTGGCACCCAGATCCTCCCCATCTTCCCCATTGCAGGGCACCCCTGACCCCCCACCGTCAAAGAACCCCTGACCCCCCACCTTCACTCACCATATATTCCCTTCACCCTACCACATGTGTCCACGTGTGTACTGTCACGGTAATCACTAGTGATGCCACAATTCATGGACCATCACTATGGTGACCAATCCCGGGATCAGGATCGGCGGGATCCCGGGATTTTTACCAAAAATTGCACAGGATTTAATCCAGGAATTGGGGTTTCCTAATCCCAGGTATTTCGGGACTAGAAAACCCCTCTGTTTTTTCAATTTCGGGCAGCGTTGAGCATCCTCAGGAGGCTCAGACACTGCCCGGCTCCCCCTACTTACCTCCCTCTGCTCACGGCTGTGCGCAGCGGTGGGCGGTGTGTGGCTGTCTATGCAGCTTGACCTCCTGACGTCATGTCACGCTGCGCAGACAGCCACTCAGATCTCACCGCCGACGTGGGTATGTTATGTGGACTGGGCAGGACGGGGGAGTGTGGGACAGCTGCGGTGGACATTGCAAGGGAACCAATCCCAGGTATTCCGGGAATCCTGGTATTGATCATTTTTAGATCCCGATTTCCGAGATTGAAAAAATGGCCCAGGATTGGCCTCCCTAACTGTCAATATGGAAACCGGCCCATATCAAAGTGTCACAGGTGACAATTACAAATGGATTCAGATCGTAATTCAATCACATTATCCAAATAGTAATATGATAACTATATCAATCAACTCTATTCTCACTAAAATAATACAAATGTCAGAAAGGTACACAGTAATAATAATAATGTAAACATTTAGAGGTAACAGAATCAGACTGAACATACATATATTCTATCACAGCCCTACTTGCTTATTAGGCTAATCAGAGTACATTCCAACCCTCACTCAAGTTAAAAAAACAATGTAGTCCCAAATATTATTTTACACTTTTAGATGCCAGGGTACCTAATTTGTGAATCCTTCTCCGACTGCTATGCGTATATTTGGACCCAAATGTGGGATTACCTACGGAAGGCACTGGGGCGGTGAGAGCATTATTAGTTGTGTTAAATTTTCAAGTTATTAAGTTATCAATGAGTTGGATGTACTGTAACTGTCAACATATTAAAATAATTAATAGTTTAGTATCTCTTACAACACTCCCATGAAGTGCCTGCCCAGTGTTGTTTTTGGTTTTGGGAGTTTCCAATAGCCCTGATCGCCAGTTTTTCTACCTGCTCAGTTTTATTATCACTTCCCATTGCGAGATGGGTTTAAAGTTTTCCTTCTGTTATCAATGCTGCTATTCCAAGGCTTTTGAGTACACAACATTTTTTGTCTTCCCACCTTCATTTCTTTCAGTTATTTTAGGTCATTGATTTATGGTTACAGTCTGTTATTTCAAATCATTGAATTATGGTAATTTCTGTCAGTTATTACAGCTCATTAAAGTTTTCATCCAAATCCATCCAGTGGAAGGCCCAGAACAGGCTCCCTGTTTAAAGTTCTTCCCAGCATAAGCCAACAGGAAGTCAGACCAGGAACCCAACCCTCTAGTATATATTCTGGGGTCCAATGTTACCACTCTGTGAAGTTTTCCTCAAAATCCATCTAGTGGAAGGCCTAGAAAAGACACCCTTGGTTACAGTCCTGCCCGGCGCATTCTGCTGTGAGGTCCGACCAAGCCGAATCCCCCTAAAACCTAGCCAGGATCCTACTGGGCCACCTCACATTGATTTCTTCCCAATTGGTGCAGAGGTGCACGAATGCATAAACGGATAAACTAACAGAAAGGCCAATGAATTTATATATATATATATATATATATATATATACAGTGGAGATTGAAAGTTTGGGCACCCCAGGCAAAAATTCATTTTAATGTGCAAAAAGAAGCTAAGGAAAGATGGAAAAATCTCCAAAAGGCATCAAATTACAGACTAGACATTCTTATAACATGTCAAAAAAAGTTTGATTTTATTTCCATCATTTACACTTTCAAAAGAACAGAAAACAAAAAATGGCATCTGCAAAAGTTTGGGCACCCTGCAGAGTTAATACCTTGTACTGCCCCCTTTGGACAGCTGAGACCTGGCAGTGTCATGGATTGTTCTCAGTCATCGTCTGGAAAGACCAGGTGATGTCAATCTAAAAGGTTTTAAAAGCCCAGACTCATCTGACCTTGCTCCAACAATCAGCACCATGGGTTCCTCTAAGCAGTTGTGTAGAACACTGAAAATGAGAATAGTTGACGCTCACAAAGCAGGAGAAGGCTATAAGAAGATAGCAAAGCGTTATCAGATGCCCATATCCTCTGTTCGGAATGTAATTAAGAAATGGCAGTCATCAGGAACAGTGGAAGTTAAAGCAAGATCTGGAAGACCAAGAAAAATATCAGACAGAACAGCTCACAGGATTGTGAGAAAAGCAAGTCAAAATCCACGTTTGACTGCACGATCCCTCCAGGAAGATCTGGCAGACACTGGAGTTGTGGTACACTATTCCACTATAAAGAGATACTTGTACAAATATGGTCTTCATGGAAGAGTCATCAGAAGAAAACCTCTTGTACGTCCTCACCACAAAAATCAGCGTTTGAAGTTTGCAAATGAACATACAGACAAGCCTGATGCATTTTGGAATAAAGTTCTGTGGACCGATGAGGTTAAAATAGAACTTTTTGGCCGGAATGAGCAAAGGTACGTTTGGAGAAGGAAGGGCACAAAATTTAATGAAAAGAACATCTGTCCAACTGTTAAGCATGGGGGTGAATCAATCATGCTTTGGGGTTGTATTGCTGCCAGTGGCACAGGGAACATTTCACGAGTAGGAAAAATGGATTCAATAAGATTCCAGCAAATTTTGGACGCTAACTTGATGCCATCTGTGAAAAAGCTGAAGTTAAAGAGAGGCTGGATTCTACAAATGGATAATGATCCTAAACACACCTCAAAATCCACGGTGGATTACATCAAGAGGCGTAAACTGAAGATTTTGCCATGGCCTTCACAATCGCCTGACCTCAACATAATTGAAAATCTATGGATAGACCTTAAAAGAGCAGTGCGTCACAGACAGCCCAGGAATCTCAAAGTACTGGAAGACTTTTGTAAGGAAGAATGGGCGTAGATACCTCAAACAAGAATTGAAAGACTCTTGGCTGGCTACAAAAAGTGTTTACAAGCTGTGATACTTGCCAAAGGGGGCAGTACAAGGTATTAACTCTGCAGGGTGCCCAAAGTTTTGCAGACGCCATTTTTTTGTTTTCTCTACTTTTGAAAGTGTAAATGATGGAAATAAATCAAACTTTTTTTTGACATGTTATAAGAATATCTAATCTGTAATTTGATGCCTTTTGGAGATTTTTCCATCTTTCCTTGGCTTCTATTTGCACATTAAAATGAATTTTTGCCTGGGGTGCCCAAACTTCCAATCCCCACTGTATATATATATATATATATATATATATATATATTTATATATTGTCAAAGTCGAAAAATATCACAATGCATATGCCTTGTACTAACACCAGGCGCATGCCCGCTGTGCGCGCGCCCATTCTGCCATGCGTGCACATACTCACAATTTGCGTATGATCGCTCCCACGTTCCTGCGGGTGGTGTGTGCATTTACGGTAGTGTTTGTGAGCGCATAGAGGGTTATCAAAACATTTCATATTTAACCCAAATAGTGCACATTGTACACATAGCCCCCTGCACCACATCAGAAAGAAATAGCTGTTTAAAATAGTTACTGAACAAATGGATTCACCTTTACAGGATAGGAGATGACAGAACAAGGTTACAAGGTGGTGTTTGGTATTCAGCTGTAGGGTATTTTAAGGGAAACATTCCGGTGTTGGTTAGAGGAAGATCGCATGTTGCAGCGTATAGTTATGTGCAGAAGTAGAATATAGATATAAAACTGTATTTACTATGTATTATGTATGCGGCGGGAATCCAGAGGATACCACCCCCAAGAGCAGTTGAGAATGACATCGCCCACCTTTTCAAATCAACCTATGACCTCTCCTGTAATGTAAATGAACATCTCTGTGTCCAATAGACAAAGGGATTACAGTGACCATTGTATTGTTTTGGATGAAGTGAATAAATAGAGCTTGCAGCAGGCTTGGTCACACAAGACTCTGAACGCTTTCTACCTGATAGCGGAGGACTGGTCCAGGACGCGCTTGCGAACGAATTCTCACATATGTACATTCTCTGTAGCCATTATTCTGTTTAGATATCATGTTAGCTTGTAGTGTATAAATTGTATTGTTATTTCCTTTTGTCTAATTAATCTGCAGTGGCCTTAGAACCCTGTGGTTTTACCCCATATCGGTATTGTGTCCTCATTTCTCTGCTAGGGGTTATAGGGTTATTATATTCACAAACTGCTTAAGGTTTTAACGTGTATTTGGTAAAGGGTACGCACTGTGAGTACTTTGTACCGACAGTGCTGCACAAGGTTTAAAGTGTATCATCATTACAGTGCCATGCTGCAGAAGGTTTAAAGCATAAACGTATCATTACATTGTATCACTAACAAGGTTTAAAATCTATCATCCTATTGTGTGCGCGCGGTGTGTACTTTGTACTCCCGGTGCGGCGTCCTGTATGCTAAGTCCGTAAGCTATAGGACTCTGTACGCAAATAGCGTACACAGTACGTAGTGTGTGTATTCAATCCAGCGGCCGCAGCGGCCCCACGATAAAGGTGTATTTGAAGTTATAGCTTTATGTTTAAAGATAATAATTGACATTATCAATTGGGTGCATCGTCCAGTCATCCTCATATCCGCAGCCTAGCAGGACAAGGCAGACTTTATCTATCAGCAAAGGGCGGGAAGGTATGAAGGTATCCCCTGTTAGCCTTCTATTGGTCAGGTGGATACACTGGTACTGATTAGATAAACGTCTGCTCCGCATGGTTTGTAGGGATGCTGGTGGGATCCGAAATGTAAGAACGTAAAGCTATTGTTTTTTAAAAAAATCTGTGAAATTTCTGTTTGGTGCCAACTTTGCATGCAACACACGTAACACACGCACACACCTGTATTTTATTTGTGTATTCTGCATATCTATTCGCTTGTTGCCATTAGCATTTGATTATTAGATACATTTTGACCCGTGCTGAAAAATTTGTTGCTATTTAGTTAAAAATATAGAGTAATATTTAAGGGAGTACATGTAAAACACACACGCAGCCTGGCCTAGTTATAAAGGTTTATACAGGAGATACTGTGTGGTGTTTGGTAAGCGATTATAGTTAAATATCGTTTACATTTATAGAAGTGTGGTATTTGTATTAATGCGGACGTATACGGCCATTGTACACGTGTTTCGGAAAAACGTTCGAGACTGAGTATGCAACGATAAAGGCCTACACACGTGGCGTATTTTACGCAACGTGCGTACAGGTACGCCCACTTAATACAAATCACACAATAGCATTGTTTCAGTTTATTCGAGACGGCAGCCTCGCGATAATAGCACAAATTGATCAGTGTCCAATATTTAGTTTAAAAAAGAAAAAAACTTTTTTTCTGTATTACCTCTGGGGAAAGCTATCAGTTAACAGGAAAGGATTTTTTTCTGATCAGAAAACTATAGAATGTTAGTGTGGGCTGAATAGGGTGTGAATATATTGAACCCCGCTTGGTGGTCTTGGTGATCTTGGTGAAGCTTGGTGAAGCTTGGTGAAACTTGGTGAAGCTTGGTGAAGCACGGCCTAGATGAAAACGTGATGAACACGGTCAGGTGTAAAACGTGCGACAGAGTGTGATAAAGTTTTCGTGGTATTACGCTCCGGCTGTTTTGGAGCACAGTAGGGAGACTCCAGTGATCCTACCACTTATAGATAGCAAGTGTCTATAAGCGGTATGATTGGACCGCACGGTTGTATGGGCAACACGTGACGCAACGTGATACGAGGTTTTGCATATTTGTGCGTAAATCTTGTCATCATACGCGTTGTAGGAAGCACATGCAAGCGTGATTTGTGTAAAGTAAAGGTTTACGGAGTTTTCGCTGATCTCTCAGGAAAATCTCCAGGGGCAGATATTCACTGGGTACCTAAAGGCCCAGGGGATATAGGCCGAAGTAGGGCCTGCAACGGCTACACGTGTCTGCTAAAAAGGGCGGATCCGTGATACTCGGAGCAGAAGAAGTTTAGTGGAAGAACTTTAAGGATTTCCACCATAGACTACTGTGTTTGGTGCATTTTAGGAAGTTTTCCCGTGTTAAAAAGGTCCACAATGGAAGCCAAGTGCACAACACAGGGACGTTCAGCAGTCAGGGTTCAGACTGCAGATTTCAGACCCAGGGGGTCAGCTCGGTTAGTAATGTGGGGGAAGTATGGTCCCCACACTGAGACCTTTTGTGATGAATGGACACGAATGACTGTGGGGGATAAAGCACCATTTCCTGGGATAGGTAGTTTTGACTCAGAGGTATTGCATAATCTACGGCTTAGGATCTGTCTGACAAAATCCCCAAAACAGAGGATCAGACACACAAACTGTTTACATTTATGGCAATGAGAGAGTGATATACAGAGGGAACTAGCTAACGCAGCCAGTTCCAAACCTAGCAGGAAACTGATGGCAACCGCACCACCACCACCACCACCACCGTATATTACAGGGAAGAAAGTGGATACAGACAATGGCATACTGATAGATGATAAGAGTAAAGTTGATAAATGTATTAATGATGATAAGAGTAAAACTGATAAATGTATTAATCCTAACCCCTGCAAGTTGCATCCCATTTTAAACTTCCCTCAGGACTACAAGCAAGAAGATGAACCCAGCACGATATCGGCACTCTCTCTAGCAGCCACCATACAAGACACCCAAGTGGGCACGGCCTAACCAGTAAGAGCAGTAGCAAAGGCCCCTAGCGGAGGGACAGGTGAGGTCGTGTACACAGGTAAGTACGGTACTGTACATTATGCAGAGACAATAGCACCTCACATTGTAGAGGCAACTAAAATGTACATCATAGGGAGGTAGCTGTGTCCGTATTAATGAACGGGTTAAAAGAAATGTTGAGAACAAGGGTACAAACCACTCAACCTAATTGGAGAGGTATCTCGGTGGTTGCATTAAGAGAGTCCGCTATCGAGCACGATCTGAACATCATTAAACACAGGGAGTCACAGGGGGATAAGCTGATGACAGTAAGTATAAAAGCCCTGACAACGAAGCCACATCAGCCGAAACCCCAGACCCCTGATGGTAAGTCGTATGTAGTTAAATGATATAACTGCCAGAAGGAAGGACATTACGCACGGAACTGTAATTATAAAAGCACACTTAAGATATACCGACCCTCTAGACAAGAAAATGAGCAAAGTTATGATACACGTAATTGGGATCAGGGATCATATAGAAAAAAATTTGGGCCGCACCTGTAGCCTGCAGCCAGTGAAGTAAATTGCTAGCCTAGGTAGTAAAAACCTGAGGTCACAGTTGATGTAGTTGGTAGATCATTCCTTGTAGATACAGGGGCGGCCAGGTAAACTCTGTAATTTATCTTTAAAAATGTTTCCTCTTCATCTCTGACGTTCACCGACAGAATTACAGCTCAAACGTCACATGTCTACTTGGTCTTTTCAGAGGTCTGCCCAGCCCCAGTATATCTCACCAGCATCATTGTGCCTGGCCATGCACAGAGGGTGGAGAGTGGAAATACTGGTGGGGGAAGACTGTGCAGAGATACCGATAGACATGTTGGTGTGACAGCCTGATGGTGAACGGAAATCTGACAATTTTTTTATATTCTCTCTCTTTTTGTTTTTTCATGTTCTACGGATGGTATTTCACACAACAGTTAAACAAATGGTCATGCAAGATTTATGCTCCCTACAGAAAAGTCGCTGACTCGGAGAGAATGTCGTATCACTGGAGTGTCCGTTTCGGGAAGACTGAGAGGCAGCACTGCTGAGACGGCATCTGAGCAAGGAGAACAAAAAGACTAGAGGCGGTCATCGTACCAGTTTTCTTTCCCTTCTATTATATCCTTTACCTCCCATTACCACTCTTTCTTTCTCCTCCTGCAAGATGGACTTACCCCAAGAGACTGCGTTCCGGGTTTTCCTGTTGACCCTGTTGTTGACCAGAACAGTCTATTTCGGTGAGAGTAACATAGAGGTTGAGAAAGGATCTGGAATGGGTTCTGATGACAAGGACGGATTAGTAGAATTCCAAGAGCAACACATTCACCAAGCAAAGGCGAGTATCAGAAAACGATCTGGTAGTCATGACACTAGGAGACATTGTGAAGGGTTATTGGCTGAAGAAAATTGTATCTGTAGAAATTGTGAAAACATAGTTGAGGACGGGTGCGTCCAGAGATGTCAGTCCAGCCTTAATATCAACATGGACCGTCATACATTGAGTGACTATCACTCATTAGCGGGTAAGGTTTTAAACCAAACAGAATGCTGGGTGTGCTCACAAGTACCTCAAGGTCAGAGCAAGTCAGGATTAGTACCGTATCCTTTAGCAATAGATGAGGTACTTGAATTATGGGGTGGGAGACCGGTGGACAAGAAATGTAATATTTCTAAACCCCCTAGTTTGAAGCTCCACCAATATCATGTGGATAGATCCTTAGTATGTTTCAACATTTCCAATTCCCGAAAGCCGGGAAATTAGGAAGTGACATGGAATAACCAAACCATGGCGTTTTCACACAAAGCTGACAGAATGCCTGTAGACCCTGAACCAAATAGCCAACAGTCTAAGGTATTTTCGGTATAGGTATACTCTAGGAAGTAAGACCATGCAAGTTGGAGAAGTATCTCCGGGGTACTGTGCGCATATCATACAGCCTGATAAGTGTACTGAACAGATTAGAGAACTAGGGATAGGATTTTTCACTTGGAAGGTTTGCAATATGGTAATGTCATATTCTGTCCCATATGTTCTCCCCGATGATGCTTATTTCATATGCGGGAGAAAGGCGTATAAGTGGCTTGCCCCAAACTCAGAGGGATTGTGTTACATTGGAAGAGTGTTGCCAGAAGTAATGACCATAACCCATAACAAGATGAAAGACATTCACCGCAATGCTTAAGCTCCTTACACTCATACTCATTATGAACACATCGTTAAGAGACACCTTATAGATAGGACAGAGCACGCAGCCTTTGATTTGATCCACGAATCCACCAGGATTCAATTCCTACTCGTGTTAGATATCACCCGTACCGCCAGAGGAATTATACATTTTAGGTATATTCATGCGCTAGCAAACCTGATAGATAATATCACCGAGATGTATGATGACACCTTCAGGTATACAGGGAGGGAAGTGCAAGCTTACAAAACGGAACTGATCCAGCACAGGATGGTTCTCAATTACATCACAGCGATGACAGGCGGGTACTGTGTCACCCTAGCAACTCAGTATGGTGTGAAGTGCTGCACGTATATTACAAACAGCACTGATGACCCAACCGAGGTCATAGATCAAAAGATGGACGATATCTTGAAATGGGAGTTCCGAAGGAGACACAACCTTACCCTTACTGCTGTGAGTAATGAACTAACCGGCTGGGTCTCATGGTTGAACCCACGCAATTGGTTCTCTGGTTTAGGAGAATGGGCTCAAAATGTTATCGTGAATGTAGGAAAGTTTCTCCTTTGTATCCTGGGAGTCGTCGTAATGATTGGTTTGATATTTAGATGTGTTCGATTTTTAACGCGGCGCAAGCGCAGAACCAAAGTGATGAGTTTGAGGAGCGGGGGCATTGTTACAACAACTGATTTAATTTATGACCCATCAATTGAGACAATGTTGTGATAAAATGTGATTCCACGGTCCGTTTCTTTCACCCGTTTCTCCTTTGTTTTTCTCCCAAGCAAAAATACATCCATTCGGAAGAAGACTTTGATGGACATTCTACAGACTTTGATGGACATTCTAAAGACTTTGATAGACACTCTAAAGACTTTTAAAGACTTTTTATGGACATTCTAAAGACTTTGATAGACACTCTAAAGACTTTTAAAGACTTTTTATGGACACTTGAAAGACTTTGATTACCACCCACAGCAAGGATACACCCATCCGGACAAGACTTCAACCAACACCCAAGGATGATTGCACAATTGTTGTATGAATGTATTTGTGATATGTTTCTTATCTTCATCTCTACAACCTTCAGGTAGTGACACACATAGTCAACAGGTGATATATATATATATATCCACATATTAGCATTCACATGTTTTTCCCCTCCATGTATCATCAACTAAATGTGCACCCCATTTGTTGGAACAAGAAGCCGAAAAGAGCTCGGTAGTGTTTGTTGCCCACTTACAGACCCTTAATACGGGATAAGAAGGATTTAATGTATACTTCGCAATACCTCGAAGCTTATCTAGAACATGTACGGCACGATGATACATGCCCCTCAGACATGAAGTTCATACATACATACATGCTTTTACTATCCCACTAGGTCATACATTTCCCTCCTACTCCTCTTCTCCTACCACCCAATCATTTATAGGTATTGTATTGTATATTTTTCTGTTTAATGTTTAGATAGTGGCAGTTATTGTTGACTGCCAAAGGGTGGACTGTCAAAGTCGAAAAACATCATAATGCATATGCCTTAAACTAACACCAGGAGCATGCCCGCTGTGCGCGCGCCCATTCTGCCGTGCGTGCACATACTCGCAATTTGCGTATGATCGCTCCCGCGTTCCTGCGGGTGGTGTACGCATTTACGGTAGTGTTTGTGAGCGCATAGAGGGTTATCAAAACATTTCATATTTAACCCAAATAGTGCACATTGTACACATAGCCCCCTGCACCACATCTGAATGAAATAGCTGTTTAAAATAGTTACTGAACAAAGGGATTCACCTTTACAGGATAGGAGAGGACAGAACAAGGTTACAAGGTGGTGTTTGGTATTCAGCTGTAGGGTATTTTAAGGGAAACATTCCGGTGTTGGTTAGAGGAATATTGCATGTTGCAGCGTATAGTTATGTGCAGAAGTAGAATATAGATATAAAACTGTATTTACTATGTATTATGTATGCGGCGGGAATCCAGAGGATACCACCCCCAAGAGCAGTTGAGAATGACATCGCCCACCTTTTCAAATCAACCTATGACCTCTCCTGTAATGTAAATGAACATCTCTGTGTCCAATAGACAAAGGGATTACAGTGACCATTGTATTGTTTTGGATGAAGTGAATAAATAGAGCTTGCAGCAGGCTTGGTCACACAAGACTCTGAACGCTTTCTACCTGATAGCGGAGGACTGGTCCAGGACGCGCTTGCGAACGAATTCTCACGTATGTACATTCTCTGTAGCCATTATTCTGTTTAGATATCATGTTAGCTTGTAGTGTATAATTGTATTGTTATTTCCTTCTGTCTAATGAATCTGCAGTGGCCTTAGAACCCTGTGGTTTTACCCCATATCGGTGTTGTGTCCTCATTTCTCTGCTAGGGGTTATAGGGTTATTATATTCACAAACTGCTTAAGGTTTTAACGTGTATTTGGTAAAGGGTACGCACTGTGAGTACTTTGTACCGACAGCGCTGCACAAGGTTTAAAGTGTATCATCATTACAGTGCCGTGCTGCAGAAGGTTTAAAGTATAAACGTATCATTACATTGTATCACTAACAAGGTTTAAAATCTATCATCCTATTGTGTGCGCGCGGTGTGTACTTTGTACTCCCGGCGCGGCGTCCTGTACGCTAAGTCCGTTAGCTATAGGACTCTGTACGCAAATAGCGTACACAGTACGTAGCATGTGTATTCAATCCAGCGGCCGCAGTTGCCCCACAATAAAGGTGTATTTGAAGTTATAGCTTTATGTTTAAAGATAATAATTGACATTATCAATATACACACACAGTGCATCCGAAAAGTATGTACAGCTCTTCACTTTTTCCAAATTTTGTTATGTTACAGTCTTTTCCAAAATGGAAAAAAATAATTTTTTCCCCTCAAAATTCTACACACAATACCCTATAATGATAATGTCATTATGGAGTATTATGTGTAGAATTTTGAGGGAAAAAATGAATTTATTCCATTTTGGAATAAGGCTGTAGCTTAACAAAACGTGGAAAAAGTTAAGCACTGTGAATACTTTCCGGATGCACTGTATACGTGTGTGTGTGTGTGTGTGTGTGTGTGTGTGTGTGTGTGTGTGTGT
The DNA here is from genome assembly GCF_028390025.1 of Pseudophryne corroboree. Taxonomy (NCBI): domain Eukaryota; kingdom Metazoa; phylum Chordata; class Amphibia; order Anura; family Myobatrachidae; genus Pseudophryne; species Pseudophryne corroboree. The sequence continues at coordinate 309,900,236 of NC_086445.1, forward strand.
GTGTGTGTGTGTGTGTGTGTGGCTCTGGCCCAGAGAGGGGTGGATTTTTGTAGGTTAAACACTGGCAGAATTTAAGTTGGATAATGAAGGGTATGTATACCAAGTTTGGTCCAGATACATCAAGACATAAAGGAGACTATGAAGAACAAACATACTTGCAGTATATACATATTTTCAATTTTAGTATATAGATACAGTAATATGCAAAAGTTTTAGGCAGGTATGGAAAAATTGCTGCAAAGTAAGAATGCTTTCAAAAATTGAAGTGATAATAGTTTATATTTTTAAATGAACAAAATGCAAAGTGAATGAACAGAAGATAAATGAAGATAAATGTAAATTAAATCAATATTTGGTGTGACAACCCTGTGCTTTCAAAATAGCATCAACTCTTCTAGATACACTTTCACAGAGTTTTTAAAGGGAGGATGTGTCACAGACCTGGGATGGGAGAGTTGGGTACTCGGGGATTCTTCCGATGGTCGGGAAGAGGAAACATAGCTGGATCGAAAATAACGACGGCCGGATATAGGTCTTTCTCTTGCAGCTTTATAAGTAACTAATGCTTGAGAACGATGCCAAAGAACACTGAATGAAGGAATAAAATGACTTGAAAATGATGCTGAAGAATACTGAATGAAGCAATGAGTGATAACTGGTGAACGATGCTGAATGAAGAATGAAGAAATGAGCGATGACTTGCGAACGATGCTGAAAAACACTGAATGATGAAATTAGTATGACTTGTGAGCGATGCTGAAGAAGAATGAAGAAATGAGTAATGAATTGTGAACAATGCTGAAGAACATTGAATGAAGAAATGAGTGATGATTTGAGAACAATGCTGGAGAACACTGATGCATAGTGAAAGCTAAGAAACACACTGGGAATGCTGGGACGCTGGAGCTCAAAGGAAGCTGAGAACACACTGGAAATGCTGAGATTCTGGAGCTCAGAAAAAGCTGAGAACACACTGGAAATTCTGGGAAACAGGCCTCCAAGAAAAGCAGCATGAGCCTGGGAGTAGCTTGACAGCAATGATACTCAGGAACCGGAGCTTTGCCCAGTGCCTCCTTTTGAATTACCCACTTTGCTCTTATTGGTGGGTGGAGCTCCTAGTCGCCCCATTGGCCCATTCTGCTCATGTGGACACTGGGCACAATTGCAGCGCCCATGGAGCAGAAAGACGCCGGCGACCACGCTGACCGCATGCCAGGACCCAAAGCCTAGTACAGGGAGACCACCCCGGAGACCTGACATGCAGCGAAGGGGTAAGCATGGCAGCCACCGCTCCCTATTCGTGATAGTACCCCCTCCTCTAGGAGTGGCCCCTGGACATTTTCTATGCTTCATTGGGTGCTTGGAGGGAAAGATCTGAAGAAGTCGTGGAGCAGAAACGTTGGTAGTATTTACCCAACTTCTCTCCTCTGGTCCATAATCCTTCCATTCCCCTAGATACTGCAGATTCTTACGATAGTAATGAGAATCAAGAATAGCCTCGACTTCAAATTCTGTTCTGGCCTCGGTCCTTACTGGAATTGGTCTAGGTGAATCTGAATGGAAACGATTCAAAATGAGAGGGTGGAGGAGAGAAACATGGAACGAGTTCGGTATACGAAAGTGAGATGGCAAACCCAATTTGCAAACAATAGGGTTCAGGACTTGCAGGACTGGGTAAGGACCAATGCATCTTGGAGCAAATTTCTTAGTGGGCACCTTTAGACAAAGGTTGCGAGTGGAGAGCCATACCCTGTCGCCAACCTTGTATTGAGGAACTGCTCGCCGTTTCTTATCTGCAAAGAGTTTATATCTGATGGATATTCTCTTAAGGTGAGCATGAACCTTATTCCAGATGTGACTGATATGCTGCAGAGTGGAGGTTACAGTAGGAACATCCTTCGAAAGGGAAAGCAGTAATTCTGGTACATGTGGATGGAATCTATAGTTGATGAAGAATGGAGTTTCGTTAGTGGAAGTATGGTATGAATGATTATGTGGGAATTCTGCCCAGGGCAATAACTCCACCCAATCGTCCTGAGAAGGAGAAAGATAGATACGACGAAAAGTCTCCAGGTCCTGATTGACACTTTTGATTTGTCCATTGGATTGTGGGTGGTAGGCGGAAGAAAACTTGAGTTTTATTTGTAGTGCAGTACAGAGCGCTCTCCGCAATCTTGCAGTAATTTGCACCCCTCGGTCGGAGACCACCTCCTGTGATAACCCATGTAATCGAAAAATGTTCTCGGATGAACAATTGAGCCAATTTGGGTAGACCTGTCAATGGGACAAAATGTGCCATTTTCGAGAAACGATCAACAATCACCCAAATGGTGTTATATCCCTTGGAAAGGGGTAACTCAGTGATGAAGTCCATAGAGATATGGGTCCAGGGCCATCTAGGAATGGACAAAGGACGGAGTAACCCGGCAGGAGGTAGACAAGGAATTTTGTGTTGGGTACATTGAGAGCACGAGTTGACAAAATCCTGTATATCTTTCCTCATGGTGGGCCACCAATAAGTCCTTTGCAGGAATTCAAACATTTTTTGTGCTACTGGGTGACCAGAGAACTTGGAAATATGAGCCCACTGTAACAATTTTGAGTGAAGTTCAACCGGAATGGACGACCTTCCTGGAGGAGGACCTAGGGGGTCATTCTGAGTTGATCACTCGCTAGCAATTTTTAGCAGCCATGTAAACGCTATGCAGCCGCCCACTGGGAGTGTATTTTAGCTTAGCAGAAGTGCGAACGAATGAATCGCAGAGCACATGCAAAAAGTTTTTGTGTAGTTTCAGAGTAGCTCAAAACCTACTCAACACTTGCGATCACTTCAGCCTATTCTGTTCCGTATTTAACTTTACACACCCGCCCAGCGTTCACCCAGCCACGCCTACCTTTTTTCTGGCACGCCTGCGTTTTTGGAACACTCCCTGAAAACGGTCAGTTGCCACCCAGAAACGCCCACTTCATGTCAATCACTCTACGGCAACCAGTGCGACTAAAATGCATAGCTAGACCCTGTGCAAAACTACATCATTCGTTGTGCCCATACGTCACGCATGTGCATTGCGCCGCACACGCATGAGCAGAATTGCAGTTTTTTAGCCTTATCACTGTGCTGCGAACAAATGCAGCTAGCGATCAACTCGGAATGACCCCCGAGGGAGGTGGGAGCTGTGGAGATGGATGCTGGATTGAGAATTAGACTCTTTTCAACCAAACTCTCTTTGTCGCAGGCGGTCAGGGAGTAAGACAAGGCGTCAGCTTTTGCATTGAGAGTCCCAGCCCGATACTTAATGATAAATGAAAACCGAGTTAAAAAGAGTGCCCATCTAGCTTGACGGGGATTAAGACATTGAGCGATCTTAATGTAGAGCAAATTCTTCTGATCGGTGTAGATGGTAATAAGATTTTTAGCACCCTCCAATAAGTATTTCCACTCCTCCAAGGCAAATTTTATAGCCAAAAGTTCCTGGTGTCCTATGGAATAGTTTTGTTCCGCAGGCATAAATTTCTGGGAGTAGTAGCCACACGGATGTAATTTCCCATCTGAAGAGTACTGCAAAAGGACAGTTCCGACACCAACTGAGGATATATCTACTTCCAGGGAAAAAGACTTTTCAAGATTAGGCTGCTGAAACACCGGAGTAGACATGAAGGCCGATTTCAACCGAGAAAATGCCTCCACGGCTTCAGGAGGCCACAGACTTGGATTAGAGCCTTTCTTGGTCAGGGCAATAATGGGTGCTACTATGGTGGAGAAACCCTTAATGAATTTCCGGTAGTAATTAGCAAAGCCCAGGAATCTTTGCAGTGCTTTCAGGGAGAGTGGTTGAGTCCAATTCCGGATGGCTTTACATTTTCTGGATCTATACGAAGCTCTGTGCCCGAGATGATATATCCGAGGAAAGGAATTGATGGTACTTTTAAGGTGCACTTGGAGATTTTGCCATACAAATGGTTCTTACGGAGACTGTGAAAAACTTCCTTGATCTGTATCCTATGTTCCTAGAGGTTTCTGGAGAAAATTAAATGTTGTCCAAACAGACCACTACACTCTGGTAAAGCATGTCACAAAAAATTTAATTTACAAATCCCTGGAAGACGGCAGGAGCATTGCTGAGCCCAAACGGCATTACCAAATACTCATAATGCCCATCCCTGGTATTAAAAGTAGTCTTCCACTCGTCTCCCTGTCTGATGCGTATGAAGTTATAAGCTCCCCTTAAATCAAGCTTTGTGAAAATGTGGGTTCCACGAACATTATCGAACAGCTCCATGATCATTGGCAACGGGTATCTATTCTTGATGGTGATATAATTCAAGCCACGATAGTCAATACACAGTCTTAAACCCCCATCCTTCTTCTTTACGAAAAAGAAGCCAGCTCCGGCTGGAGAGGTAGAGGGACGAATGAAACCTCTTTGGAGATTTTATTTGCTATAATCTGTCATAGCTTGGGTCTCTGGCAAAGACAGGGGATACGTGTAACCTCGGGGCGGCATCTTCCCAGGGATTAGATCTATTGGACAGTCCCAAGGTCTATGGGGTGGTTAATTGATCGGCTGCTTGCTCAGAAAACACGTCTGCGTATTCCTGATAGGCCTCTGGAAGCAGTTCTTGGTCTGATTTGGAGGACACCCGAAGCGGGTAAACGGGAGTGAGGCAACTTGAATGACAGTAGGAGCTCCAGGATAAGATTTGCGAGAACTCCCAATCAATGTGGGGGTTGCGGGTCTTGAGCCAGGGTAAGCCGAGGACAAGGTCATGAGACATCTCCAGAATCACTAGAAACTCCAAATGTTCAAGATGTAAGGCTCCGACCTGCAGCTTGATTGGCTCCGTGCAACTGGAAATTACTCCATTGGAGATTTGGGTACCATTAATAGCGGTCAGCATAATGTGACGGTCGATGGATTTCAGCTTCACACTCATTTCCTGGGTGCAACAGGTAGAGATAAAATTCCCAGCGGCCCCAGAATCCAGCAAGGTGTGGAGGGACTTAGTGGCTGACTCAGAAAACAACAATACAGGGAGTAAACAGTTCTTTGCTGTAGAATATTTGGATGTGGCACCTAACTTGACTTCTCCGGAACAAGCTAGGCTTGTCCATTTCCAGGAAGAGACTTGCAAAATTTAATAAAGTGATCTGCATCTCTGCAATAGAGGCAAACTTTCCTCTCATGATGACGCTGGCGTTCTTCAGGAGACAAACGGGACCAACTGATTTGCATGGGTTCATCCTGACTTGGTGATTCAGCTTGTCTGGGAGAGAGAGGCCGGAACTTAGGCCGATCCGACTGGCTATGCTCACTACCATGCTCCCGCATGTGGAGATCCACTTTGACACAGAGCGCAATTAACTCTTCAAGTTGATCAGGCAGATCCCTGGCGACCAACTCATCCTTAAGATGATCTAACAAGCCGCTCCAGAAGGCACTCCTGAGAGCTTCGTTATTCCAGCCCAATTTCGATGCCATGGTCTGGAATTGGACTACGTACTGCACTACGGAATGGGAGACTTGTCAAACTCAGAGCAGTTTGGTAGAAGCTGTGGTGGACCTACCGAGCTCATCAAAATTCTTCGGAAGGAAGCTATGAAGTCGGTGTAATTGGAGACCAGTGGGTCCAAAGGTTCCCACAACGAAGATACCCAATCCAACACTGAACCTTCAAGCAGGGGAATGATGTACACCACTTTAGATCGATCTGTCGGAAAGTAAGGTGATAGCAGTTCAAAGTACACCTCGCACTGGTTCAAGAACCTGCAGCAAAGTTATGAATCTCCGTTATATCGGGATGGAGTAGGAAGCTGGAAATGAGACCTAACTGCTGCCAAAGGCTGGGCACTACTGGAGACTACTACCGGAGTGGAAACTGGTGCGGGACCCCAGACCCACCAAGGCCAAAGTTGCTTGTATTTGATCCAGATAACCAGACAACTCCTGGAGATACTACATCACCTGACCATGTGCTGCCTACTGACTCTGTACACAGGAAGCCAAACTCTGTATGGCACTTGCTTCCACTTTCAGATCCTCCGAGTCCATTTGGCCTGTGTATTCTGTCAAAGACCTGGGATGGGAGAGTTGGGTACTCGGGGATTCTTTCGATGGTCGGGAAGAGGAACCATAGCTGGGTTGAAATAACGAAGGCCGGATGTATGTCTTCCTCGTGCAGCTTTATAAGTAACTAATGATTGAGAACGATGCCAAAGAACACTGAATTAAGGAATTAAATGATGATTTGAAAATGATGCTGAAGAATACTGAATGAACAGTGAGAAATGTCTTGTGACTGATGCTGAAGAAGAATGAAGAATTGAGTTATGACTTGTGAACAATGCTGAAGAACACTGAATGAAGAAATGAGTGATGACTTGTGAGCGATGCTAAAGAAGAATGAAGAAATGAGTGAGACACTGGAGCTCAGACGAAGCTGAGAACACACTGGAAATGCTGGGACACTGGAGCTCAGAGGAAGCTGAGAACAAACTGGAAATGCTGGGAAGCAGGCCTCCAAGAAAAGCAGTGTGAGCGTGGGAGTAGCTTGACAGCGATTATAGTCCTTTTGAATTTCCCACTCTGCTCTCATTGGTGAGGGGAGCTCTGGGTCACCTTATTGGCCCATTCTGCTCACGTGGATGCTGGGCACAATGGCGAAGCCCATGGAGCGGAAAGACACTGGCAGCCATGCTGACTGCACACCGGGACCCGAAGCCTAGTGCAGGGAGACCGCCCCGGAAACCCGACATGCAGTGAAGGGGTAAGCACGGTAGCTGCCGCTTCCTATTCATGATAGGATGTTGTAAACATCTTGGAGAACAAACCACAGATCTTCTGTGTATATAGGCTTGCTCAAATCATTCCATCTCTTCATGTAATCCCATGACAGATTTGATGATGTAGAGATCAGGGCTCTGTGGGGGCTATATCATCAATTCCAGGACTCCTTATTTTTCTTTAAGCTGAACATAATACCTAATGACATTGTCTGTATGTTTGGGGCCATTGTCCTGCTGCAGAATAAATTTAGAGACAATCAAACACCTTCCTCATGGTACTTCGTGATGGAATTTCTCAGCAATCTCCAGACAGAGAGCAATGCAGTTAATTTGATAGATATCCATACATTATCACAGGACTGAGATCAAATCCATATGAACAAGGATCCTAATGCCATTAATATTTTTGAACTATTTAGTAATGTCTAAAAAGTGCCTTTTATATGAACTCAAGTTGTCCGCATATATCCAAGTATATTAAGAGACTAATAGGTCTGGTACTCAAAGATTTGAACACCCCCAAAGAAGTTGTTTGCGACAAAACATGTTGGGTGACACGCTACAACAGTCTCAAGTGGGCTAAATAAGCTGTTAAGGGGCTCATGTGCCTTAGGGTGACATCAAGAGATTAGACATTTTTCTAAGTTTTATATACAGTACAGTATGTGTGTGAGAATATTTCAATAGTTTATATGCATGTTTTAGTTATAAACTAATACTAATGAATTTATATTTTGGGTGAACTCAGGTTGCTATTTTCGTTGATATTCTTGGAATAATTGTCCATCCTTTCATCAGCATTAGTAAAGAAGTAAGAACAGTTAGCACCAATGGTCAACTAGTTTTGACCAACTATAAAGCTAGGCGCTCCCTAAAACCTCGTTTCATATAAATTACTATTACAGTAGGTTCATACTGGCAAAGAACCTTTTAGGGATACTGTATCCTTTAGCTGTAAAAGTAGAACTAATATACGTTAACATAATTATTGCAATATTGGTATTTTTATTAAAACATAGATAGATAGATAGATAGATAGATAGATAGATAGATAGATAGATAGATAGATAGATAGAGTGTATATAGGTGTAGCCATGCTCATTGCTGCTGCTTCACCATACAGGCAACCTAGTCGCACCATTCAAATAGCGCAGGTTGGTGAAGGAAGGCGTGATAAGGTGCCAGCTGTAATATACAGCTTTACCACTGGGTGGCAATTGGTCCCCTAATAAAAACTACAGGAAAGTTCTGAATAGCAGCTGATGGATATTGAAAGACAGAATACAGTACAATGTAGCAATTCCTGACAAATGGCCAGTGCACAGTAAATACAGTAGTTCTTTTTGTAATGAAGTAATACTGCAGGGTAAACTATGAAATCACCAGAATGTCAGGCACCCAATGATAATATGCCTTACAACTAAAACTCCCCTAGTGCACTGTATAAAATGATCCCTTATTTAAGTAAAAATGTGAACACAGAAAAAGATTTGCTCAGTGTCTCCGACTCACAAAGAATAGCAGAATTGTGAGTTCTACACAGTTCTCTAAAAGAAAAAAAAATATTACAATCAAAGATAAAGTTGGGGTGCACTGCACTATAAAAAAATATAGATATTGTAAAAAAAATGCATGTTATCGTTCTGTGAGAACACTGCAGAAATTGATGATCAGTGCTTGATATACAATGTGTACTGCACAAGTCAAAGTGTGTTATAAAATTAGACTTGCAATGTATAACGTATAGTACTGTATATCCAGCATAAAATTTATAACAGAAAAGTATTCTAAATTGTTTTTTAAAACATCTTGTCCTTTGCGGGAATTGAACCCTAGCTGAACGAATTGGTAACAATCAGCAATACCACTATGGTAAGAGAGCCATGGAGACACTCCCCCTCTGATTCTCCTCAAGAGAGAAGCCAGCTGGATCCACCGAGAACTCTCTTAATATTTTTATTTAATCTACTTTATTTACAAATGGTTAGCACTACCCATAAATCAAGACTCATATATACATTTTTTTTTTTTTTTTTGCATATAGTGTTTTTTTTAAATAGATTTTTTTTGTACATTTGTGCTGATATGTATAGGGTGATGACAAACACAGGTGTGCAAAGATAATTTTTCTTGTTTTTTTCTTTTAATTATGACTGTTTTTATATTATTGTGTTGCACTTGGCACTTTAGGGGTCCCGGGACCTATGGTGCTAGCTTCTATCCAAGGAATACCCTGTTATCATCATAAGACATAGGGACCCTTAGTGGGATATTCCTTTTACAGTAATATATTAGCTAGTTGAAAGGTTTGCCCTCTTATGGGTTTGTTTGAAATAAATTATATAAATATTATTATATGCATTCCATTGAACTAATATGGAATGCAAACATTGAGTCTCGGCAGTTTGTTGGTGGTGCTCTAGCACCTAGTGATGCACACTACAATTCTCATTTCCTGCAATGTGGAAGTACTTTGGTACTCCCTACATTTGTGTTCCATGGAGGTGGAAAGCAAACCACGATCTGAACCTGAGGAGAATGTTAAAGGGAGTTTCAGTGCCTGGCTGTTTGCATTACCTTAAGGGACATCACCCTAATTGCTTGACACAGGACTGCTGTTTATTAAATATGAGATTGTGATATATTTATATTAAAGATATAGATTGTAAGCTTGTGAGCAGGGCCTTCCTACCTCTATGTCTGTCTGTTTTTACCAAGTTTTGTTCTATTACTGTTGTTCCCCAGTTTTGTTCTATTACTGTTGTTCTAATTGTAAAGCACAACGGAATATGCTGCACTATATAAGAAACTGTTAATAAATAAATAAATTAATAAACAAGGATGATGACATCACTTCCAGTAATGCCGGATGCTGGGTGGTCCCAGGATGGTGGTTGAGGTATTTATAGGCCCATAGGTACATACAGATTGGTTGCACCATTCTCAATGGTGGTTTGGTCTTGACAAAAGGCACTGTAAGGCTGGAAACAGTGAAAATACTTTTTTGCCATGCATCTGTATTTAATAAGGACTTGTATGTATGTATGTATGTATGTATGTATGTATATATATATATATATATATATATAGTGACAAGGATCACTCACACTGGGACTTAAATAAACACTTTCGGTGTTTATTTTGCACAGCAGGTCACCACATAGCAAGTTGATTCCATACAGTTGGTATTACAGGCAGTAGCATACAGGTACTCACAGCATAGCAGATGCTTGATAGGCTCCAGTGGTCCCTAGTCTAATCCACACAACCCGGCCTATCACTCGGGTGGCTATTCCACCATTGAGCAAGGTGACTTTGCCCTAGAAACCCTTTTATCAGGAAATCCCAGGTGCTGCTGATCACACACCTGGGATTCTGCTACTGCTTCCAAAACCTGGTCTGGATCCTCCACATTACTTTCACATGGAAGCTACACTATTTTCAGGCGAGCTCTCTGCCTCGCCCACCCCCATCTTTATCATCTGCCCAGGTACACAGCCTTCCACCACCTTCCAGAGGTTTCCCACCTCACCTTCTTCCTCCTCCCCTAGCTTCACCATAGGGTTGCTTGGAGAAACAGGACCTACAAACCTCCTGGAAAGGGCATCGGCATTGAGGTGCTGTTTCCCCAGACAATGCCTCACCTCAAACTTAAATGGCTGCAAAGCCAAAAACCAACGGGTCACACAAGCATTCACCTCTTTGTTTGTATGCAACCACTGTAAGGGTGCATGGTCTGTGACCAACAAAAACTCTCGTCCCAATAAATAATATCTTAATGACTCAACTGCCCATATAATGGCCAAGCACTCATGCTCCACAGTTGAGTACCTGCTCTCCCTGGGCAATAATTTACGGCTCAGATAGAGGATGGGCTTCTCCTCTCCATCTACCTCTTGGGATAGGACTGCTCCTAATCCTGTCCCAGAGGCATCCGTTTGTAACACAAATAGCTTTTTAAAGTCAGGAGCTTGTAAGACAGGCTCAGTACACAAAGCTCATCTTAAATCTTGCCAAGCAGTTTCCACTAGTCCAGACCACGTTATCTTGTCTGGGAATTGTTTTTAAGACATTTGGTTAGTATAGCTGCTCTAGCAGCGAAATCTCGAATGAACCTGCTTTAATATCTGACCAAACCGAGAAATGTTCTAAGTTGTGATTTATATTTAGGTTTGGACCAGGTGAGGACTGCTTCTACCTTACTAGGCTGAGGTTTAACCTGTCCTCTGCCCACAATGTACCCTAAATACTTGGCCTCAATCATACCAATGGCACATTTCCGGGGTTGGCGGTAAACCCGTGTGCCTGTAGAGACTGTAACACGGCTTCTATTTTTGGTAGGTGTGACTTCCAATCAGAGCTAAAAATAACGATGTCATCTAAATATGCAGCTGCATATTCCCTGTGGGGCCACAGCAACTTATTCATAGCTCTCTGGAAGGTTGCTGGGGCACGATGTAAACCAAATGGGAACATTTTATATTGGAATAAGCCATCTGGGGTAGAGAAAGTTGTTTTTGCCTTAGCAGCTTCTGTTAACGGAATCTGCCAACAACATTTTGTTAAATCAAGTGTAGTGAGATATTGACTATTGGCTAAATTTTCTACCAACTCATCAACCTGGGGCATAGGGTAAGAATCAATCTGGGACACTTGACTTAATTTATGGAAGTCATTGCAGAACCGTAAGGCACCTGAAGGCTTCGGTACCAGGACAATTGGATTATTCCACTCACTGGTGGATTTCTCTATAACCCCTAGGTGTAACATCTCTTCCACCTCCTGCTTTACTGCTGCCCTGCTTTGCTTCGGGTATGCGATATGGCCTCTGTTTAATGACCACCCCAGGTGGAGTCACAACATCATGTTGGATGATCTGTGTCTTTCCCGGAATGGCAGAAAACACATCTTGGTAGCATTTTGTCAGGTTCACCACTTCCCATTTCTGTTCAGGAGTAAGAGTGACTTCCATGGGCACCTGGAATTCTGAAATCTTTTTAGTTACCAAAGTGGGCCGATTGGCAATTTCCTTCCAGAGTTTTAACAGGTTTACATGGTAGATTTGCACCTCCCTCCTTCTACCCTCCTGTCGGACCCTGTAATTGACCGGTCCCACTGCCTCAATGATCTCATAGGGCCCCCGCCATTGTGCATACATCTTGCTTTCTGTGGTGGGACCCTGCACTAACACTTTATCTCCTGGATTAAAGGACCAGTTAACTGAGGTGACGTCATACCTCTGTTTCTGATGTTGTTGGGCCCTTTCCATGTGTTCGTTCAGTAGTGGCGCAATCTGCCTTAGACGGCTGTATAAATGGGCCACAAACTGAACGAATTAGGGTCTTGGCATGGTTGTTCTTCCCACCCTTCTTTTAAGAGATCTAAAATTCCTCTAGGCTGTCTCCCATAGAGGAGCTCAAAGGGTATAAACCCTGTAGAGGATTGGGGTACCTCTCTGACTGCAAACATCAAGTAAGGTAGGAGCAGATCCCAATCTCGTTTTTCTTGTGTCACGGCCCTCTTTATCATTTGCTTAAGGATTTTATTAAATCTTTCTACCAGGCCATCTGTCTGTGGGTAGTACACCGAGGTGGTAATCCTGTCTACGTTTAGCAACTGACATAAGTCTTTCATGAGTTTAGACATGAAAGGTGTACCTTGATCCGTTAAGACCTCTTTCGGTATTCCTAACCGGGTATATATGGTTAGTAGTTCTCCGGCCGTAGTGCTAGATTTCATATTGTGCAGCCTCTGGGTACCTGGTGACATAATCAACTACCACCAAAATGTATTGGTGCCTTCAAGCAATTTTTTCCACTGGCCCTATCAGATCTATACCAATCCACTCAAAAGGTACGGAAATGATAGGGAGGGGTACCAGTGGAGCTCTAAACTCTGACCGTTGGGCCATTTTCTGGCAGACTGGGAATTCCTGACAATACCTCTTAACGGAAGCATAGATGTTGGGCCAAAAGAACCTTAACTGGATGCGTTGGAGTGTTTTCTCCTCTCCTAAATGGCCACCCCACAAATGCGTATGCGCAGCTTTTAACACCAACCACTCCAGTTTTCGGGGAACCAAGAGCTGATCTACACCTTTCCCTTGTAAAGTAGTGACACGATATAGCAAGTCATTTTTCAAAACAAAATATGCTAAACCCTCTGATGGAAAAGCATCAACTACCCTGCCATTAACTACTTTAACAGTCTCAAAGGTGTGTACCAAATTGCTGTCATCGCGTTGATCTCTCCCAAAGTCCTGCAGCGATATCTTCTCACCAACTGGGTAGCAATGGGCCTCGGACTCAGTATCTTGGGGTGGTCTGGGACCGGCAGCCTCTCTCCCGGATGCTAAACTTTGGTAGTCTCTGGTCTCTGGCTTTTGAGTTGTTTCGGTGGTTGACGGTTTGTAGGTAGCATGCCAGGTAACCAGCAGCTGCAGCAATGGAAAGTCCCGGACCAGGATCAGCAAATATGGGGGTCTGGAGGTCACCGCTGTCATGCTGACCAACGGCCAAGCCATTTTCTCCGCACTGCAATCCATTGGGTCTCCCTGTTTTGGGCAGGATAACCAGGCTCGCCGCACTCAAAGCACACCAAGGGAAGGGGAGCCTTTGGTTTAACTACTGGGACCTGAGTTCTGAGTTTAGGTGTTAGTCCGTATCCTTACTTGGCTTTATTCAGCTTTCCCAGTGTAAGGTGCCGCTCAATCACCACTGCCAACTCCTCAAATATCTGGGGGTCAGCTTAAAGGGCCCACTGCTCCACGAGCAGTCTAACACTCGCATAGCCTGGTCCAGAGCGACCACCTCCACAATCTGTACTGCAGAGTTTTTCCCAGCTGCAACCAGGCCCGTGCCAGTCAAGCTAGTTTGGCCAGCTGAATCCTAGGAGGGTCACAGCCCACTAGCCGTCAATCATGGAATTCCTGGGCTTTGCTGGATCCTGTCACTCCAATCCTATCCAGTATAGCCTTTTTCAGGGCAGGAACGAAGCATGCCTCAACGACAGTCATGTCCACATACGCACCCTGTGCCTCCCCTGTTAAACAGGAAGCCAGCCTGTCAGACCATTCCTCTACAGGCCATCCCAACCACATCGCCGTGCTCTCAAACGTGCAAAGAAATGCCTCTATATCATCTGCTGGGGTGAGCATCAGTAGCCTTTCCCGCTTTGGCTCAGATTTCTTTAGTGCTTTTAACTCATCATACAACATTTGAATTTGAGTTTGCTTTCTTTCAGCCTGGGCTTGTTGGCCCTCATGTAACATTTGAATTTGAGTTTGCTGCCCAGCTATCTGGGCTTGTTGCCCCTCATGTAACATTTGAATCTGGGTTTGTTGCCCAGCTGCAAGTTCATCAAATTGTTTTAACAATTCCTCCATATTGCCCTGCGTGGCCCCTTTAAGGACAAATCTAGGAGGTTTAATATAATGTGCCAGGCTTATCAAACAGGCCAAGCTGACACCCGCCTGCTTTGCTGGCTTATTTAACACATAACTGCAAACAGTCTGCCTATAATGCTATGGTCCTTTAAGGCTGCTACTTGCGCTGCATAACCAGAGGGGAAGAAAAGATAAAGGAAAAACTTGCAGTTTAAACATCGGTATGCTTACCAACAGTTTCTGCTGTACACCGTGTCCTTGCTCGCATTCTCCACCACTTGTGACAAGGATCACTCACACGGGGGCTTAGAGTAACACTTTCTGTGTTTATTTTGCACAGTAGGTCACCACATAGCAAGTTGATTCCATACAGTCGGTATTACAGGCAGTAGCATACAGGTACTCACAGCATAGCAGACACTTGATAGGCTCCAGTGGTCCCTAATCTAATCCACACAACCCGGCCTATCACTCAGGTAGCTATTCCACCGTCGAGAGCAAGGTGACTCTTCCCTGGAAACCCTTATATCAGGAAATCCCAGGTGCTGCTGATCACACACCTGGGATTCTGCTACTGCTTCCAAAACCTGGTCTGGATCCTCCACATTACTTTCACATGGAACAATGCTGTGTCTGCCACAATATATATATATATATATATATATATATATAATGTTTATATAAAAAGATGTGTCCACTTTCACCTTTCCTATACCTTGCCAATGCTGCCATGTATGGCACGGTTTGGAATGCAATAGTCTCAGAGATTTAGCCTTGCTTTGTGATTTTTTTTATAATTTGATTTTGTAATATGCTCTTTTATGCATATTCTACTATGGCAGATAGATATACATTTTAAAATAAGGCCACTTGCTACTATTTGAAGAAAGCTTAGCCGGAATATGCATGTCATGCCAAATTTAGCAAAATAGAAAAGGTTTATATGGACACATCTGTACATATATACATATGTAATGCCGTATAGCTGTTCCTCATGGAATATTCTTGCCAGACTGAATATGTCATAGGACACAAAAATGAACACAAGAGGGTGCTGATGATTAGTGTAGTCATTTAGTAATCAATGAAATTGGATATTTTCAAAGAACATGTAAACTTAAATCAATACTTATCTGTGGAAACACTACTGAGGAATATATGTGTACAATGATACACATTGGTTGATATCCTGGACTGTGGGGATGCGGTTAAATTACCGGCTGTCGGAATCCCAGCTGTCGGAATCTCAACACCAGAATCCCAACAGCCGTCACAATGCTGGTGCTGGAATCCAGAAAAGGTCGGGATACCATCGTTGGAATCCCGACTGTTGGCATTCTGACCTAGGTCAATATAGCACCACAGTTAGGTATAGGACCAGGAAAAATTAATTTAGCCATCCCCGGGGAGGTTAGGGTTAAGCGGCAGGAATGGGTTAGGTTACGGTTAGGCTGCAGGGAGGAAGGGGGTTAGGGTTAGACTGCAGGGGAGGGCTAGGGATAGGCTGCAGGGATGGGGGTTAGGTTTAGGCACTGCTGCAGGGAAGTTAGGGTTAGGCACTATAGGGGGAGTTTAAGGTTAGGATTTGGGAAGGTAGGGTTAGGGGGTCAGGGCCAGGGGACAACATCCCCAACTTACCCCTTTTGGCTTTCTAAACTTTGGGATCCCAGTGTCAGTATTCTGACCACTGGGATCCCATGCACTGCATTTCATACTGAGTCCAACTGTTGGACCCCTGTGTATCCAACCTGGAGCTCACACTATGTCTTTGTTCCATTGTGTCTCCATTAAGGTCTTGTTATATACATCTTTGTTTCACACAAGATTTACATTATGTAAACTGGTACTGGGGATGACTAACTGCCACATTTGGTGCACTTATCTCCAGTGAAATTGGTTAAAATATAACATTTACATTATCTTAGGATCACATTTTCAGGCATATTCTTTTCATTACTATAATCAAAACTTGAGTCAGCTTAAATTTCTATAACCAAATAAATAAACAAAGGTTTACATTTGGGCTTTTAACCAATATCCATTCTTCACATTTAGCGTCTTTGATAGTTTAAGAATATTGCTTGTGTTAAATTTTTGGAAGTAGAATTTTCATGTGAGTATGACAAAATTCAATTACCTTACTAAATATTTTGGAAGTGCTAACACACGGAATGTAACACGGGGGATCATAGAGAATACATATATATATCCTGTTTCCTTCATCTCTGTTGTGTTAAATAATAAAAAAAACACTAGACACAGTTTAATATTTATTTTAGCTAAACTGGTATTAATAGGCCACTCCATCAGAAATTCAGATCCAATAAAATATACAGCTTTGTCCACAGTAGCAGATTGCACTGTCACTGCTTCACAGAAAGAGCATTGCAACACCATTAGTGGGTATAAATAATGCACACACTCTTCTACTCTACTCTGCTAAGTGCATAGAAACCTTGGGCTCATGTTGTCAGAAATTCAATGGATTAGTATCAAGATTTATTTTAAGTCTGTAAAGCACTTTGTTCTTGACAGTGTTCAAAGCAGAAAGAGTGTTATCCTGAATGTGCATCTTAATACTGTCATGCCTGTCTTGTAAGAGTAGATGATATATAGGCTTTAGGCTTTCTTTAAAAAAAAGTTTAGCAGATGTAAGAATATATTTTCATAGTATATATAAATATTGATTACAAAACCTATGCACCTAGGTTCAAACTATGATTAATGAACACAAATTGAAGAAATTTGATAAAAGAAAAAGAAAATGGTCTTGTAATCTTCATCGTAAAAAACAGAATTAGAGACCATTTTTTAAACTGAGAGCATTTAAATTTTTACATACAGTATATTGTATTCTAAAACTGTTTTAGTAACCATTTAAATAAAATATTTAATTGTACATTATGACTTATGGACTTAAAAAAAATACAATCATTTTAAAATATAGCCTTAAATATGAACAGCTGGACACATTTGTATTGCTGTTTAAACTCCTATTTTCAAAGAGAAAAAAACCAAAAACATTTGTTTAAACCATTAAAATTATAAATATTTTATATCATCTTTGAAGCAACTAATGCAATTTAAGATTGACAGTGCTTTACTTCTATCATTTTTAGAGCTGCAGGATTTGACGTGAAGGTCAATCCTTTACAGTTTCACAAAGACATTAAACCTTACTTTGAAATAAAGCATTAATATCTTTTTCTCGTATGGCCCATGAATTTTCAATATTATTCATTGAGCCAGCAGTGTCTAAACTATTCATCACAGAAGCCTGTGATTTTACAACTCAGAAATGTGTCAATAATAATTGTATCCATTCATGGGGTTCCATAATTCTGGGGATACACCATAAAATAAATTACGTTTAGATTAAATTTTTAGATATATAACTGGTCATAGTATAAATGAGAACAGAAAAATCACTGCTGACCGCTAATAAAAAATAGAATGTTGCTGACAACTATGATATAAATTATTGGATATTAAACTATGAAATCTTAACAAAAACGTACATATGCAACACAATTAATAACTCTATTATATTTTAATGTTACACTATCAAGATAATATGAGTGTAACAATTTCTAAAAAAAATGGCAACAACTCTCATGGATATCTCAAATAATAACATAGATGTGCTGTATAATTTACATGTTGCTTTCCTAGGGGTTGTTGGATAAAAAAAGAATGACTAATATTGTAATTGAAATAGACCAAATTAATTATAGAGGATTTTTCAAATATATCAGTTCTTAATCGATTTGTAATACTTATTTTATTATTTATTAATGTACTGTACTTGCCACTTATCTGTGCCTTATTTGATATGGTGTGGGATAAGGTAGGTTAAACCATCTCTGTTACAATACTAATGAATAATGCCATTCTAAGCACATACAAACAACTAATTCACTGTTCCGCCCCTTACGATCTAGTCCCCTTGAGTGTTAATGTGGGTAACAACTCGACTAATAACTTAGATATTACTTTACATATTACTGGCCCCTACAGTTATCAAAGTGTGGCCATGGTAATATGTATTATCTGACACAGGACCTACTTTATCTCCATACATCAAAGAGGATCCAGATATGGACTATTAATTACTTAGGACCCCTTTCTTCCAGCTAACAACATGTATTGGAGCAGCATTCTATGGATACCCAGTGGACCATCTAACACAGCGACTGCTATTTGCTTCATGCTTGAAGACTGCGCCTGAGTACTCAACAACTAATTGGGTAATACTGTATATAAGCTGCCTGTTATTCGAATTTCTGCTTATTTGGAGAACTAAGCCATAAAATATAGTCCGGGATTCCTTGTATGGAGTATGTCCTAAAGTGACAGAAAACTATTAATTGTATTTCCCCCCCCCCCCCCCCTTTAGTGTGATTTTATATGATTTTAGTAAAATAAACAAATTGTGTTTTATATGTCATCCATCCTATATGTTTATATGTATATTTTTATAGATTACCAACATAGCATCGGTTTTACTTTATTATTGTGGTAATATGTATACCTACCTAACCACACTGTAGCAATGTGTATGAGGCAATGAAATGGTCTGTTAACTTTGTAGCGTGATGACATATTCTACCCAATCCTTTATAGATTAACAATTTGTGTACTCACATTGTGGCACAATTTGTAAGAGAATATTTAAGATGTCCATCATGGAGATATCCGGCTATAATAGAGTTTAATCTAAGCATGTCTATGCTGGTATGTGAAGAATCATAGGCACTGTATTAAAGAGAGAAATATGTGGTTGAGTCACATGACCACTTCCTACATTTGACGTCAGCAGCGCGTAGCCCATGAATTACATCATGTGTTGTTTGCTGGGTTGGTGGGTACATAAGGTGTGCAATAGGCCGTCTGCACATATATCACTTGATGCTGTCATGGGTAAAAGGGGCGATTTATTCAAGTTTCAAAATGGGATGATTATCGGCTTTTGGGCCAAGGGTGGCAGTATTTCTGAAACAGTGCAGTTTGTGAACTGTTCATGTGTTGCTGTGGTGAAAGTGTATGGTGACTGGACAAATGGCACCATTGCGAATAACCAATAGTCGCTGGACTGATGATGGGGGTCATTCTGAGTTGATCGCATGTAGTAACTTTTTGCTGCTCATGCGATCAACTAGACGCCGCCTATGGGGGAGTGTATTTTAGCATAGCAAGGCTGCGATCGCTTGTGCAGCCCTGCTATGCTAAAAAAAAATTGTGTGAAACAAGACCACCTCTGCAGTTACTTACCCTCAGCGATGGATCCAGCGGTGAAGATCCCGGAATTGATGTCAGACATCCACCCTCCAAACGCCTGGACATGACTGTGTTCGCTGCTCCACTCCCAGAAAATGGTCAGTTGATGCCCCAGAATGCCTTCCGCCTGTCACTCTTCTTGAGATCGCGGCAGCGACCACTTTCTTCATTATTCTGGGCATCGACGCGCGTGCGCATTGCGGCCAGCACACATGCGCAGAACCGACCCGTTCACACCGCTACGAAGAACTGCAGCATGCAAACGGGTCGGAATGACCCCCAATGTGCGGTTGCTGTCCCCATTGGGTAGGAACTAACAAACTGGTGCTGAGATAAACTCATATATAGCAGAAGAGAGTCAACTCAGCCTCCCCTTTTAATGACCCCTAGTGCAAAGGACTGGTTCATGAGTTCCTGAGAATGCATGGGCTGGCTCAGATGGTGCATTCTAGATCCAAGTGGGCTAAAGGACCTTTGGTGGGACATAAGCATTCACTATAACTGTAACTACAATATTCAAATTTGCATGCTTTAAAGACAGAAATGTACTTAGTTCATATTTTTGCTATGTATGATATATTTGTGCATGCAAAGGATATAATAAATGGTCTGTGTCAGGTGCATGCAATAAAAAAGATCTGTGTATGGTATCTATGTTCATTTGCTATAATTAGAATACAATATTTGTTATTTATGAAGCTATAAAATATTCTGCCATTCAGACCTCTGTATTTACCTTTGCATGTCCACATTCACATTTTTAGTACATACCACAGGAAATTAACGGGCATTTTCTGTCACTACTCTATATACAAACTGAAATGCATATGGTTAAAAGATTGAATATGTTACCTACTACCACTGGCATTTTTTAAAGGTGCAATCATGTACAAGGCATGGTTTAGCCCTGTGCATAATTGCTCCTTTAATAAAATGTCAGAGTTTGACTGGCATTGTGCACAGGCGCCGAACTCTGACTTTATTCCAACCTGCCCTTTATTTTTATGAATGAACTGGATAGAAATAAAGTGGTATCAGAAAATGTATAATTTGCACTCTCTGGCCATTTACTTTATTATGTATTGATTGCGTAGGGATGGCCATTGGTCATCAATGTTTCAAAACCATATAGTTTACGGTCAATGATGAATACTTTTACCATTGATGGCAGAGAATCAGAGGGTTTCCCACCATGGTACCTGTATGAGTTTTTCCCCCTGTCATTTTCAGGGCTGCTAGGCTGTCAGTGACTGCTTTGATGTGGACAGTGAGTGCTGAGAGGGAACAATGAGAGAGAGAGAGAGCTATATAGGGGCAAGCAGGCATATCTGCAGGATAGACTCAAATAGACAGCAGAGAGATATACATGAATGGCTGGTAGAAATGCTAGGGTCTCTTGATTACACTTGCCCCCTGAGCTAAAAGTGGCCAGCCAGCCCCTGGGCCTAGAGAAGCAGACTCAAATTTGGATCTTCTCCATCCATTCCTGGAGCATGCCAGAGTTGTGAGCAGGTAGAAAGAGAGAGAGTGTACCAGTGCATGAGAGGAGAGAGATGGAGCTTGCCAGAGATGTGCACCTGGCAAAGAGAAAGCGTTCTGTGACAAAAAGGAGTTTTGCAAAACACAAAGATGAGAAAGAGTGTCAGCTACAAATGGCACAGCTACAAATGACTGTCTGCTCTCAGCACTGTGAGACCAGGGAGGTGCCAGTGACACCTCACCTGGAATATTTCCCTATCATGTCTGAGTATGGGAACTTGGACAGTTTCCTGGAGGAATTTGAAAAATTGCACCCAGTGGCGTGGGCAAGGTATCTAATTCCTAGATTAAAAGTCAAGGCTATAGAAGTATATGCCACCCTTCCTGTGGACATTTCCGATGATTATGAGGCCATAAAACAGGACTTACTCTAGGACTTAACTAAACCCCAGAGATGTGTCTGCAAAAGTTCAGGACTTTGCCCTTTGAAGCTAATGAGAGCTATTCTGTTGTGGATAAGTTGCATTCTGAACTGCGGCAGTAGCCGGACTTACTGGCTGTAAATACTGTTGCACGATCTGCTGGACTTAATTATCAGAACAAATCCTACATATTTGCCCTTTTCCCCTGAAATCACCCGATAATTCACAGGTTGTATTTGATGATGATGATGAATTGTGCCATGACATAATTTGTGTACAGACTCTATGTTAAAATGTAGTGCTGATGAAGAGGATAAAGAGATGTCTGGCGTGAGTGAGGTGACAGGTCCGGTGCAACTCTGTTAGCGTTGGGCATCTTTTTTTGCTGAAAATGCATCTCATTTTCATCTCTATGCGAGGTAGACATGCAAGCAGATTCGACTGATTAAAATGATATGCAGCATACCTATAGTCTGTGTGTGATCACGCCTATATCTGCATACAGCCACAGTCGCACACAGAATATAAGTATGCCACATATTTTGATCAGCAAAAGCTACGTGTGTGTACTATTCACATCATTTTGGGCATAATACACATTTTAGTGGAAACAGGCACACATAAGATGCTCGGCATGACTAGAAAGGCTGTTAAGTGTGCAAGGAGACTGGATGGAAATTGACACAACTGTATACATAACACATTCCAATTATCTAATTTTAGTTGAATACAAATATAACTTGTATGTAAACATAACTACTGTATACTTTTCTTAATTTGGAACATCTCCATCCAAATCTCTACTACATAATGTGTGAATAGGTTTGTCACTTTCAAGGTCTGCCTGTATGTAATTTATTATTATTATTCTTACAATACAAACTTTTTTTCATTGTTCTTTTTTATTATTGTAATAAAAGGTGCAAAAAAGGGATTAAACAAAGTCATATTGAGAGGCAAGTCACACATAAAAGGAACATGTTAGAAACCATCACTGAGTGATGTGAATGTATGTTTGCAGCCTTTTTTTTTGTTTTGTTTCATCTTGACTTTTTTATTTTTAATCTCTGCATTATAAAACAATGAAGAAAAAGTTAAAAAAATCTTCATAGGGATTACATTTTCAGGACAAAAGTGTACTAATGTCATAATTTTTATTTGTATAATTGGATAACTTAAATACATTAAGATGATGACATTGAGTTATGTCATCAAAGTGTTTGTGTCTTTTGTTTCTTGCTGTGTACATTTAACTCCGGAGAGAGACTTGGTACCTTTGTGAATTTTTTAAATATTCTAATCTACTCTACATCATTTAATTAATTTATTACACTCATCATGTGTCATAAATAAGACATGTTTCTTGGTTGTACTATGAAATCAACAACTTAAATAATTAGATATGACATTTAACCTCTACAGAGTGAGCTCTCTTTTAGTATTTTAATAACTTCAAGTACACAATAAAGAATATCTTATCTACAGCTGGTGAAACAAGATAGAAATTCCCAGACTGTTCTCAGTAATCTATAAAAAATACTTGTTTTGGGTCAATTGTTCAATTTTTTTATTTGCTAAACCCATGGGCTACCAGATGACAATATTGGAGCCATACATTTCATTCTAATGCATTTTGTTATGATGTTCTGCTTTACACTATTTAAACAGCAAATATTTCCCAAAGCAAAATTTTCACACAATAAAAATAGATTCATAGAGTATGTGTGTTTGCTTGTATGTATTTATTTTTCCAAAATCAAAATACAACTTATTTGTAGAGATGTGCGGCAGACACTTTTCGGGTTTTGTGTTTTGGTTTTGGATCTGGATCTCTGTCCGTGTTTTTGATCTGGATTGGTTTTGCTAAAACCACACTTTCGGGTTGTGGTATTGGATCTGGATTTTTAAAAAACAAACAAACATAAAAACAGCTAAAATCACAGAATTTAGAGGTATTTTTGATTCTACAGTATTATAAACCTCAATAACATTCATGTCCACTCATTTCCAGTCTATTCTGAACACCTCATATCTCACAATATTGTTTTTAGGCCAAAAGGCTGCACCAAGGTCACTGGATGACTAAGCTAAGCAACACAAGTGGGAGGCACAAACACCTAGCCCATCTAGGAGTGGCACTGCAGTGGCAGACAGCATGGCACTTTTAAAAACTAGGCCCCAAAGAGCTCATAATGCAAAGAAAAAAAAGAGGTGCAAGATAGAATTGTCCTTGGGATTATGTTGTTTAAACAGGACATGCACAGATTAATGAACCCATAATTTCAGTGACAGGTGGTCCCCCTGGAAAAAACTTGCCAAGTTCACCGAATTATAGCTGGCTACAAACATACCGTCTCCTTCTTGATGACTTTTCACATTATGAGAAGATGCAAGAGAAAGAGGACAGTGTCAAGAAGGTGATTAAAAAGTAGAGAGGCACATGCAATCAGTAGCAACACACAGGCTTTCACCTCCACTCCTATATTGGTGTGGAACGGAAAGAACTTTAACCAAGCAAATATATAATTTCCACATTACTATACAAAATGACAAACTACGGGCCAAAGCCTTCGAATTTCTACCCCTTCTCCATTTTCAGGGATTAAGATGATCTCGGATTTAATGCTGGGATGTAAATAAACTGGTGTATACCACAAGATCAAGATTGGATAATTTCCCCTCCACGGAGGCTGGAGGCTTATTTTGTGAAAATCTTGTGGGTTTCTTTTTTCCATTTTTTTATTGCATTTTTATTTACATATTTTGTGGCAGATGCCTTATTTTAATTTTTTACAACTCCCAGTTACATGCATGTGAGCATACCTGTGTGTCCCAGTTACACGCATGTGAACATACCTGTGTGCCTTGTTTATTTTATTCATATTTTATTTTAAGTAAAGCAGCCCCTTAGATGTCTTAGCAGCCGCTCCTGAGCCACCACAGCAGCCCCGGATAGGGCAAGTTGAGTTCGGGTGGGTTCAAAAAAGGACTATGCAGTGAACTTTTTTGTTATTGAGCCCCAGCCCTAGTGGAGCTTACCACTCTACAGTCAAAACTCATTTCATACTATAAGTAGGACTAAGGGAGGAAGCAATGCTAACCTCTGTGCCATCAGCATGCCTCAGCCTGTCAAGCCGGACATCTTCCTGGCTTTAAGACACCATGAGACTCCATACTGGGCCTTATTCAGTAACTGTCTGTGCCTCACAGGAGCTCCTAGCCCATCTAGTGTTGCAGTGCAATGGAAAGCTGATGCAAAGCAAGATCACCGAAACTCTGTTCTTCTAACACTGCAAGGTCTTGCGATAACCCTACACAGCCCTTACATTGTACAATTATTAAGGAGAAAACATTTACAAAATAAAGGTTAAGAACCCTATACAACAAATGTGCAATCTTGTAAATAATCCCAAAATGTGGAACATTAATAATAAATCAAAATTATGGTTGACTAATTCGAGCCATTCATTTGAGTGAGTCCCTAACATGAAATAATTGAGAAAAACCTCTCTCTAATGCTGGGTACACAGTGCACACTAGAAGATGTAGATGAGTGTGTTCAGACAGGTCACCTATGGAATTATATGGCAGACATAAAGACAAAGGTGTGTTTGGAGAATCTAGTTTTCTCCGGCAGTTGCACTGGATTATGATTCTGTCTATTCTGAGTTTGAATGACTTTTGCCACGAATGTGGTCTCATTGGAAAACACTTTGTCAAAATTGCAATTTCCATTTCCAACCTCGCGGCTATATGTTTTTACAAATCTGGTTGTGATGTTGAAGCTTGTTCCATATTCTGCTCTAGGTTTTAATTTAGACCTTGGATCAAGTACTGCAGCACACCTAGAATTATGCGGCAGCGCCACTGGACTTATACAGCATAGGCAGCACTCCTTGAGAATTACACAGTACAGCAGATAGGAAACAGCACCCCTGGACTTAAATGGCAGTGGGACAGAACCCCTGGACTGATAGGGCAGAGGGGCAGCACCCCATATAGGACAGCACCCCTGGAATGATATGGCATACAAAGAAAAGACATGCAAAATGGAATTGTCCTTGGGCCCTCCCACCCACCCTTAGGTTGTATAAACAGGAAATGTACACTTTAACAAACCAATCATTTCAGTGACAGGGTCTGCTACATGACTGTGGCTGAAATGATTGGTTTGTTTGGGCCCCCACCAAAAGAGAAGCAATTAATCTATCCTTTCACAAACTGGCTCTACAGAGGCAAGATGTCATCCTCATCCTCTGATTCCTCACTCCCTTCAGTGTTTACATCCCCATCCTCACTGAGTAATAGGTCCACACTGAAAAAGTGTTTTTGGGGGGATTTCACCCAGTTATGACAATGGGCTTTTTCGTCCCATGGCCAACAACTGTCTCCACTGGTGCCTTATTCAAACAAATCACAGAATTTAGGTGTCAGTGGTTATGCTTATGCTCTTACCCAAAGTTTCTGAACTTGACAATGACTTCTGCTGCATGCACTGCAGGTGACATATAAAGGAGGATGTTCCTAGGTGGTTAATGTCCTTACCCCTACTTATTATGGATTGACAAAGGCAACACATGGCTTGACACCAGTTGTCCAGATTTGTGGAGAAATAATTCCACACTGAAGAGGTGGCTTTTTTAGTATTTTGCACAGGCATGACAATGGGCTTTTTCATCCCACCAACAACTGTCTCCACTGGTGCTTTATTCAAACAAACCACATCACCATCAGAATCCTCATCATCAACTTCCTCCTCAGTGCCAGCTATACCCATATCCTCCTCATCCTGGTATACTTCTACAGTGACATCCTCAATCTTGATATCAGCAACTGGACTTGTGGTGCTCCTCCCAGCACTTACAGGGGTCATGTAAATGGTGGTAGGAGCCTCCTCTTCCCATAAAGTCTTGGGAAGGTCAGGCCTAGACATCGTAACTGCAGACACACTTGGACTCTCCTTGGGGTTTTGTAATATCTCTGAATGCATAGTTGTTTTTTCCTGTACTTTAACAAGTATATTTTTTTTATTTTTTGAGAGGGAGGAGAGCTTCCATCTTCATTAGAAGCTGAACCACCAGTCATGAACATAGGCCAAGGCCTTAGCCACTTCATGTCATGAATGGCATATTGTCTATTTTCTTTTTTTTAGTACTTAATTTTTGCTTCTTGGACTTTACATGCCCTCTATGACATTGGGCATCGGCCTTAGCAGATGATGTTGATGGAATTGCATCATCAATGTCATGACTGGTGGCAGCAGCAGCTTTAGCACTAGTGCTAGGAACTGGAAGTGATTCCTAATCTTTCACTACTGTATTTTTTCCTTCAAATTTTTGTTATCCATTTCATAGGACAGCACCCCTTTATTATTACAGCACACAGAACAGTACCCTTTTATTTTCACAGCACCCCTGTATTTTTAAAGCATACAGTACAGGGCCAGTGTACATTTATTTTCACAACAGCACCCCTGTATTTTTACAGCATACAGGACAGAGCCAGTGTACATTTATTTTCACAGCACCCCTGTAGTTTTACAGCATTCCAGACAGCCAGTGTACATTTATTTTCACAGCACCCCTGAATCTTTACAGCATACAGGAAATGGCCAGTGTACATTTATTTTCACAGCACTCCTGCATTTTTACAGCATACAGGACTGAGGATTAATTGTATGTCACATCATTTCATGTTTCCTCTTCTTGTGCCCACAGAGCCCCAGCTGCGGGACCCGGTGGACATCACTTCCAGTCTGACATCATCAGCGATACTGTAATTTCCTGTATCTGGCACTGTGGGGGCATGTGTGAATCTGGCACTGTGGGGGCATGGTTGTATCTGACACTGTTGGTGCATATTTGGCACTGTGGTGGCATATCTGGCATTGTGAGGTCATATGTGTCTGGAACTGTGGGGGCATATTTATATCTTGCACTGTGGAGGCATATTTATATCTGGCACTGTGGGCCATATCTTCTACTGTAGGGGCATATCTGGTACTGTGAGGGCAAATTAGTATCTGGAACTGTGGGGGCATATCTGGCACTGTGGGGGCCTATCTGTACTGCCAAGGTATATCCAGCACTGTGGAGGCATATGTGTATCTGGCACTGTGGGGGCATATGTATATCTGGCACTATTGGGGTCATATGTATATCTGGTTGCCCATATGTGTATCATGCCCCCATTTTCATTAGACACATCCAGTGTGGCATGTGGCACCCATTTTTGGCATGCATGCCATTGACGTGCACACAGTACAACTAAGGTTTTTTTTCTACTTGCACTACTGATAGCAGGTAACTTGGAGCTGGCACATTTGACCATTTTAACAATCTTCAAGGGTTAAAATAGAGTGAAAAAGGCAGTGAAACCATCACCAGGATTTAAAGCCATTATAACTAAGCAGCGGAAAGGCCTCATTCATGAAAAAGAAAAATTCTGGTTTGATGACCAAATGCAAAAAAAGAATGCAACTGAGCCTTTCAGTTATTAAAGCCAAGATACGCAGTATCTTTGAGACTTTGAAAATGAGTGAAGTGACTTTGAAAATGAGTGAACAGACTTTGAAAATTAATTGATGGAAACATTTACGTCAAGCAGTATCAGAGGGGAAGCAGCAAGCGCTGACAGAAGCAGCAGAAATATTTGTCGACCAATTTGATGAAAACATCAAGAAAGGTGACTAACATCTGGAACAATTCTTCAATGTGGATGAAACTGGACTTTTTTGGAAGAAATGGGCAAAAGTTACTACATACACAAAGAAGCTAAAACAATGCTTGGTTTCAAGGCCTTTAAGGACAGGGTCACGTTGCTGCTGGGTTTAAGTTAAAGCCTTTGCTAATCTATTGCTCAGTGAACCCACATGCTTTAGAGCAGTTCAGTAAGCAGACGCTGCCCATTAACAATTGTGCAATTAACAAGGCATGGATGAAGCAAGCTTTATTTGAGATTTGGTTCATCAACTGCTTCATATCCCCCAGTCAAGCATTATTGTATGGAAAAGGGCATTCCCTTTAAAATTAACCTCCTGCTTGATAATTGCTCAGGCCACCCCCAGCATCTTGATGATGTTAACACAGATGTAAAGATAGTGATCGGGTCCAGACCTAAGTCACACACCCTCCCTGAAAACGCTTGGGAACACCTGCATTCTCCCTGACATTCCCAGAATATGGTCAATTACCACCCACAAACTGCCTCTTCATGTCAATCAGCTTGGCTGTGCGATTGAGATTTTCACACCAGCTTGTTGCTGTTTGGTGATGCCTGTTGTTTCTGGTGACACGCATTTGCATTGCGGTGCATACGCATTCGCAGTCAATCTATAATTGCCTGCTGTGCAAAAATGCACAGCAGCGATCAGTTCTGAATCAGGCTCTTAATTTAGATGTTGTAGTGGGGGATATTGAAGAATTAAATGAATATATAAAGAGAGAGCTAACTAACAAAGATTTAATAGAGTTGGAATCCCAACAGAACTTGAAGGAGGAGGAAGAAGATGAAAGAATGGAAGAAGTACAAAAGAAGTTCACTGTAAAGGGGTTAGCTGATGTGTTCTTGAAAGTGAATGTGGCTATTTTAGAACTACAGGTCATGGACCCAAATGTGAAAGGTTCACGAAAGCGGAACAGCAAATGAATGAACTTTTACAATACTTTTGTGAAATTTATGAAGTAAAAAAAGAAAATTACAAAGTAGACAATACTAACAGGATTCTTCTCGAAAGATACACAAAGTACTCTTACCTCTACAAGTCCTCTCATTTGCCATTATCTCCCTTTCCCGGGCCCTCAGCAGCTCCTGATAACCATGCTGATAACTCCAATGATGACACTGGTGACCCCGAACCATTACCACACTATGAAGGATTTAATGGCTATAATGTATTTTTTTTGTAACTTTAATTTTTTTGGTGCTGATTGTCCTATATTTTTATGTGCTGTAGTACAGTAAAGGTATGTAACAGTAATGCTAAGTCAAATAAGTACAAACAAGCACTGCAAAATAAAACAAACAAGATTTCCAAAGTAAAAAAAACAGTTATGCAAAATAAAACAGTTAAGCAAAGTAAAACAAAATTTCCTTTTCATTATACAGAATAAATAAAAATGATTGATGTACTGTATTACATATACTGTATAGGCCTATATATTGTATTACATATACAGTACTGTACTGTATTACAGTACAGTACATATGTATTCACACACACATATATATATATATATATATAATGATGTATGTATGTGTATATATATATACATATATATATACATATATATCCTGTTGATGAGTTCACTTCCTTTTTCACTCTATCTTTATCCTTCAAGATTATTGAAATGGTTAAATACATTCCAGCTTCAAGTTACCTGCTATCTCTTGAACTTTCTTCCCAGCTTCAATTATAATGTAGTCGTAGGAGTGGAACTCGGTCATTAAGTAAGGAACACTTGTAGTTAGCTGGAGGATTCCTGCTGTTAGAGTCATTCTGTATGAATAACGATATTTGAATTTGTACATACTGTTTCTGTCTCAGGCAGAAATGGACTGGGGACAGAATTCGGCCCTGGCATCCTCATGTGCACTCCAAAGGTGTGCATGCTCAGTGGAGGGGTGCACAGGAACTGCGCATGGGGGATTGCCATGAATCATGCAGGCGTGGACTCACAGCATGCCCCCATTTGTATTGATATGCACAGTAAGGGTGGTGGGCGTGCGGACATAGGGGATCATTCCAAGTTGATCGCTCGCTAGCTAGTTTTAGCAGCCATGCAAACGCTATGCCGCCACCCACTGGGGAGTGTATTTTAGCTTAGCAGAAGTGCAAACACTTGTGCAGCTGAGCTCGGC
Source organism: Pseudophryne corroboree (assembly GCF_028390025.1). NCBI lineage: Eukaryota > Metazoa > Chordata > Amphibia > Anura > Myobatrachidae > Pseudophryne > Pseudophryne corroboree. The sequence continues at coordinate 309,930,441 of NC_086445.1, forward strand.
AAAAACAATTTGTGCAGTTTCAGAGTAGCTCAAAACTTACTCAGCGCTTGCGATCACTTCAGCCTATTCGTGTCCGTATTTGACGTCACACACCCACCCAACGTTCGCCCAGCCATGCCTGCGTTTTCCCTGGCATGCCTGCATTTTTCCAAACACTCCCTGAAAACGGTCAGTTTACAGCCAGAAATGCCCACTTCATGTCAATCACTCTGCGGCAGTCAGTGCGACTTAAATCTTTGCTAGAGACTGTGCAAAACCACATAATTCGTTGTACCCATACGTCGCACGCGCGCATTGCATATAAATGCCATTTTTTGCCCTCATAGCTGTGCTGCGAAAATCGTCAGCGAGCGATCAACTTGGAATGGTGCATGGGGAGTGACGGGAGTCATGGGCGCGTGGACTCGCGCCATGACCCCAGTTTTGGGCAGCAGAGGGCACAAACAGAGAACCAGGAGCTGTGCTGCATGCAGCCTTCCTGTCTTCTCTGTGACTGGAGCAGCCAACCTTCCCAAAAACTCATTATGTTGAGGAAGTGTATAGACAAGAGCAACTGTGCACAGACCTTTCTATCTTGAATTCAGTACCAGTGCTACCGGACAGCAGCACAACTCCCAGCTCTGCCATAGGCAATCTGCAGATTGCACCTATAAAGTGGCTTTCTGTGCTGAATCAGTGGTGACTTTTACCTATGGGCTTCAGGACTGCAGTCCCCTCCCCCCCACCCCCCCACCCCCACCCGGTAAAATCTGCCAATCCAATCAGTGTCAGTGAAGCCAGATGCAGTCTGAGACTCACTGGATTCACTGTGACTGACAGTGTCTTTATATTGGAAGTCCTACCTGTCAGTCACAGACACACAAGGCATTCCTGTTGGGAGGTGTTTCCTCCCTCTGGGACTGCCAGACTTGGCTACAATTAGCAAAGAGCTGCCTTCTTGTCCCTCTGGGACTGCCAGACTTGGCTACAATTAGCAAAGAGCTGCCTTCTTGTAGGAAGCCACACTCTGCCTATTGCGCAGCCCTAGCCAGCTACTAAATACTCTACAAGTAGATTTCATAAAGGACTAAAAGCCACAGCTGCTCCTTGTCTCCTCCATGCCATCATACTTTTGGCATTGGGGACTGTCTTGTAACATTAGTCCCCACACATCCATGACACCAGTAGCAAAGAAAAACAGCTAGACCATGGATGATAGGGGAGGACGGCACCTCTTCCCTTTTTGGCTGGACCACATCAGCAGTTGAGATCTTTCACCATGGAGACTGGGAACTCACAATTTTCAAGGCAGGTGGCATGTAATGAGTCATTGTGACTCATTGTAATGCCTCCCGCTGTGGGCCCATTCATTGTCACCACACAGACTTCCTTACCTCACAGCCCCCTGCTTTCGTTGGTAACCTGCACCAGCCAATGGTTGTGATGTTGGACCCTGTCTTGTGACATCAGTCACAGAGGTGGGATCGCAGCTACATGCAGGAGGCTTCTTTTCTAATGAGACATCTCCTGCATGCCCCTTCTAGCATTCAGATGAAAAGTCAATGCTGCTTGACAGCATCATTGAACTTCCGTCCAGCTCTGAATTGGGCCCAAAGTTCATGAGCGAAACAATGGCAATTTTCCAGCTCAAATATTTTTTAGCATTTCTTATGTCAAATAATGTGTTCTTGTTTAATAAGGGCAATACCATGAAACTATACAGTTTTAGTGGGGTATTGAACATGTCAGCTTTTACTGTTGATAAGTATACAATGCGACATCCAATTGTATGCAATGCAACATCCAAAAGTTAGAATAGATATTAGCATCATTTATGATTTTGAAAACCAAACGTTACTACATATATTAATTTCAAGAAAAATGTTTGTAACAAAGCATTGCTACTATTACTAACCCTATTCATTTTTTACTTGACAACAGTATCAGTTTTGTTTTTCAATAGTGCAAACATGAAAAATAAATTAATTTTAATTTACAAACTATTGTTTTAAATGATTTACACTTCAAAGTTACTTGATCTGTGCTGTGCTAAATTGCTAAACGCTGTCTTCTATGGTAATTTATGTATTGTTTAATTTCTCCTTCATTAAAAAATATAAGGTAAATTAAATGCTTTTTAATTAGTATTCTAATCATTTTGATTGCAGAAGAGCCAAGTATTAAACTTATGCTTATCTATAAGATAATATCACTTTTCTGCTGCAACAAAAATAAGAAAAAAAAGAACAAAAGCACAATCCTATTAGAGACAAAAAAAACCTTCATGGTCCTATTTTTTTCTGATTATTATAAAGATACCTACACTGATATATTAGAAAACAAGTATGGTCTTATTCAAATGTAATATATATTCACCTTTATTTTGTATAAAGTTTAAATGTATATATCAGCATACTTTTTTCTCTTGGCTGGCACATTTTTAACTTCGTCTAACCATCTTTGAGCATGGGAAGAGAGTAACATTTCAAAGTACTATTGCCTCATCATGCTCATCCCCAACAACTGTGAACAGTCACTGTCACAGAAGTAAATGCTTATAAAATGCATTCTACTGCTTGGAACTGTTATGGCAATACCTGCAGGGAGGTAATAAGATCTTAGAATCACTTGGAGAAATATTCACCTTTATAGCCATCTTTCCATTAATGGTTTACATAAAGAATATATCATTACTTAATAAAACAATATTGATGTGACAATTCTAAATTCCTTTGTCGTATAAACAACCCTTTATGAAGTCTAAGAACACAATACGCTGTTTGCTTAAGAAGTACCGTAAGGGTACGCTATTTGCGTAACGATCGCTCCGCCGTAGGCGAGACGCTCAAGCGTCACGTTCGCTCACGGCCCAGTGATCACAGGACACGTTATTGGTTATGACTAGAGTAATGATTCGCTATGGCGTAGCATACGCTCGAGACCACGAGGAGGTCACCAGCGGCGCAGACGCTCACAACGCTATACCTTAATGTTTAAACCTTATACCAATGAAATACACAGAATAACTTAATGTGAATACAGGGTGTAAGTGCAACCTTGTGTAACCTGACTAACTACAAAGCTGCTTGAGCGTCACCGACGCTCAAGTGAACACTTAACACTATAGAAAATACACAGATACTGGTTTAGGTTCCAAAGCCTATTAATTGTATTATATCTAATATATTTGTAAAAGGGGATAACAGTACAAATGATACACTACAATATAACAGAGACTTCCTAACCACAGAACTAAACAATAAATACAAAAAGACAATACTACACTGACCTAAATGCAATACAATACAATACTATCTAATACAATACAATACTAGCCTAGTCTAGGGGAGATATGAGAGAACAGAACAGGGAGAGAGAGAGAGAGAGAGAGATGAGAGAAATTGGCTCACAGAAAGACAATGATTACGGAGAGAAACTTACGCACAAAGGGTATGATCGCCTGCGCCTCGATATCCAGCTCCCGGCTATCAGCAGATAACCGTTGATGAGAGAGTGAGAGTTGGATATGGTCGGCCTGCCTATTTATGCCCCACACACAATGCAATCTCATGGTCCTACAATCCCATTGTCCATTGGCCGAAGGAATTCGGCCCTGCATCATAACAAAAGGTCATAGGGTGATTCATACAGGTGGGCTGTGACGATTTCCAACAGCTCAGGTGGGTGGGAAACTGGGTTTCCCGCCGCATACCTGAGTATGTGTAAATAATAGAAATGGACATAAACTTCTTCTGTCCATAACTATTCGCACGAGCGATTAATACGCTCCAAACCAACACCGGAATATTACTAATTAAATACTCTTCCGATGGGTACCAAACACGGCTGTATGATTCCTGTCAGACCCTTCGTACAATACAAAGAGGGATTCCTTTAAACAGGGACCTTCTATTTTAACCAAACTTTCAGAATCTATCAAGGGGACCATGATCTACAAACTACATTAATTGTGAACATTTGTAACGAATGAGTCGCACGCTACGACTACATAAACTCTACCGTAAATACGCATACCGCGCCTGCGAGTGCACGCTATCGCGGGTATGCGCCTTCACGGGAGAGCGTACGCATGCGCAGCGCGGACCAGTGTGCGGTGCAAATATGGCAACGTGCATAGAGACATTTTTCTGACTTTGACAGTCCACCCTTTGGCAGTCAATAATAACTGCCACCTTCTAAAATATTTAAGGAGAAAAATGTAAGTCAGGGGTTAATTGATTTCCATGGTTGGGTAGGGGAGAAGAGTGGAGTAGGTGTGAAGAGGGTATGACCTAGTGAGAAAGCAGAAGCATGTGTGTATGAGTCCATGTTTGGAGGGTCATGTATCATCGTGCCGTACGTGTGGTAAATCAAGCTTCGAGGTATTGCGAAGTATACATTTGAATTCCTTCTTATCCTGTGGTACAGGTCTGTGGATGGGCTGTCAAACTCTACCGAGCTCATTTCGGCTGTGGTTGTAACAAAATGGGGATGCACATTTTAGTTGATGATACATGAATGGGGGAGGTATGTGGTTGCTGATATCTGTGCCTGTATTCCCTATCGTCTATGTGTGTCGTTACCTGAGGGTTGTAGAGATGAAGATAAAGAACACTTACGAAAAATGCAATGATATTCTATGTCAGGGAAATGTACATCTGTTGTTGAAGTTGTGTTCGGTATCTGTTGAGAGTCGTCTTCTTTGCGCTGTTTTGCTCCTTAGGCATGAGCAACAAGCTTTGTCAGTGCCATCAGATTTACAAAAATGTTGGGCTAGCGTGAGTTTAAAAATACTAGGGAAACTGGGGATCCATGGCAAAGTTCATCAAGTGTCCATATTTAAAGTTGTCAAATCTTCTTCTTTGGTGCTTGTCTGTTGTCTGTATAGCGTCTCGTCAACTTCCTCGTCCAAGGGGGTCTTTGTATCTTGGAGAAAAGCAGAAAAACAGGTGAAAGAAACGGACCGTATAATCGCATTTTCATCACATTCTGGTTTCTATCATTGGGTCATAAATCAAATCCAGGTTAATTACAGTTTCCTCGCTCCTCAAGCTCATCACTCTTGTACTTTGTTTGCACCTCATTAAAGCCTGCCCGCATCTAAATATCAATCCAATCGATATAACGACACCCAAGATACATAGTAGAAACTTTCCAACATCCATTATGACTCCTTGAGCCCAGTCTCCCAAACCGGAGAACCAATTTCGCGGGTTCAACCATGACACCCAACCAGTCAGCTCATTACTTACAGCAGCAAGGGTGAGATTGTGTTTTCGACGAAATTCCCACTTCAATTGGAGAATATCGTCCATCTTTTGGTCTATGACCTCTACCGGATCCTCGGTGCTATTTGTGATATACGTGCAACACTTTATGCCGTACTGTGTTGCCAATGTAACACAATATCCGCCTGTTACTGCTGTAAGATAATTAAGAACCATCCTATGCTGAACTAGTTCTGTTTTGTAAGCTTGAAGTTCTCTTCCAGTGTATCTAAACGTGTCATCATACATTTCAGTGATATTATCTAACAAATTGGCGAGTGCGGAAATGTATCTATAATTCATCACACCTCGAGCGGTGCGAGTGAAATCTAACGCTACCAGAACCTGAATCCCGGTGGATTCATGGATAAGATCAGAGGCCGGATGCTCTAACCTTTCTGACAGTTGTCTTTTAACTCGGTGCTCGTAATGAGTGTGAGTATAAGGAGCTTGGGCACCACGGTGTATGTCCTTCATTTTGTCATGTGTTACAGTCATCACTTCAGGCAATACTTTTCCAATATAACACAATCCTTCAGAGTTTGGGGCAAGCCACTTGTACGCCTTTCTCCCGCATATGAAATATGCGTCATCGGGGAGAACATAAGGGACGGAGAAGGACATGACCATGTTACAAACCTTCCAGGTGAAATCTCCTGACCCTAATTCTTCCAACTGCTTAATGCACGTATCAGTTTGTACGATATGTGCACAGTATCCTGGTGATACCTCTCCAACTCTAGTAATCCTATTTCCTAAGGTATATCGATACCGGAAAGATTTTCCTCTACTGGCTATGTGGCGTACGAGCTCTGTATCTGTAGGCATTCTATCTGCTCTGTGTGAAAAGGTCATGGTAAGGTTGCTCCACGACACTTCCCAATTTCCCGGTTTTCTGGGATTGGAGATGTTGAAACATAAGAGGGACCTATCCACATGGTATTGGTGGAGCTTCAAACTAGGAGGGCTGGAGATGTTAAACCTCCGATCCACCGGTCTCCCACCACTTAGCTCAAGTACCTCCCCTAACGTTAAAGGAAATGGTACTAGCCCTGATTTGCTGTGACCCTGAGGTACTTGAGAGCATACCCAACAATCTGTTTGGTTTAACACGTTACCCACTAAGGAGTGATAGTCACTCAATGGATGCCGGTCCATATGGATATTAAAACTAGATTGGCATTTCTTTATGCATCCATCTTCAACCAGATTATCACAGAGCCTACAGATACAATTTTCTTCAGCTAACAATCCATCACAATTTCTTCTATCGGATCGTTTTCTGATACTCGCCTTTGCTTGTTGGTTTGGTTGATCTTGGAAAACTACGCCTCCATCATCATAATCGGAACCCATTCCAGAACCTCTCTCGACCTCTATGGTACTCTCGCCGGAACAGACTGCTCTGGTCAACATCATGGTTAACATCAAAATCCGGATCACAGTCTCTTGGGGCAAGTCCATCTTTGAGGAGGAAATAGAGAAGAATGAGAAGGGGGAAAAAGAAATTTTTAAGGGAGAGGGGCTGGGAAGTGGAGAAAAACAATAAAAGGGAGAGGGGAGTCGACAACTGCTTCCGGTCTTCAAGGCTCAGGTGCCGCCTCAGTCCTCCTGGAACAGACACTCTAGTGATACAACCTCTACCGTCTGTTCCTTATCACGGGACTTCTCTGGATCAGCAACCTTTTTGCAGTGGGATGAATGGACCCAAGTCTCTCTCTCAGCAACCTTCAATGCTGTGGTGCTAGTCAATAAGACCTGGTATGGTCCTTCCCATCTATCAATAAGACAACCTGAGCGTAGAAAATTTCGTATCATTACATAATTCCCAGGTTCAATGTCATGACAATTACTATCTGGTAAATCAGGAATCACCAACTTCAGATTATCATTTTGATTCCTCAACTGTTTACTCATGTTAATTAAGTATTTTACAGTTACTTCATTGTTACATTTCAAATCATCCTGAGGGTTAATCATGACATGCGGTTGTCGACCAAACAAGATTTCAAAAGGAGACAGATTAAGAGGGGACCTGGGAGTGGTTCTGATGCTATACAAAACAATGGGTAAAGCTTCTGGCCACGTCAATCCTGTTCCTGTCATTACTTTACTCAATTTATTTTTAATAGTGCTGTTCACTCTTTCGACCTTCGCGCTCGCCTGTGGACGGTACGGAGTGTGCAGCTTGCTATCAATACCCATTAATTTACACATTCCTTGAAAGACATCACCTGTAAAATGGGTACCCCTATCACTTTCAATGATTCTAGGGATACCATATCTACATACAAATTCCTGCACAATTTTCTTAGCTGTAAACATAGCGGTATTTGTAGCTGCTGGAAATGCTTCGACCCAATTCGAGAAAACATCTATACAGACAAGTACATATTTCAAATTTCGACATGGGGGTAATTGAATGAAGTCAATTTGTATTACCTGGAAAGGGCCGCCGGCAGGTGGGATATGGGATGGTTCTGTAGGTATTGCTTTTCCAATATTCTTTCTCAGACAGGTAAGGCATGACATTGCTCTTTTACCCGCATGAGAGGAGAATCCTGGGGCGCACCAGTATGCTCTTACCAATTTGCACATCCCCTCCTTGCCTAGATGAATCAGCCCGTGAGCTGCTTCAGCCAGACATGGAAGGTATGCCCTGGGGGCCACCGGTTTACCATGTCCATCCGTCCAGAGCCCTGAGGACTCCTGGCCATATCCCTTTGCCTTCCAGACTGCTCTTTCCTGTGTGGAACACAAATTCTGCATCTCACACAACTTTTGTGTGTTGATGGTATTAAATACCATCAGTTGTGTGGTGTCTGTCTGTATGGGGGTAGCAGCTGCAAGCTTTGCGGCTTCGTCTGCTCGGCTGTTACCAAGTGACACTGGGTCTTGACTATATGTATGTGCTTTACATTTGATAACAGCCACTCTGTCGGGTTCCTGTATCGCTGTTAGAAGCCTTTTTATGTGAGCTGCATGCGCTATCGGTGTACCAGCCGCCGTCATGAAATTTCTGAGCCGCCATAGGGCTCCGAAATCATGGACTACCCCGAAGGCGTATCTAGAATCGGTGTAGATATTGGCTGACTTACCCTTAGCCAATTCACATGCTCTGGTTAGGGCGACCAGTTCAGCAACCTGGGCTGAGTGAGGTGGGCCTAGCGGTTCCGCTTCTATGGTGTCTTGGTCATCTACGACTGCGTATCCAGTACACAAGTCTCCCGAGTCTGACTGTCTGTGACAACTACCGTCCGTGTAGAACGTGAGTTCTGCATCTTCCAGTGGATTGTCACTGATGTCAGGTCTTGCGGTAAAATTTTGGGTCAAATATTCCATACAATCATGTGTATCTTCCTTTGCATTAAATCCTCCTTCCCCATCACTCTCACCTTCCACCCTTTGTGCCTGACCAGGCACACCTGGGAGAAATGTTGCAGGATTTAATGCACTGCATCTCCTTATGGTGATGTTTACTGGGGCCATTAATGCCAATTCCCATCTTGTAAACCTTGCTGATGAGACGTGTCTGGTTTGGGCAGAATTCAATAAGGCAGATACCGCATGCGGTGTATGGATTGTGAGGTTGTGGCCTAGCACGACATCTTCGCTTTTTGTCACTAGCAATGCTATCGCCGCAACGCTACGCAAGCATGTGGGGAGGGATCGCGCTACCGTATCTAGCTGAGCGCTGTAATATGCAACTGGCCTGCTGGCATCACCGTGTTTTTGTGTTAGTAAACCTGCTGCGCACCCAGCACTTTCTGTTCCGTATAGTTCAAAGGGTTTCCCATAGTCTGGCATACCTAGTGCTGGTGCCTGCGTTAGGCATTGCTTGAGTCTCTCAAATGCTGTTTCAGATTCGTCTGTATGCGAAATCCGATCAGGTTTGTTTGAAGAGACCATTTCCTGCAAAGGTAGCGCCAATATGGAAAACCCTGGGATCCAATTACGGCAATACCCACACATTCCTAGAAACGTCCTGATCTGTTGCTGGGTTTGTGGCAGTGTCATGTCTCTAATGGCTTGGATTCTATCAGCGGTCAGGTGTCTCAGTCCTTGTGTTAGACAGTGTCCCAAATATTTTACCTTAGTTTGGCATAATTGTAACTTGTCTTTGGAAACCTTGTGACCTGTGTCTGAAAGATGAAACAGGAGCTGTTTCGTATCCTTCAGGGAAGCTTCCAATGAATCAGAACACAGTAGTAGATCATCCACGTACTGTATCAACACTGATCCACTCTCCGGTTGGAAAGACTGTAAACAATCATGCAAAGCCTGAGAAAATATACTTGGACTATCTATGAAACCTTGGGGTAACCGAGTCCACGTGTATTGGACTCCTCTGTATGTGAATGCAAACAAATATTGGCTGTCAGGGTGCAGAGGTACCGAAAAGAATGCGGAGCAGAGGTCAATAACAGTGAAAAATTTGGCAGTGGGAGGAATTTGCATTAGGATGACAGCTGGATTAGGCACTACGGGGAACTGACTCTCAACTATTTTGTTAATCCCCCTTAGATCTTGCACTAGCCTGTAACCCCTCCCCCCACTCTTTTTAACAGGGAAGATGGGACTATTTGCTGTGCTGGACGTTCTTACTAGAATGCCCTGTTGTAGCAAGCGCTCTATTACGGGAAAAACTCCTAACTCCACCTCTGGCTTCAGAGGATACTGTGGGATTTTTGGAGCTATCCTACCATCTTTTACTTGTACAACTACTGGAGCTACATTTGCCATTAATCCAGTGTCCTGTCCATCTTTTGTCCAAAGTGACTCTGGTATCTGAGATGTCATCTCTTCTACTTGGGATGGATTCCTATTTGTCATAATGGAATGTGACATTAATTTTGATGGGGAGTCTAACATGTCTCGTACTTCCTGAGCGTGATTCTCAGGGATGTCCAAGAATACACCTTCAGGAGTACAATAAATGACGCAACCCATTTTACATAGTAAGTCTCTACCCAGGAGATTAGTTGGTGCCGATGCAGCCAGCAAAAAGGAATGCTTGGTATGCAAAGGCCCTATTGTAATCTCGGCTGGTTTGCTAACAGGGTAGTGCTGGACTACTCCTGTTACTCCCATGGCTGGAATTGTCCTACCAGTGGTTCTCATGCCCACTGTCGAATTTATCACTGACTTGGCCGCCCCTGTGTCTACAAGAAAGTTTAAAGTTTTACCAGCTACATTGATTGCAATTTCTGGTTCGCTTCCAAGACTAGCAATCAACTTAACTGGGTGCAGATTACAGGTATGGCCACACCCCTATTGGGTATGCTGACCTCCCTGAATCCCGTTGGCAGCAACTACTTGTGAGGGGGTTAGCTGGGAACTACCAGAGGCATGCCAACCTCTGTTCGGGGGGTATCTTTTTGTTTCCCCTGTATGTGGCTCAAAACTCCGCCTCTGTGGACCCTGCTCCCATTGTCGTGTGTTGTGTTGTTGTCTAGGGGGTTGAAAAGATCTTTGTACATTCTTTGTTCTACATTCTCGTGCAAAGTGTCCCGGTCTGTTACAAGAAAAACATGTTATTACACTTGCCTTACCCACAGGATTCGGTGGTACATACGCAGGCTGCTTTGTGGTCAGCGCCTGTATACTTACTGACATCAACTTATCACTTTGCGACTCCCTGTGCCTAGTGATATTTCTGTCGTGATCAATAGCAGCCTCTCTCAATGTGGACACTGACAGACCTCGCCAGCATGGTTGCGTGGTCTGTACCCTAGCTTTTAATGTTTCTTTCAAACCATCCATCAGTACAGATACTGCTACTTCTCGATGGTTTGGGTTGGTCTTAATGTCTTCTATACCAGTGTACTTTGCCATTTCTAATAGTGCCCGGTGAAAATATTCTGTTGCCGTTTCGGACTCCTTTTGCTTAATGGAAAATATTTTATTCCATTTAACAACGGCTGGGAAATACTCCTTTAGCTGTAAATTTATCCTTTTTACATTATCCTTGTTGTACACGTCTGTAAGCGGTACATCTTTATCCAATGCACAGTCAGCTAAAAATTGAGTTGCGTCAACATTGGAAGGTAAACAAGCTCTTAGCAGTATCTGCCAATCCTTGTTGTTGGGTTCTACAGTGTTACCTAGATCCCTGATGTATTTTTGGCTAGCAACTAAATCCTTCCTGGGGTCAGGAAATTCGGACACTATTGTTCTTAATTCCATTCTGGAAAATGGAGTGTACATGGCAATGTTCCTTATGGGAGTGGCTCCAGACACATCTGTTTTTCCATTGGGAACTGCTATTACCCTTACAGGAGCAATTCTAACAGCCTCTTCCTGTGTAGATTCTACAGCTTGTTGTGGTACAATTGTTTCAGTGTAGTGCATGGTGCCGTACTTACCCGTTGACACGACCTCACCTATCCCTCCGCTAGGGGCTTTCACTAATCTCGTGGGTGTCGCTGTGCCTACTGTGGTCTCTGCTATGGTGGCTGCAAGAGAGAGAGCTGAAATTGTTGCTGAATCGTCTTCTTGATCACACTCCTGAGGAAGGTTCAAAACAGGGTACATCTTGCACGGGTTAATACTTGCATGAGTTATTTGGTTAACATCATTAACATTTACAAGGTTACTAAGAGTTTTTGTTTTATAACCCAGTGCGTTTCTCTCCGTAATCAACTTCTCTCCTGCAATGTATGGTGGAGGAGGAGCTGTGGCTATCAGCTTCCTGACTGCCCCAGATCCTGCCGCCAGAGCCAAACCTCTCTGTATCTCACCTTCCTGGTGCCATAACTGTAAATAATCATGATGCTGAATTCGTCTCTTTGCTGATTTTACGAGACATATCCTCCTCCTTAAATTTTGTAACACTTCTGGACTAAAGCTACCTATTCTTGGGAATTTGTCCCTGTCTTGTACAGTCATTCTCTCCCATTCATCACATAAAGATTCGGTGTGACTTCCATATTTTTCACACATTACATATCGTGCCGACCCAACTGGTCGGTTCACAGAATCAACCTGAACCAGGGTTGATCGCCCCCTACCTGAGCAACTGGCCCCCATAGTCTGCAGGTGTTGCTTAGTCCTCCTTGGATCTCTGTATCAAGGTTTTCAGCAAGCCTTTTCAGACAACCAAATTACTCCACAGTAGGCCGGCGGTGGCGGTTTACCGAGTACCCCACTCACTCGCCCACCTCAACCAATACGACCTGATCACACCGATATGGTGCTGGCGTACTCGATACAGGGCCCCTATGGAACCTTCAGTTTACTGGAACATATGAGGGTTACCCGCAGGACACTTACTCTTTCCAGTAAAGTTGGGGTTGTTAGATAGTTCCTGAGTGACCAGCGAACTTCCCTTCCAAAAATAAAAAATTACACAAATCACGTCAGAATGTACAAATAGCGTTTGTGACCACTTTACTCTAATGGTATTAGGTCAGATTACTAACTACTGCACACAATTACGTGTGGTCCAATCGTTCAGTACACAAGCACTACTTGTTATGTACTGAAAGATCAATGGAATCGATGTTTCCGGCCGCGATTCCTTCAGCAAGAGCTTGTATGGCCTTTATGGGTTCTGCACCAACACCCCAGGCGTTGTGCCACTGGACTTTTATAGCGGACCTTTTACCTTACGACCTCCTGGTCTTGTTACCTTATGACCTCCTGGTCTTGTTACCTTATGACCTCCTGGTCTTGTTACCTTATGGTCCGCTATACTCTAATGCTCAAATATTATTTAACCAGGGATGCCTCCCTAGCCACCGTATATGTCACTTACACGTATGTCCCTTGACGAGTACCCAGCTTTCCTTTTGGTTCCACCTTAAAGTTGTATAAACTTATGTATACAAAACCACACTCACTCAACACATGTACACTTTGTTTCTATATCTATTTCTGCGCAGAAATTGTCTTCAGTCCAACAGTGTTACCAATTAGGAGTAGGATCTGTTAAACTAAATTTCAGATTTTTCCAAAAATAGATTTGCGTTATTTACCGCGTCGCGTTATCTACCGCTGTGCGTTACTTATCGCCTTTGCGCTAATTATCGCTTTGCGCTAATTCAACTTTTCGTGACGAGCTACGTGGGCGTAACCAGACGCTACGTTGCGTAATGTACGCTGCGTGCGTCTGCCTTTTGGATTGCGTACGCTAGTCTTTGTTAGCGACACGTGTACGCAATGCAAAGATCCACCGTAACACAATATATACTTTTATCGATGTAAATGATCCCTGATCATCTACCGCAATCCACACTGACTGCCTTATCTCCCAGGCAGATCGTGTGTTGTTCTATACTTTAACTATTACCTCTACTATGAAATAACAGCAAATCTCTTTTAGCACTTTCTATCAACTATAAAAATTTGGCAAACAGGAATAGTGATATACGAAAATGAAACAGAAAATGCAGATATGTGTATGCGTGCGTGTATACGCAAGACAGAAGAGAAATAAAACAGTTTTAAAAGACACAAGCGTTTTGTTCTTACTTCCGGTTCCCGGATTCCTTCAGCACTCTTTATCTAAGCGAAGCAGACGCTTATCCCGTCAGCACTGGGAGACAACCTCCCACCCTTTGCTGGGGGATAATGTCTGCTGATCTACCTAGTGCAGATATGAGAAGGATAGGACGAGTCCCCAATTGACAATTCTAAATTCCTTTGTCGTATAAACAACCCTTTATGAAGTCTAAGAACACTGTACGCTGTTTGCTTAAGAAGTACCGTAAGGGTACGCTATTTGCGTAACGATCGCTCCGCCGTAGGCGAGACGCTCAAGCGTCACGTTCGCTCACGGCCCAGTGATCACAGGACACGTTATTGGTTATGACTAGAGTAATGATTCGCTATGGCGTAGCATACGCTCGAGACCACGAGGAGGTCACCAGCGGCGCAGACGCTCACAACGCTATACCTTAATGTTTAAACCTTATACCAATGAAATACACAGAATAACTTAATGTGAATACAGGGTGTAAGTGCAACCTTGTGTAACCTGACTAACTACAAAGCTGCTTGAGCGTCACCGACGCTCAAGTGAACACTTAACACTATAGAAAATACACAGATACTGGTTTAGGTTCCAAAGCCTATTAATTGTATTATATCTAATATATTTGTAAAAGGGGATAACAGTACAAATGATACACTACAATATAACAGAGACTTCCTAACCACAGAACTAAACAATAAATACAAAAAGACAATACTACACTGACCTAAATGCAATACAATACAATACTATCTAATACAATACAATACTAGCCTAGTCTAGGGGAGATATGAGAGAACAGAACAGGGAGAGAGAGAGAGAGAGAGAGATGAGAGAAATTGGCTCACAGAAAGACAATGATTACGGAGAGAAACTTACGCACAAAGGGTATGATCGCCTGCGCCTCGATATCCAGCTCCCGGCTATCAGCAGATAACCGTTGATGAGAGAGTGAGAGTTGGATATGGTCGGCCTGCCTATTTATGCCCCACACACAATGCAATCTCATGGTCCTACAATCCCATTGTCCATTGGCCGAAGGAATTCGGCCCTGCATCATAACAAAAGGTCATAGGGTGATTCATACAGGTGGGCTGTGACGATTTCCAACAGCTCAGGTGGGTGGGAAACTGGGTTTCCCGCCGCATACCTGAGTATGTGTAAATAATAGAAATGGACATAAACTTCTTATGTCCATAACTATTCGCACGAGCGATTAATACGCTCCAAACCAACACCGGAATATTACTAATTAAATACTCTTCCGATGGGTACCAAACACGGCTGTATGATTCCTGTCAGACCCTTCGTACAATACAAAGAGGGATTCCTTTAAACAGGGACCTTCTATTTTAACCAAACTTTCAGAATCTATCAAGGGGACCATGATCTACAAACTACATTAATTGTGAACATTTGTAACGAATGAGTCGCACGCTACGACTACATAAACTCTACCGTAAATATGCATACCGCGCCTGCGAGTGCACGCTATCGCGGGTATGCGCCTTCACGGGAGAGCGTACGCATGCGCAGCGCGGACCAGTGTGCGGTGCAAATATGGCAACATGCATAGAGACATTTTTCTGACTTTGACAGATGGCTCACTCCCACTGCACACATGAGTAGCCACTAGGACAAATCAATGTTATTGGGTGTTCCCCATACACCAATCATAAATTTTAAACCAATAAAGTCCAGAAAATGTCCCTGGGTGCTCTACAATATGTAAGTAAATGAGATATATTAAAAATGTATAGTAACGTTCCATTAAGTATTGGTATATAGCCTTAGTCTTCCACAAAGATGCTCCTCATACTCAGACTCCGGAAAAATCAGTATATTCTTTAAGAATTGGAACAATATTCCCCTTTAGTTGCCTTCATCTTCCTTCATTTTTTATATGAACGCTATTCACCCTTTAAACTCCCATGTCGACAGGGCTTTTAGAACTGTTGGTCAACAAGTTCTAGTGCACTTTTGTGCCAAAACAGTCATATGGAAACATATATACAGTAACACATGTAACTTTGGCAGGAAAGTGGGCCCCTCTCAGCTCTGGACCCCATAGAAGCTGCACTCCATGCACCTATGGTAGCTAGACCCTTGTTTATAGGTATAAATTAAAATCAGTAATAAGTAACAGTCTCAAGCCAAGACACATCCTAACAGAACATATGAAAATAAATAAATAATGTCTACACACTGATGTAGGTTTGACCCATATGTGTCAAATATATTACCAAATGATGTGTATCAAATAAAATTACCAAAGCAACAATAAGTCAATGACCCTTAAATAAACAAAAATAGAGTCTAGTATTGAAACTAGTGGCAACATATAGGGGGTCATTCAGACCTTATCGCACGCTGCTATTTTTCGCCGCGGTGTGATCAGGTCTGAAGTGCACCTGCGCATAGGTCGCATTGTGCAGGCGCGTCGCTCCCTGGCAGCGCCCATCGCCAGGGAGCGATGGATCTAACAAAGAAAGTGATCGCACTGGCGATCGCTAGAAGATTGACAGGAAGAGGCCATTTGTGGGTGCAAATGACTGTTTTCAGGGAGTGTCCATGTGAACACAGGTGCGCCCGGCCATTTCCAGGGAGGGATCCTGATGTCAGCACTGTCCTGGTTCATTGCAGCAGGTGAGTAAGTCCTAAACTGTGCAGAAACTGCACAAACTTTTGTTTGTGCAGCTCTCTGCACAAGCATTTGCAGCCCTGCACAGCGAATCCCCCCTCCACTGTGGGCAGCAATTACCTGGTCACAGCAGTGACCAGGTCTGAATTAGGCCCTTAGAGTCTAAACTTGGTAAATAATAATTTGGATACAATAATAAGTATCCTAAGGTGAAAATAAGTACAATTTATTGATGATGTATATGATGCAAATACCCAAATAGAATTTACACAGCTAGAACAAAATGCAGTATAAAGTATCACTGATACAACATATTAATATGATAAAGATATTTAAGAATATGACAGAGAATAAATGGGATACTGTAGGTAATTGTAAATCCCCCCTCAAGTATAGTATCGGAAGAATGGCTGCTGCACACCATATGGGAAGTGGGCAGTGAATAATGCATGAGCGGATCATCTATCAATACCTGGTGGTATAAAAACAAAAAAAGACAACTGCTGTTGGATCTGCCTCTTATGTGTCTGATACAGTGTAGTGCAGACTGACTGACACTGAGACTATCATAATGAAAGTGTCTGAAAAGAGGAGATAAAGTAATGTGAGGAAAAACCCCACAGGGAGTTGCTTTCTGCTATTTGTGGTGTATCCACAGTAGAGTCCCCAAATCATCGGAGTGTAGATAGTAGAGCATGTGTGGCATATATTATTGCTTCTGTCCCCCTGTTGTAATAAAACAGTGCAGGATCAAATTGGGTAAATGGTATCCATGTAAATTAAAGTACCAGTAGGAACTTTGAGTCATTGCTGCATATGGGTGCCAATTGTGGAGTACACCATAATGCTAAGGTGACCCTGAACCACCAGACACATGTTTCATCTGGAAGGGTTCTTTCAAAAGTTTGCCTTCAGTTCAGTGATGACATCCCTTATTATAGGTCTGTGTGCTGCATGCGCTAACCTTGGGAATTGTGTGAGTGGGTACTGTATCTGTGAACAAATGATACAGTATATCTGAATGTTTTCACATGCAGTTTGTCTTTATTAAATCACAGTGCTCAAAAAGTAACATAGTATGTGATAATGTTGCAAACAATGTGTAGGAAAATGCAGATTGGATAAAGGATACAATATTGTAAGAACAGAAAAAAGTGAGGTATATGCAATCTTTCAAATGCATGAAATACAACATGGAAAGAAAAAAGTACCATACAGCTTGTTGTACACAATGTGGAGTATAGAGAAAGTCAGTTTTACATCCTTATGTGTATGGATGTAGTATTCTGCTTATTAAAATCCAGAGAAGTCCCAATTCCCTGATGCAGGGGTTGGGTTAGTCTGTCTCCAATTGCAGGTTAAAGCATTGTGGGATAAGCAGGTTGGGGGTTGTGTCACAGGGGCTGGCATCCTGACCCACCACTGGTGATCAACTTTCCCTTCCTGTGGTCTTTGTAGTGCTGAGCCATCTTTTTCTTTCTATCCCCTCTTGAGGGTGGTGTTGATGGTTGCTCCCCTGTCCTACTGTCCTTCACGTCGCTGGTGCTGCAGGATGGAGTGGATCTTCTGCTGATCAGTGTGAGGACCCACTGGGTGCTGCTCTTCAGACCAGAAGTGCTGCTGGTGTAAGAGCCATCATCTCTGATCCTTGGGGCACTGCTTTGCTCCGGCCACTCAAACTCACCAGCCGGTAGGGAGACCTAGGTATGCCTGTGCCAGTGGGTGTGGGGGCAGTTCTTCTTGGCTTAGAAGTCTGCTAGGTGCTTTGTTAGTGTTCTGTGGTTCTTTAGGTGCATGTCCAATGTGTTTCAGCCATTTAATGGCCTTTTGCAAGGATTAAGATTGTCATCCACTGAAGTGTTTTTATGGTGGTTGTGACCAAATGGTTTGTTGACAACTACAGCAAATTGGAGAGATTAATACAGAGGGAGGCATGTATATAGTTGGACAGACAAATATTACAATGGTATCTGACACATAACACGATCCGAAGGGTTTAATAATAATAAAAAAAAACAACCAACCCAGCATCTAGAGGACGACACATTTATGACCAACTGGAACAATATCATACACGACTGTTCTTTGGAACTAATCAAACTAATAATCATCAAACACAGGGAAGACCTATCAACATTAGAGACACAGATCACTGACACAAGCAGAGCACTAGAACCTTTCCAGAGAGACAATCGGGTTGGGTATCTGCACACTGTTTTTCTGATAATGTGAGTGTATGTGACTCATCAACATACAGTCACTAATTTAAACTCCTGTTTTTATATCTCAGACAATGCTTAGTATAATGTGGGGGTGCTGTCAATTACAGTACATATACAGTAGGTTGGGAGGGAAAGTGAGAAGAAACTGTATAGTTGACGCACTAGGAAAGATTGACCTATCTTAAAATATAACCTTTATTGAATATACGTTAAAATATATATTTTTATTTTTATTGACCCAAACTACAGTGAAACATAAGAGTTAAAATCAGACAGACTAACAAATACGTGAACCTACAAGAGAGGAAATGGTGAATAAAAAGATGTAAAAAGCGTGTCCTACGTGTGTCTTGTGCAAATATCTCTCATAAGATTACTGTATCTATTCACATGTTACCAATATTTGGTCCATTATAGATGCAGTTCTATTGGTCTAATGGCTGTTGCAGCGAATAGTAATAATTATAATTCCAATGAGTCAGTATTAATTTATATGTATCTAATCACTCCACAAAAGTATCCCCTGAGAAATTCTCCTAAATATAGGGACTGTGAGTGTCAATAGATGTGAATATAGAGATTAAATCCACTAGAGAGTTGGTTAGATAATTTGTATCACCAATTATCGCCGTTATGTTTATACATAATAAACTCCTAGACCAGGGTCAGCTGAGGAGTGGGTATCTTTGTCTCAAAATTATTATGGCACAAAGATATAATATCTCACACTCACTATCAGTGTTATTACACACACAATTATCTGGATATATATATGGGGAAGGTTGGCTTAAGGGATATGGCAGTCCCCACTTCTGTGTGGATCTTTTAAGGGATATAGCAGTCCCAATTCAGATTTCCAATGACCCACAAATATTTCCACCCTAAATAGGTTCTGTGTACTTCAAATCAAATTTGCTTACGGGATATGGCAGTCCCCCTTTACCAATGTGGGTCTTTTTAGGGGATATAGCAATCCCAATATTACTCTCCAATAACCCACATGCGTTTCCAACGTAAACATGCACTATGTGCTTCAATATATTACAGCAGCCTACATTTACTCTCTGTTTATTTATTTCATTCAGAGATATGAAATTGTATTTCTCAAGTAAATAATGCTCCTAGTTACAGTGTACATCAACCCCATATATTATATCTCTTTATATTATGTCCTTTTCAAGATGTGATTAAACATAAAGTGTAGGGTAGTGCCTATATACAGTGGTACTTTGTATCCACTATACTATTAAATATCGTGGTTTTAAAGAAACATTGGTTAGATACCCACTGGAGACTGGTGGAATTTATAGCTTCCACAATTTGTACAATCTTCTAATAATAGCTATTTCAGTGTTCTATTAATTCGACAGCTGCCTTTCAGTTCTAAGTGTTGCCATATTATTGGCTACAATATAGTATATTCATATTACACTGTTCCAGTGTTCAATCATACAGCCACCATCTGGTTTTAAGAGTTACCAAATTGTTTGCAACAATGTAATGTATCAGTGTTGTTACTATCACAGTCCCTTGATTTCCTGAGAATGTCTCATTATAGCAACTTAATGTAAATATAGTGCAACACAGATACTGCAGCTGGTGTCTAAAGCAGTTAAAGTAGGTTACTTCAAATTAATATGATTAAAGTTACCAGCATATATTAATACGGGTGACCTATGATCATGTATGAGAATACAGATTTTCAGCTATTCACAGCAGCTTTCTATATCAATGACAGTCAGCTGTTGTCAATGTATATTATCTAAGACATCAGCTGCTGTCAGCATGTAGTATTCAAGGTATTAGTTACAGATTGTTATCTGAGGCACTTTGTTGCAAATTCTGATAATAAGTATCCTATCCTCCAGCATAGATATCTAATTCTGGACAGCCTAGTATGATCTCTCTAGTGGTTGAATTTAACAGCCATAGTGATATAGATATTAATACATTTGTTTTTGTTGTTATATATTCATATATTCAGACACACGCAGGCACGCTGTGCCCTACACGCGTGTTTCACTGCACTAACGGAAGCTTCATCAGGGAGCAACACGAGCGCCTTCCCTGAACGGAAATAAATCAGATTTGCGTAGACCAATCATCACATAGCTATAAGTCATGTGCGACTGCCAGCCTATCTCTATCTCGTATGTCTTGGAGGGTCACGTGTGGCCACCGGCCAATAGGTCGCGGTCACGTGATACCTTTCTCCAATCAGGGCCCGCAAATCTCAGTCAGAGAGTGACTTACATAATATCCACGGGACGGGGATTTCATTCTCACCGCACCCCGGTACCTGTATATATTCAACATGAGCTTACGATTCCCACGGACATCATATTTATTGATTCCATTTACCACTGTGTTGTCCCCGCATCCTACGGTATATCACCAATCCTAATTCATCTGATTGGTTCCTAATGCCCACATCTCTATTCCAATCGATATATGGATGTATATACCGGTCACAGGGTCGGTGCATTCTCATTGGGTTCTGTCACATATACAGCCTGGAACATGTATTCCTATAACCTAGGCTGCATCTCCCATTATGGTACATATTAACCCACAAAGTACCACTATAAATTCATTAAATGTCTCATTTTAGCTTTATTAATATCACTAGGAATTATTCCATCTTTCCGGAGTGTAGAGATGAAAGATAAAAATATAAGGAATGTATTATAAAAATAGATAAATAGGAGGCTACAGAGCAACAAATTAATAAAATTAAGAATATGAAGAATATGAAAAAGTGATGGAGAGCTGTCCTAGTAGTTTATATCCATATTGATTCTCGTCCCTTTATTGTCATTATCTATATATAGTATATAAAACAATAAGTCCAATTAATTGGTATTATAATTAATGTAATTAATACCTAATTATACATACATGCTATTGTCTATAAATTGTCGTTTCTCATTGTTTTGTATATATTTAATATCCCTCATTTAGCGAGGGTAAATGTTTTAAAGCAAATCATTATCAGGAGTTCGACCACCCAATGGTGACATCACATTTCCCATACAGGTAAGTATATTTCAAAAGATAGACATCCACACGAACTACCTGTGCATCCCAGGAACCTAATGCCTAGCGTGGTCCACTGGGTATGTAAGCATCCATTCCTAACCAGTCATGTACTTCCAAGGGTCCAATCATCGGATAATAAAATCTAATTTATTGTGACAGTGGATATGTAAGGACATGAATATCTAGATAATTCTATCCAAGTCATCAGAACATATTGTATGTATTGATCTAATAAATTCATGTACAGTATGTCTATTTTCTAGTTGTGTGTTATTATATATAGATGTAGTTCTTCCATCTGGTATCAACTTAGGTAAGTATCTGTAATAAATTCCGTCCATCATAGGTACGGTAACTATCAGACCATAATCTAGATAATTATCAGAGAGTATCCTATTATGATATCTATTTTCATTTATTGTGGTTTCATTCATCAAGGGACAGAGATGAACAACACATCTGTCCACTGGATCCTGAATGGGCTAGAGAGTGCCAAAATAGTGAAGGAATTTAATATAATCTCTAAAAAGTGGTGAAAGAAGAGGTGATTACATATAGAATTAGTGATGTATGATGAGGCATAAATACACCTCAACTGTTGTGAGCCTTAGATTATCAGTAACAAAAACCTTTAAATGTGAAAGGTAAAAGGTGATAACAACTGGTGAGATGATAGTGACACAAAAAATTGTTGTAAAAAACTGTGCAGAAAACAGTGTACAGATGTATCCTCATACAGCGTTGCTCATAGCGCACTATTTAGGGTCCTGTGTCGCGAGTTGGAAATAACGTTATGGCGTGCGTTATGTCCCGCGCCATGTAATACACAGTTTAACCGCTGGGTGGCGAATGCTCCACGTTGAGACTACAGTGTTGAATACAATGCTGTGGCAGTAAGCAGTGATCTGTGAAAGGCTGGCCAATCACGTTCTTACCTTTATAAAAAAAATCCCTTTCCACAAATTACAGTGCCACGCTGCCGCCCGTTCAGTCAATTAATTTTTTCGTTACATTGTGTACAAAATTCCGGATAGCATTAATATGACTCCCAGATGGTCTACAGCCACACTGCCACCCGATCACGCTAGATATGGATATTGTCATTATAGTATTAGCATAACAGCATTCATATTTCGGACTAGCTTCGGCAGAAATATTGAATGCAAAGTGCACTGGGTCCCTACTGTACCTCATGATGGTATCCGTATTCAATCCGTTTACATTTTTTTTAAAGCACTCAGATACAACACATCACATATATACCCGGAGGGCCTGCCTGTATCGTGGTCGGCTGTGGCCTATCGAGAACAGCATCCGCCTGCAATGCTTGCACTCGTGGGTTCGATACCCATTAGTGCTTGATTACTGCTAGGGACAATGTTAAAGTTGTGGCTGATGCGTTGACCATAATTTTTTTTTGAGTATTTAGATATTCTCGGGCGCCCTCCTTCACACCTGCAACACTCCCCCCCCCCCCCGAGACCCATCTAAACCTAGACGCCGCTATCATCCCCCCTAGTCACCCCGCGGCCTGTCTAAATGTAGACGCGTAGCTATATACCCCAGTTAAGAGCGGTCTGCCGCCGGTATTCTATTTTTCACCGTGGCACTAGAAGTAACACAATGCCCTTGCACTGCTCCCTGCTCTGGTAGCACTGGAACCCCCTTCGTGCCCCAACCCATGTCTGTCAGCACCCTCGGGCGCCCTCCTTCACACCTGCCACACTGCCCCCCTGAGACCCATCTAAACCTAGACGCCGCCACCATCCCCCCTAGTCACCCTGCCGCCTGTCTAAATTTAGACGCGTAGCTATACACCCCAGTTAAGAGCGGTCTGCCGCCGGTATTCTATTTTTCACCGTGGCACTAGAAGTAACACAATGCCCTTGCACTGCTCTCCGCTCTGGTAGCACTGGAACCCCCTTCGTGTCCCCTCCAATGTCTGTCAGCACCCTCGGGCACCCTCCTTCACACCTGCAACACTGCCCCCCCGAAACCCATCTAAACCTAGACGCCGCCACCATCCCCCCTAGTCACCCCGCCGCCTGTCTAAATTTAGACGCGTAGCTATACACCCCAGTTAAGAGCGGTCTGCCGCCGGTATTCTATTTTTCACCGTGGCACTAGAAGTAACACAATGCCCTTGCACTGCTCCCCGCTCTGGTAGCACTGGAACCCCCTTCGTGCCCCAACCCATGTCTGTCAGCACCCTCGGGCGCCCTCCTTCACACCTGCCACACTGCCCCCCCGAGACCCATCTAAACCTAGACGCCGCCACCATCCCCCCTAGTTACCCCGCCGCTTGTCTAAATTTAGACGCGTAGCTATACACTCCAGTTAAGAGCGGTCTGCCGCCGGTATTCTATTTTTCACCGTGGCACTAGAAGTAACACAATGCCCTTGCACTGCTCCCCGCTCTGGTAGCACTGGAACCCCCTTCGTGCCCCAACCCATGTCTTTCAGCACCCTCGGGCGCCCTCCTTCACACCTGCCACACTGCCCCCCCGAGACCCATCTAAACCTAGACGCCGCCACCATCCCCCCTAGTCACCCCGCCGCCTGTCTAAATTTAGACGCGTAGCTATACACCCCAGTTAAGAGCGGTCTGCCGCCGGTATTATACTGTATTTTTCACCGTGGCACTAGAAGTAACACAATGCCCTTGCACTGCTCCCTGCTCTGGTAGCACTGGAACCCCCTTCGTGCCCCCACCAATGTCTGTCAGCACCCTTGAACACCCTCCTTCACACCTGCCACACTGCCCCCCCGAGACCCATCTAAACCTAGACACCAATATCATCCCCCCTAGTCACCCCGCCGCCTTTCTAAATGCAGACGCGTAGCTATACACCCCAGTTAAGAGCGGTCTGCCGCCGGTATTCTATTTTTCACCGTGGCACTAGAAGTAACACAATGCCCTTGCACTGCTCCCCACTCTGGTAGCACTGGAACCCCCTTCGTGCCCCAACCCATATCTTTCAGCACCCTCAGGCACCCTCCTTCACACCTGCCACACTGCCCCCCCAAGACCCATCTAAACCTAGACGCCGCCACCATCCCCCCTAGTCACCCCGCCGCCTGTCTAAATGTAGACGCGTAGCTATACACCCCAGTTAAGAGCGGTCTGCCGCCGGTATTCTATTTTTCACCGTGGCACTAGAAGTAACACAATGCCCTTGCACTGCTCCCCACTCTGGTAGCACTGGAACCCCCTTCGTGCCCCCACCCATGTCTGTCAGCACCCTCGGGCGCCCTACTTCACACCTGCTACATTGCCCCCCCGAGACCCATCTAAACCTAGACGCCGCCACCATCCCCCCTAGTCACCCCGCCGCCTGTCTAAATTTAGACGCGTAGCTATACACCCCAGTTAAGAGCGGTCTGCCGCCGGTATTCTATTTTTCACCGTGGCACTAGAAGTAACACAATGCCCTTGCACTGCTCCCCGCTCTGGTAGCACTGGAACCCCCTTCGTGTCCCCTCCCATGTCTGTCAGCACCCTCGGGTGCCCTCCTTCACACCTGCAACACTGCCCCCCCGAGACCCATCTAAACCTAGATGCTGCCACCATCCCCCCTAGTCACCCCGCCGCCTGTCTAAATGTAGACTCGTAGCTATACACCCCAGTTAAGAGCGGTCTGCCGCCGGTATTCTATTTTTCACCGTGGCACTAGAAGTAACACAATGCCCTTGCACTGCTCCCCGCTCTGGTAGCACTGGAACCCCCTTCGTGCCCCACCAATGTCTGTCAGCACCCTCGGGCGCCCTCCTTCATACCTGCCACACTGCCCCCCCCCGAGACCCATCTAAACCTAGACGCCGCCACGATCCCCCCTAGTCACCCCGCCGCCTGTCTAAATTTAGACGCGTAGCTATACACCCCAGTTAAGAGCGGTCTGCCGCCGGTATTCTATTTTTCACCGTGGCACTAGAAGTAACACAATGCCCTTGCACTGCTCCCCGCTCTGGTAGCACTGGAACCCCCTTCGTGTCCCCTCCCATGTCTGTCAGCACCCTCGGGCGCCCTCCTTCACACCTGCAACACTGCCCCCCCGAGACCCATCTAAACCTAGATGCGGCCACCATCCCCCCTAGTCACCACGCCGCCTGTCTAAATTTAGACGCGTAGCTATACACCCCAGTTAAGAGCGGTCTGCCGCCGGTATTCTATTTTTCACCGTGGCACTAGAAGTAACACAATGCTCTTGCACTGCTCCCCGCTCTGGTAGCACTGGAACCCCCTTCGTGTCCCCTCCCATGTCTGTCAGCACCCTCGGGCGCCCTCCTTCACACCTGCAACACTGCCCCCCCGAGACCCATCTAAACCTAGATGCGGCCACCATCCCCCCTAGTCACCCCGCCGCCTGTCTAAATTTAGACGCGTAGCTATACACCCCAGTTAAGAGCGGTCTGCCGCCGGTATTCTATTTTTCACCGTGGCACTAGAAGTAACACAATGCTCTTGCACTGCTCCCCGCTCTGGTAGCACTGGAACCCCCTTCGTGTCCCCTCCCATGTCTGTCAGCACCCTCGGGCGCCCTCCTTCACACCTGCAACACTGCCCCCCCGAGACCCATCTAAACCTAGACGCTGCCACCATCCCCCCTAGTCACCCCGCTGACTGTCTTGAATTACAGTAGCCATTGGAGTAACATAACATTTTCCTGATGTTTATACTGAGGGTATGGATGTCTGCTGTTGAGAGTTCAGCACCTTGAGAAAGCCATGACTACTACATATCATATATTTACTGTATATATATATATTTATAGATATATATATATATATATATATATATATGGAAAAGACAAGGGGGGAGGGACAAGCGCCTAATAGTGCAGTAACTTCACACCAAATTAGGTTGTTTATAATATCGTATCTATAGGTAATCTGCGTACCAGAAATGTGATCTTTAGTGGGCACATCAAACGTTATAGTAGCCGGTATTCTACACCACAATTGGTACCCAGGTTGGACGTCAATATGGATATTTTCCAAACCATCAATTTGCAAATGCGCTGGTCTGTAATTAATCAGAACGAGAGACGCCTCTCATAGTGCAGAGATTACTTTATAAATATATTGGAGTTCATGGAAAACGATAGGTATTAAGCGTACCAGAATATAAACACCAAACAGCTTTTAAATATGGTCTTTTTTCTCAAGAGCGACTTTCCTTCATGCGGTTATAGAATATCACACTTCGTGTTTCGCCATGTATGAATAAATATCACAGGCTAAAAAACATAGGTTTTAATTCATGTGGTGAAAAGTGAACATAAAAAACTTTTTTTCAAAAAAAGAACTTCATAAAGCTTATCTGGATAATCCGAGATTTTTTCCAGTAGTCCGGGGTATATCCACCGTGAATGTCTGGGTCAGGGGTGTTCAGAACAGGTCCTCAACGCGTTTCACCTGTAAAGGCTTCCTCAGGAGTGTCTATAGGGACTAACCATGTTCTAACTGTTTTTATCCCCTTATGAGGTTAGTGGGCGGCACCCAATTATGTAAATCACTTCCGGTTTTGACAACTCATATGAGGTATCAAAAGGAGCGATTCATAAACATATAGAGTAGCTATCAACAGAGTGTATTCATAGACATAAAATAGAAGACATTTTTTGTAACAGTAATAGATATAATTGTGTTGACTGCAGACCGGAAGTCGCGTTAAACGCGATGTTCGTATATCCGGAAATGACGTACCGGAAGTAACATGTCCGGAGGT
Organism: Pseudophryne corroboree; assembly: GCF_028390025.1. Classification (NCBI taxonomy): domain Eukaryota; kingdom Metazoa; phylum Chordata; class Amphibia; order Anura; family Myobatrachidae; genus Pseudophryne; species Pseudophryne corroboree. The sequence goes on from NC_086445.1 coordinate 309,957,790, forward strand.
GCATACATTACAGATTGTCAGATTACACTGTTATAGGCACGTAGCGCGTAGCGGGCACGTGACCGAGGGTGACCCGCACGACGCTGTGTGTACGGAAAACTCCACGTGCAAACCGGAAGTGGGCATGTTCATGTGGAACGCAGTACTGGTGGAACGCAAAGCTTAACCAGGAAAACATATTGAAATGTGAAAATCAGGAAAGAACATGTATTAATTTACAAAATAGCTGCAAAGAGACATATTGTAATGCTAATAAAATATGCAATTAAAATCTTATATGCACACAGAAGGTATCAATGACCGGAAGTACGGTTTTTATGGGGGAGTTTGAACCGCACATGGAACGCAACCCTAGGCAAACGTGCTTCCATGTATTTACTGAATGATTTTTTTAAATAAAAAATTGATATTAACTAACATCAAAAAGTATTGGACCACATGGGTAAAATTTTTTCATGTTGATTCATATGAGAACTTGTCAGTTGTAATGTTTGGGGCATAAAACTCAATTCATTAGTAATCAAAAAATATATAATGTTTAACTGGAAAAAAGGAAGAAATGTATTTCAGTATAAGAGAGGTCATGAATGAAATATGGATTTAAAGGAAAGGGGCAATTTCGTATCCTTCATTATGACCTGATGGGCTCAAGGTGTTTAGAGTAAATATCCAGTACATTTCTCGTTGAGACAACAGTTTTGGGAGATCTCCACCTCTTGTTCCTAATGTGACTTTTTCCAAACCTTTAAACGTAAAGGTGTCTGTATTAGAGCAATGATGAGTAAGGAAATGGTTTGATAGTGGGTGGCTCTCCACTTTGTTTTTGATGTTGCGGAGGTGTTCCTGTATCCTCAATTTAAGAGGACGTTTGGTCTTGCCAACGTATTTTAGTCCACATCCACATTCTGCCAGGTAAATTACAGAGGTTGTATTGCAATTGATAAATTGTTTTGTTTTAAATTCTGTTTTGTTTGATGAGTCATGAAAGGTTTTCCTATTAGGGTGCACAAATTTGCAGACGATACATCTTCCACATTTGTATGTTCCTGTGCAACTGGGCATAGTCTGGGTGCTATTTTTTATTGATGTTTTTAGCTGACTTGGAGCGAGGATTTCTTTCAAGTTTCTTGATTTTTTAAAAATAATTTCCGGACGGTCTGGAAGTAATTGATTCAGTATTGCGTCCATTTTAAGAATGTGCCAATGTTTGGTGAAGATGTTTCGGATCTTTTTTTCATTGCTATTGTATTGTGTAATGAAAGGAGCTGCAAATTTTCTCTTTTGGTTCCTAATCTTTATTTCCAAAAGATCTTTCTGTTCCAGATTGTTTCCTTTACTCCGGGCAGTGTCGAGGATACTTTCTGGATATCCACGTTCTCTGAACCTATTTATATAGATTTCTGATTGTTCTTTATAAGTGTCCGGATCTGTACAGTTGCGTTTGATTCGATATAATTGTGAATATGGTATATTGTTCTTCCAATTGGTGGTGTGGGCACTGTTATAGTGTAAGTAACTATTTGTGTCAACTGGTTTGATGTAGTTTTTAGTGATGATCTTGTTTCCTTCAGTGGTGAGTACCAGGTCCAGGAATTCCACCTGGGTTCTACTGCTCGTATAGGTGAATTTCAGATTGAAGGTATTATCTTGTAATTGCTCCATGAATTCAGCGAATGATTCTTCCGTTCCTTCCCAGATTAAAATTATATCGTCGATGTATCTTTTAAAGAGACGAATGTTGGTGTGGAAAAGAGGATTGTTGAAGATATGTTGTTCTTCCCACATACCCATTAGTATGTTCGCGTAACTGGGTGCAAATACTGTGCCCATTGCAGTACCGCGGGTCTGTATGTAAAATTGATCTAAGAATTTGAAGTAGTTATGGGTCAGAGTGAAGTGGATAAGTTGGCAGATGAATTTTTTGTGAAGTTCAGTGATTTCCGAATCTTTCTCCAGTATTTCAGAACACGCCTTGATTCCTTTGTCGTGTATGATGCTAGTATACAACGATTGAACGTCTATGGTGGTCCAGATGTAGTTCTCATTCCATTCGAAATTTTTTAAAAGATTCAGAATGTTGGTGGTGTCTTTCAAAAAGGCTGGTAGTCCAGTGACATGAGGTTTAAGGAACACGTCTATATATTCAGATAAGTGTGAGGTCAACGATTCAATGCCGGCTATTATTGGTCTCCCGGGTGGTGATTCTAAATCCTTATGTATCTTGGGTAAGTGATACATAATAGGTATGATGGGATTGTTTATCATTAGGTATTGAAACTCGTCCTTAGTGATGATATTGTTGTGTAATCCCTGAACTAATATATGTCTTAATTCAGTAGTAAATTCTTCCGTTGGATCTTTACTCAGTGGTTTATATGATGTTTCGTCATCAAGAAGTCTTCTTGCTTCCTTAATGTAGATGTCGCGGTCCTGAATAACAAGGCCTCCACCTTTATCTGCCGGTCTTAGAATGATTTCTTCATTTTCTTTGAGTTCTTTTAAGGCCAGTTTTTCCGCTTTCGTGAGATTGAATTTCTTAATTTCCGGGTCCTTTTGGTCTATTAAATCCTTTTTTACTAGATCGTAAAAAATGTTTAGATGGGCCCCTTTAGACTCAAGTGGGTAGTATTTTGATGGTTGCTTTAATCCGGATTTATTGGTTTCGTAATTAGAGATAATTGCATTGTCTTTTCTGGCAAAGTGTCTTTTGAGTGTTAATTTTCTGATATATTTGTTCAGGTCGATAAATGTCTGAAATTTATTCGGTTTCTGTATAGGGGCAAAAGTTACTCCTTTACTCAGCAATGAGATTTGCGATTGAGTTAAAGGATGCTTAGAAAGATTAAAGATTCCTGTTTCACTCAAGTTGGAGGTTACTTGTGATTTTTCTTTCTTGGATTTTCTTCTTCCGCCTCGTTTTCCTCGTCTCGTTGTCTTTGTTTTAAAGGAGATGCCAGTCTTACATTTTCTTTTAGTCTCGTTTGTTGGTCCCTGTCTCTGTATGGTCTTATTGGGTTTTTGGATAAAAAACTCTGTTCTGTCGATGTACTTGCATGGTCTTCCACTGGGTGTCTGTTGATATTTATGTACCTGTTGGTAATTCTGCTTTCTTCTCTGTTGGTTTTTTTGTGAAATGAGGTTGATCTTGATCTGTTTTGGTTCCATCTTTGTGTTTTATTTCTATTAATCATGCGGCCTCTTTCTCTGCTGTGGGATTGGAATCTGGACCAATTTTTAACCCGTTTATTTTCATAGTCCAATTTGTCCCTATAGAACTTAATTTCCTTGTTCCGAATCACCTCTTCTTCAACTTTTTCTAACTTTTTGTTGAGAACTTTCTCATTTATTTTGTATTCTTCGTTATCCTTATGCTTGGTGAGTGACTCTTCTTTATTTCTAATGTCGAGCTCTAATGCTGTTAGGGTGTTTTTCTTCTCTTTTATAATTAATTTCATAAGGTCGAGAGAGCATGTGTGTAGGATTCTATCCCATTCATCTATGAATTCCGTGTTGTCAATTCCGAAGGTGGTTTTTTTTAGGAGTCTTAATCCTCTAGGGATTCTGTCAACTTTGAGATAGTGCTCCAAACCCTTAATGTCCCACCAAGTTTTGGTTTCTTTAATAAGTGATTTTTCTATTTCCCAAAACAGTGAGTCTAGGCTGTCGTTAATTATTGTGGTGTTTGGAGTACCCTCTTCATTGAATACCTTCTGGCATAGCTCAGATCTCTTTTTGTTTAAACCACATAAACGTAGCATATTAAACAGAGATAAGAAAATATGGTACAATTACAAAGTGAGTGATCTATTATATACAATAAAGAAGGGAGTGCTGCTCCAACTTATAACCTAATAGGAAAAGTTTTGATCATAGAATTTAGTTGGTGCGCTACTTTCCTTCTTGATTAGTGAATTCAAAAAATGTCTTAGGTTTATCAACTTGCACTTTGGTTCCACAGGGTATTCCTGTAGATGGCAGCTCAGTCCTTCAAAGTGTCACTAGGTTTAGTGACAAATAAATCTGGAAAAGACAAGGGGGGAGGGACAAGCGCCTAATAGTGCAGTAACTTCACACCAAATTAGGTTGTTTATAATATCGTATCTATAGGTAATCTGCGTGCCAGAAATGTGATCTTTAGTGGGCACATCAAACGTTATAGTAGCCGGTATTCTACACCACAATTGGTCCCCAGGTTGGACGCCAATATGGATATTTTCCAAACCATCAATTTGCAAATGCGCTGGTCTGTAATTAATCAGAACGAGAGACGCCTCTCATAGTGCAGAGATTACTTTATAAATATATTGGAGTTCATGGAAAACGATAGGTATTAAGCGTACCAGAATATAAACACCAAACAGCTTTTAAATATGGTCTTTTTTCTCAAGAGCGACTTTCCTTCATGCGGTAATAGAATATCACACTTCGTGTTTCGCCATGGATGAATAAATATCACAGGCTAAAAAACATAGGTTTTAATTCATGTGGTGAAAAGTGAACATAAAAAACTTTTTTTCAAAAAAAGAACTTCATAAAGCTTATCTGGATAATCCGAGATTTTTTCCAGTAGTCCGGGGTATATCCACCGTGAATGTCTGGGTCAGGGGTGTTCAGAACAGGTCCTCAACGCGTTTCACCTGTAAAGGCTTCCTCAGGAGTGTCTATAGGGACTAACCATGTTCTAACTGTTTTTATCCCCTTATGAGGTTAGTGGGCGGCACCCAATTATGTAAATCACTTCCGGTTTTGACAACTCATATGAGGTATCAAAAGGAGCGATTCATAAACATATAGAGTAGCTATCAACAGAGTGTATTCATAGACATAAAATAGAAGACATTTTTTGTAACAGTAATAGATATAATTGTGTTGACTGCAGACCGGAAGTCGCGTTAAACGCGATGTTCGTATATCCGGAAATGACGTACCGGAAGTAACATGTCCGGAGGTGCATACATTACAGATTGTCAGATTACACTGTTATAGGCACGTAGCGCGTAGCGGGCACGTGACCGAGGGTGACCCGCACGACGCTGTGTGTACGGAAAACTCCACGTGCAAACCGGAAGTGGGCATGTTCATGTGGAACGCAGTACTGGTGGAACGCAAAGCTTAACCAGGAAAACATATTGAAATGTGAAAATCAGGAAAGAACATGTATTAATTTACAAAATAGCTGCAAAGAGACATATTGTAATGCTAATAAAATATGCAATTAAAATCTTATATGCACACAGAAGGTATCAATGACCGGAAGTACGGTTTTTATGGGGGAGTTTGAACCGCACATGGAACGCAACCCTAGGCAAACGTGCTTCCATGTATTTACTGAATGATTTTTTTAAATAAAAAATTGATATTAACTAACATCAAAAAGTATTGGACCACATGGGTAAAATTTTTTCATGTTGATTCATATGAGAACTTGTCAGTTGTAATGTTTGGGGCATAAAACTCAATTCATTAGTAATCAAAAAATATATAATGTTTAACTGGAAAAAAGGAAGAAATGTATTTCAGTATAAGAGAGGTCATGAATGAAATATGGATTTAAAGGAAAGGGGCAATTTCGTATCCTTCATTATGACCTGATGGGCTCAAGGTGTTTAGAGTAAATATCCAGTACATTTCTCGTTGAGACAACAGTTTTGGGAGATCTCCACCTCTTGTTCCTAATGTGACTTTTTCCAAACCTTTAAACGTAAAGGTGTCTGTATTAGAGCAATGATGAGTAAGGAAATGGTTTGATAGTGGGTGGCTCTCCACTTTGTTTTTGATGTTGCGGAGGTGTTCCTGTATCCTCAATTTAAGAGGACGTTTGGTCTTGCCAACGTATTTTAGTCCACATCCACATTCTGCCAGGTAAATTACAGAGGTTGTATTGCAATTGATAAATTGTTTTGTTTTAAATTCTGTTTTGTTTGATGAGTCATGAAAGGTTTTCCTATTAGGGTGCACAAATTTGCAGACAATACATCTTCCACATTTGTATGTTCCTGTGCAACTGGGCATAGTCTGGGTGCTATTTTTTATTGATGTTTTTAGCTGACTTGGAGCGAGGATTTATTTCAAGTTTCTTGATTTTTTAAAAATAATTTCCGGACGGTCTGGAAGTAATTGATTCAGTATCGGGTCCATTTTAAGAATGTGCCAATGTTTGGTGAAGATGTTTCGGATCTTTTTTTCATTGCTATTGTATTGTGTAATGAAAGGAGCTGCAAATTTTCTCTTTTGGTTCCTAATCTTTATTTCCAAAAGATCTTTCTGTTCCAGATTGTTTCCTTTACTCCGGGCAGTGTCGAGGATACTTTCTGGATATCCACGTTCTCTGAACCTATTTATATAGATTTCTGATTGTTCTTTATAAGTGTCCGGATCTGTACAGTTGCGTTTGATTCGATATAATTGTGAATATGGTATATTGTTCTTCCAATTGGTGGTGTGGGCACTGTTATAGTGTAAGTAACTATTTGTGTCAACTGGTTTGATGTAGTTTTTAGTGATGATCTTGTTTCCTTCAGTGGTGAGTACCAGGTCCAGGAATTCCACCTGGGTTCTACTGCTCGTATAGGTGAATTTCAGATTGAAGGTATTATCTTGTAATTGCTCCATGAATTCAGCGAATGATTCTTCCGTTCCTTCCCAGATTAAAATTATATCGTCGATGTATCTTTTAAAGAGACGAATGTTGGTGTGGAAAAGAGGATTGTTGAAGATATGTTGTTCTTCCCACATACCCATTAGTATGTTCGCGTAACTGGGTGCAAATACTGTGCCCATTGCAGTACCGCGGGTCTGTATGTAAAATTGATCTAAGAATTTGAAGTAGTTATGGGTCAGAGTGAAGTGGATAAGTTGGCAGATGAATTTTTTGTGAAGTTCAGTGATTTCCGAATCTTTCTCCAGTATTTCAGAACACGCCTTGATTCCTTTGTCGTGTATGATGCTAGTATACAACGATTGAACGTCTATGGTGGTCCAGATGTAGTTCTCATTCCATTCGAAATTTTTTAAAAGATTCAGAATGTTGGTGGTGTCTTTCAAAAAGGCTGGTAGTCCAGTGACATGAGGTTTAAGGAACACGTCTATATATTCAGATAAGTGTGAGGTCAACGATTCAATGCCGGCTATTATTGGTCTCCCGGGTGGTGATTCTAAATCCTTATGTATCTTGGGTAAGTGATACATAATAGGTATGATGGGATTGTTTATCATTAGGTATTGAAACTCGTCCTTAGTGATGATATTGTTGTGTAATCCCTGAACTAATATATGTCTTAATTCAGTAGTAAATTCTTCCGTTGGATCTTTACTCAGTGGTTTATATGATGTTTCGTCATCAAGAAGTCTTCTTGCTTCCTTAATGTAGATGTCGCGGTCCTGAATAACAAGGCCTCCACCTTTATCTGCCGGTCTTAGAATGATTTCTTCATTTTCTTTGAGTTCTTTTAAGGCCAGTTTTTCCGCTTTCGTGAGATTGAATTTCTTAATTTCCGGGTCCTTTTGGTCTATTAAATCCTTTTTTACTAGATCGTAAAAAATGTTTAGATGGGCCCCTTTAGACTCAAGTGGATAGTATTTTGATGGTTGCTTTAATCCGGATTTATTGGTTTCGTAATTAGAGATAATTGCATTGTCTTTTCTGGCAAAGTGTCTTTTGAGTGTTAATTTTCTGATATATTTGTTCAGGTCGATAAATGTCTGAAATTTATTCGGTTTCTGTATAGGGGCAAAAGTTACTCCTTTACTCAGCAATGAGATTTGCGATTGAGTTAAAGGATGCTTAGAAAGATTAAAGATTCCTGTTTCACTCAAGTTGGAGGTTACTTGTGATTTTTCTTTCTTGGATTTTCTTCTTCCGCCTCGTTTTCCTCGTCTCGTTGTCTTCGTTTTAAAGGAGATGCCAGTCTTACATTTTCTTTTAGTCTCGTTTGTTGGTCCCTGTCTCTGTATGGTCTTATTGGGTTTTTGGATAAAAAACTCTGTTCTGTCGATGTACTTGCATGGTCTTCCACTGGGTGTCTGTTGATATTTATGTACCTGTTGGTAATTCTGCTTTCTTCTCTGTTGGTTTTTTTGTGAAATGAGGTTGATCTTGATCTGTTTTGGTTCCATCTTTGTGTTTTATTTCTATTAATCATGCGGCCTCTTTCTCTGCTGTGGGATTGGAATCTGGACCAATTTTTAACCCGTTTATTTTCATAGTCCAATTTGTCCCTATAGAACTTAATTTCCTTGTTCCGAATCACCTCTTCTTCAACTTTTTCTAACTTTTTGTTGAGAACTTTCTCATTTATTTTGTATTCTTCGTTATCCTTATGCTTGGTGAGTGACTCTTCTTTATTTCTAATGTCGAGCTCTAATGCTGTTAGGGTGTTTTTCTTCTCTTTTATAATTAATTTCATAAGGTCGAGAGAGCATGTGTGTAGGATTCTATCCCATTCATCTATGAATTCCGTGTTGTCAATTCCGAAGGTGGGTTTTTTTAGGAGTCTTAATCCTCTAGGGATTCTGTCAACTTTGAGATAGTGCTCCAAACCCTTAATGTCCCACCAAGTTTTGGTTTCTTTAATAAGTGATTTTTCTATTTCCCAAAACAGTGAGTCTAGGCTGTCGTTAATTATTGTGGTGTTTGGAGTACCCTCTTCATTGAATACCTTCTGGCATAGCTCAGATCTCTTTTTGTTTAAACCACATAAACGTAGCATATTAAACAGAGATAAGAAAATATGGTACAATTACAAAGTGAGTGATCTATTATATACAATAAAGAAGGGAGTGCTGCTCCAACTTATAACCTAATAGGAAAAGTTTTGATCATAGAATTTAGTTGGTGCGCTACTTTCCTTCTTGATTAGTGAATTCAAAAAATGTCTTAGGTTTATCAACTTGCACTTTGGTTCCACAGGGTATTCCTGTAGATGGCAGCTCAGTCCTTCAAAGTGTCACTAGGTTTAGTGACAAATAAATCTGGAAAAGACAAGGGGGGAGGGACAAGCGCCTAATAGTGCAGTAACTTCACACCAAATTAGGTTGTTTATAATATCGTATCTATAGGTAATCTGCGTACCAGAAATGTGATCTTTAGTGGGCACATCAAACGTTATAGTAGCCGGTATTCTACACCACAATTGGTCCCCAGGTTGGACGTCAATATGGATATTTTCCAAACCATCAATTTGCAAATGCGCTGGTCTGTAATTAATCAGAACGAGAGACGCCTCTCATAGTGCAGAGATTACTTTATAAATATATTGGAGTTCATGGAAAACGATAGGTATTAAGCGTACCAGAATATAAACACCAAACAGCTTTTAAATATGGTCTTTTTTCTCAAGAGCGACTTTCCTTCATGCGGTTATAGAATATCACACTTCGTGTTTCGCCATGTATGAATAAATATCACAGGCTAAAAAATATAGGTTTTAATTCATGTGGTGAAAAGTGAACATAAAAAACTTTTTTTCAAAAAAAGAACTTCATAAAGCTTATCTGGATAATCCGAGATTTTTTCCAGTAGTCCGGGGTATATCCACCGTGAATGTCTGGGTCAGGGGTGTTCAGAACAGGTCCTCAACGCGTTTCACCTGTAAAGGCTTCCTCAGGAGTGTCTATAGGGACTAACCATGTTCTAACTGTTTTTATCCCCTTATGAGGTTAGTGGGCGGCACCCAATTATGTAAATCACTTCCGGTTTTGACAACTCATATGAGGTATCAAAAGGAGCGATTCATAAACATATAGAGTAGCTATCAACAGAGTGTATTCATAGACATAAAATAGAAGACATTTTTTGTAACAGTAATAGATATAATTGTGTTGACTGCAGACCGGAAGTCGCGTTAAACGCGATGTTCGTATATCCGGAAATGACGTACCGGAAGTAACATGTCCGGAGGTGCATACATTACAGATTGTCAGATTACACTGTTATAGGCACGTAGCGCGTAGCGGGCACATGACCGAGGGTGACCCGCACGACGCTGTGTGTACGGAAAACTCCACGTGCAAACCGGAAGTGGGCATGTTCATGTGGAACGCAGTACTGGTGGAACGCAAAGCTTAACCAGGAAAACATATTGAAATGTGAAAATCAGGAAAGAACATGTATTAATTTACAAAATAGCTGCAAAGAGACATATTGTAATGCTAATAAAATATGCAATTAAAATCTTATATGCACACAGAAGGTATCAATGACCGGAAGTACGGTTTTTATGGGGGAGTTTGAACCGCACATGGAACGCAACCCTAGGCAAACGTGCTTCCATGTATTTACTGAATGATTTTTTTAAATAAAAAATTGATATTAACTAACATCAAAAAGTATTGGACCACATGGGTAAAAATTTTTCATGTTGATTCATATGAGAACTTGTCAGTTGTAATGTTTGGGGCATAAAACTCAATTCATTAGTAATCAAAAAATATATAATGTTTAACTGGAAAAAAGGAAGAAATGTATTTCAGTATAAGAGAGGTCATGAATGAAATATGGATTTAAAGGAAAGGGGCAATTTCGTATCCTTCATTATGACCTGATGGGCTCAAGGTGTTTAGAGTAAATATCCAGTACATTTCTCGTTGAGACAACAGTTTTGGTAGATCTCCACCTCTTGTTCCTAATGTGACTTTTTCCAAACCTTTAAACGTAAAGGTGTCTGTATTAGAGCAATGATGAGTAAGGAAATGGTTTGATAGTGGGTGGCTCTCCACTTTGTTTTTGATGTTGCGGAGGTGTTCCTGTATCCTCAATTTAAGAGGACGTTTGGTCTTGCCAACGTATTTTAGTCCACATCCACATTCTGCCAGGTAAATTACAGAGGTTGTATTGCAATTGATAAATTGTTTTGTTTTAAATTCTGTTTTGTTTGATGAGTCATGAAAGGTTTTCCTATTAGGGTGCACAAATTTGCAGACGATACATCTTCCACATTTGTATGTTCCTGTGCAACTGGGCATAGTCTGGGTGCTATTTTTTATTGATGTTTTTAGCTGACTTGGAGCGAGGATTTCTTTCAAGTTTCTTGATTTTTTAAAAATAATTTCCGGACGGTCTGGAAGTAATTGATTCAGTATCGGGTCCATTTTAAGAATGTGCCAATGTTTGGTGAAGATGTTTCGGATCTTTTTTTCATTGCTATTGTATTGTGTAATGAAAGGAGCTGCAAATTTTCTCTTTTGGTTCCTAATCTTTATTTCCAAAAGATCTTTCTGTTCCAGATTGTTTCCTTTACTCCGGGCAGTGTCGAGGATACTTTCTGGAGTATATACTGAGGGTATGGATGTCAGCTGTTGAGAGTTCAGCACCTTGAGAAAGCCATGACTACTACATATCATATATTTACTGTATATATATATATTTATAGATATATATATATATATATATATATATATATATACACACACACACACACAGTATACTGAGAGATAATATCATAGGGCAGTGATGTAGGATTTATTATTTATTATCAGTCTCTTATACAGTATAGCGCGGCTTATTCTGTTGCGCTTTCCAAAATACAAAGGTTTATTGCAGCTGCAGACAGTGTTCAGATTAGATAATGCGGGGCTGACCCTCCCCTGCTACGCTCCCCCCCCCAGCTACCTTAAATGTGTTATGAAAATATGGATCTTACTCCTACCACGTTTATTATATGAGAAGATTATGTACACAAATGTAATTATTTTCCAAAACAATGTATTTAAAGTACAACAATAGCAATCACTTTTTATATACTGTATCACATTACAGCAAATTATACTGACATTTATCATCTACAAAAATAAATTTTGCAAATATAATTTATCACATTAAATAATCTTTATTGAACTCATATTAAATCTAAATAAAAACTTTATTATATAAATTCCATTTATTACATTAACATAAAATCAAATAATGCATAGTAATTTATAACTATATTTATTATTTTATTATGTATGCATTAACAGTTTCTTATATAGAGCCTAAAAGTCCGTTCCGCTTCAGTACGTATTCAGTGACTTGAGGTGTAAAATCGTCCTTACCAAACCGTCCGGTTTCGGTACCACAAACAGTTTGTACTAACAACCCTTGTTTTGTAGCTGATTTGGAACTGTGTCAATGACCTGGCTCAGTACCAGAACTGATTCCTGTAGAATCATACTGTACTTGTTTTTGGAGAATGTGTTAAGCTTGATTTGAAAAATCTGTGAGGTAGGAGTTCATGAAACTATAGTCTGTACCCCTGTGCAATAATATATTTTACCCAGGGATGTAGGCAAGATGTCGCCCATATGTGACTGAAACCTTTTAACCGTGCTCCCACCTGCCTGTTCCTCAGCCAGTTTGGTCCACGGTCAGTCTGAAGGCTTTGAGGAAGCAGAACTGGAGTTTGGTTCCTGAGAACTTGTCACTGCAGTTATGCTGTTTTTTCCTGGACCCCCTCTGAATGTAGTGTAAAAACCCCTGTATTTCTTTATAAATTTTGCCATCCAAAACGATTGCAGTGTAGGGGCAGTATATTACTTAGTATCCGGTGTAGCTGCGGACGGAAGATACAGTATGTCTACTTACCCGCCATTGCCTTTGATATCCATGTATCCAAATCTCATCCTAAACCTCTGTTCCACGCTCTCTATGTACCCCATCTGTCTCACCCCTGTATGTCTACCCCTCCCCTTTAGAATGTAATCTCTCACGAGCAGGGCCCTCTTCCCTCATGTGCTTACCCTTTTATTACTTTAATAATCTTCAACTGCACCAAATCCAGCAGTCTTCTGCCACCTGATACTTATTCCAGTGTCATCTGCTGATGTAACTATATTTATTTACCCTGTACTTGTCCTATACTGTCATCAACTGTAAGTTGCTGTTTTCCTGTTTGATTATTTGTTTATGTACTCTGTAATTGGGCGCTGCGGAACCCTTGTGGTGCCATATAAATAAAGGATAATAATAATAATAATAATTCAAATTAATACCAAACGTACTCACCTGTGAAGGGCTTGCTCCCCACGCTTCTCCTGCAGTCTGCATCCGCAGTCCATTGGCTGAGTTAGTCTAGAGTTGATGCCCTTGTACTGCCGTCGACCCGCTAACCATGAAGCCAGCACTGTACTCACCACTCTTTACATGTTCTGTATCTGTTAGGGTTGGCGGTGTGCTGCGGGTGTGTCAGCTCGCCGTGGTTGGGCTAGCGAATGACTCCCTCAGGAGCTCGGTGTCCTGTCAGATGAGTAACGGGACCATTAACTCTTTCTTAAGTTTGCCCCTTCTCCCCCCCCTAAGTCCCACAAAGCAGGCAGACTGGTGCAACCCAGCCTCCTGTAAAATAATAAACTCAAAATAATAGAAAGCATAAAAACTCCTCAGGAGCTCTCCCACTTGTGAACATCTCCTCCAGGCACATTTTCTAAACAGAGTCTGGTAGGAGCGACAGAGGGAGGAGCCAGCCCACACTATTAAACTTTCCAAGTGCAAGTGGCTCCTAGTGTACCCGTCTATAACCCATGGTACTAATGTGGACCCCTGTATCCTCCAGGACGCAAGATAAAGTACTTTATATTGAATCCAGGAGAATACAGGTAACCAATGGAGGAACTAGCAGAGTGCATCTGCATACTATGGGCATCTAGTGAGGAATATTAGCCTCGCCGCTGCATCCAGAATGGCGTGTAGTGGGTAGAGTCATTTCTGCAATGTTTGCAGTTTTTGCAGTCCTTGTGTAGGTATGGACCTATTTTGTATGTCTTTTCCCGATGCCTGGAACGATGCATTTATTGTTGATGTCTTCGGTATGGACTGTAGCATGCTTCTGTTCTGCAAAGTTATTTTCTTTACAAAGTCTTCATTTCTTCTATCATGGACGTGCTGAAAAAAAAATTAAAAAAGTACTGTAATTGGCGATTTATTTTTAAATGCTGGCATATTAATGCTTAAACATGTGCCTTCATACTTCAACTCATCATAACCCAAATTTCTTAAAACATAGCATGTAACTCTTTTGAAGCTGTAAGATTAGCATAGGATTTTTTTTTTACATTAAAATAAGACTACATGTCCTCAGTCTCAGTAATGTGTATAATGTCTCTAATTGTTTCTATCACAGTTTGTACCCCTTGTAACAAAGATGCTCCCCCCCACTTTGAGTCTGTTCCTGTATCACTATAGGATCGCCAATGTGAGGCACTCAGAGTTTACAAGGAGGATGCATGTGCAAAGCTAAATCATCATCCAATTTGGATGAGCTGGTTTCAGCTTTTTACAAATATCAAATAGGGATGGTAAGCTTCCTTAGAAATGATAGGACTACAATGGCTCCCCATAATTGTGTACACTATGCAGATAGCATTGACACATTAATACGGGTTTATATGTCATGTGTTGTATCTTGGTGCTTTAAAAAAAAAAAAGGTAGCTGCTTACGCTAATGTGATCCTGCAATTTGGGCGGCAGTGTGGCTGGAGACCATCTGGTAGTGACTGAAACACAAAGCTAGTCCGAAATAATTCCCATATAAAGGGAAGTGATTAATGGTTCGTCATTGTCACAATAAATGTCAGCCAATCAGCAGGCGGCGCTATTTGGACGGACCGTTGGCTATTTGAGGCATGCGCTGTAGAATTTAGGAAAAGCGACATCTGGTGGACAGAAAGTAGAATGAACGTTACAATTATAACGTGACGTCACATTTACAACGCAACTTATAATGGGAGTTATAGCGCAAGGAGCTGGTGCGAGTTGCATGGCGCCCGCTATGAGGTACGCAGCAACGATATATCAGGACACATCTGTATGTGCAAAACTCATGAATGTTGCTAAAAATATCAGTGAGCAGAAAAATATATATTTATGATATTACATGATGCATGTGATGAGAGTTTGGTGATTATGGGCCAATGGTTGTCCCTATCATTGAAAAATATTGGGCTAAACATTTAATTCAGAAAAGGAGTATAACTGTTGGATTCATTCATCCCATGTGGGTAAATGCTATTCAGTAAAAAGATCATTTTCGTCTCGAATTTTAATAATTCTTGATTCAGGTCTCCACCTCTAATACCAAGCTGTACATGTTTGATACCAAATGCCTTAAGACCTGTCGTATCTCCATTGTGATAGTTGAGGAAGTGCCTAGCTACTGGTGACAATGTTTTGAATTTGGTGACATTCTTCTTGGCATTTCGAATATTCCCAATATGTTCTAGAAGTCTGACCTTCAGTGGTCGTGATGTCTTACCAACATACTTTTTATAGCATGGACATTCAAGATGGTATACAACACCTATTAAGGTACAGGTAATCTTTGTGGAGATTTCCCATTTCTTATTGTACTTGTCAAAAAAATACTTAGTGGGAATCATACATTTGCAGGCCTTGCAGTTCCCACAGGGAAAGGATCCTTTCTTTACCAATTCATCTGACCTAGGTTTGGAAAGATGGCTATGTACTGCTCTATCCCGTAGGTTTTTAGACCTTCTCCAGCTAGTCAGTGGTTTCTTGGGAAGTATTCTTGCTAGATCTTCGTCTGTCTGGGGGATTGACCAGTGTTTGTCAATGATATGATTAATCTCCTTCCAATGTATATTGAAAGTTCCCACATATCTAATTGGCTCTTCCTGTTTGGTTTTGATTTTGGGTCTCAGCAGAGAGTCTCTTGGATACATTTCAACCTCTTTGATAGATTTCTTTATCAGTCTGTTGCTGTATCCTCTTTTTTTGAAATGTTCACTCAATTCATTCTGCCTTAGTTGGAATGTATCATCATCAGAACAGTTCCTCTTTGTTCTTAGTAATTCCTCTTTGGGGATTCCTCTGATGGTTGCTGGGAGATGAGAACTTGCTGCATGTAGCAAACTATTAGTGGCTGTTGGTTTTCTGTAGAGGTCCATCGATATATTCCCATCCTTATCAATATGGATGGTTGTATCCAGAAAGTTGATTGAGTTTTGGCTTGCTTCCAAAGTCAGTTTAAGGTTGAATTGATTGATGTTCAGGATGCTGATGAATTCATTCAACTCTTTTTTAGCGCCTTCCCACAATATTAGGATATCATCAATATACCTCAAGTATACCAGTATGTTGTTGGTAAATTTTTCCAAAGGTTCCTGGAAGACCACCTCCCTCTCCCACCACCCCAGGTAGAGGTTGGCGTACGTAGGGGCACAAGCTGTCCCCATCGCCGTCCCTCTGACCTGGAGGTAGTGGCGCTCATCGCAGGTAAAGTAATAATGGGTTAGTAAAAATTTCAAAAGTACTATGAGTAAGTTGTTTCGCTCACTCTGGGCCTCCATATTCAGAAAATATTTGGTGGCTTTGATACCATATTTGTGGTCAATGCTAGTGTAGAGACTCTCTACGTCACATGTCACAAGCCATACTCCCAGATTAACATTGAGATTATTAAGTTTGTTCAGGACATCCATTGTGTCCCGAATGTAGGACGGTAAGGTTACCACATGTTTGCGGAGATGGTGGTCCACATAAATACTTGCATTCTCCATCAGACTGCCCACCCCAGATAGGATGGGTCTGCCTGGGGGCTTCTTCTCATTCTTGTGTACCTTAGGTAGAAGGTATAATGTTGGTGTCTTAGGTTTACTCATTTTTAAGAAATCATAATCCTTTTTAATTATAATATTGTTATTAAAAGCTGTTTGTACAATAGCATTATATTGTTGAAGAAACGTATTAGTAGGGTTAAAGTAAAGCCTTTTATAGCAGTTCACATCACTTAGCTGTCTCTCAAGCTCTTCCAGATACATAGTTCTTGGCCATAATACTATATTGCCTCCCTTGTCTGAAGGCTTTACAATGGTATCTTGACATTTAATGATTTCATTTAATGCAGTTCTTTCTCCTATAATCAAATTATCAGTATAGTTCAAATTCTGTAAATATAATGAATCAAGGTCTTTGGATACCAGTTTCTGGAAAACTTCCACCTGCGGACAAATTTTAGTGTCTGGAAAGAACTTGGATTTCCTTGTTATTCTTGACCTGTCAGCTGCTTGATTATTGTCAATTCGAGATGGATTAAATTCAGCTGTCAATTCTTCCAACATCTGTAAGGCAGGGAGATTGGTCAGATCCAACCCAATAGATTGTCCTTCAAAGCTCTGTGATGTAGTTAAACCGGCAGCATCACTGTTGGTAATTACACACCAGCTGCAGTATCTGTGTTGCACTATATTTACATTAAGTTGCTATAATGAGACATTCTCAGGAAATCAAGGGACTGTGATAGTAACAGCACTGATACATTACTTTGTTGCAAACAATTTGGTAACTCTTAAAACCAGATGGTGGCTGTATGATTGAACACTGGAACAGTGTAATATGAATATACTATATTGTAGCCAATAATATGGCAACACTTAGAACTGAAAGGCAGCTGTCGAATTAATAGAACACTGAAATAGCTATTATTAGGAGATTGTACAAATTATGGAAGCTATAAATTCCACCAGTCTCCAGTGGGTATCTAACCAATGTTTCTTTAAAACCACGATATATAATAGTATAGTGGATACAAAGTACCACTGTATATAGGCACTACCCTACACTATATGTTTAATCACATCTTAAAAAAGGACATAATATAAAGAGATATAATATATGGGGTTGATGTACACTGTAACTAGGAGTATTATTTACTTGAGAAATACAATTTCATATCTCTGAATGAAATAAATAAACAGAGAGTAAATGTAGGCTGCTGTGATATATTGAAGCACATAGTGC
Source organism: Pseudophryne corroboree (assembly GCF_028390025.1). Classification (NCBI taxonomy): domain Eukaryota; kingdom Metazoa; phylum Chordata; class Amphibia; order Anura; family Myobatrachidae; genus Pseudophryne; species Pseudophryne corroboree. The sequence continues at coordinate 309,975,518 of NC_086445.1, forward strand.
ATGTTTACTTTTGAAACGCATGTGGGTTATTGGAGAGTAATATTGATTTTGCTATATCCCCTAAAAAGACCCACATTGGGAAAGGGGGACTGCCATATCCCGTAAGCAAATTTGATTTGAAGTACACAGAACCTATTTAGGGTGGAAATATTTGTGGGTCATTGGAAATCTGAATTGGGACTGCTATATCCCTTAAAAGATCCACACAGAAGTGGGGACTGCCATATCCCTTAAGCCAAACTTCCCCATATATATATCCAGATAATTGTGTGTGTAATAACACTGATAGTGAGTGTGAGATATTATATCTTTGTGCCATAATAATTTTGAGACATAGATACCCACTCCTCAGCTGACCCTGGTCTAGGAGTTTATTATGTATAAACATAACGGTGATAATTGGTGATACAAATTATCTAACCAACTCTCTAGTGGATGTAATCTCTATATTCACATCTATTGACACTCACAGTCCCTATATTTAGGAGAATTTCTCAGGGGATACTTTTGTGGAGTGAATAGATACATATAAATTAATACTGACTCATTGGAATTATAATTATTACTATTCGCTGCAACAGCCATTAGACCAATAGAACTGTATCTATAATGGACCAAATATTGGTAACATGTGAATAGATACAGTAATCTTATGAGAGATATTTGCACAAGACACACGTAGGACACGCTTTTTACATCTTTTTATTCACAATATCCTATCTTGTAGGTTCAAGTATTTGTTAGTCAGTCTGATTTTAACTCTTATGTTTCACTGTAGTTTGGGTCAATAAAAATAAAAATATATATTTTAACGTATATTCAATAAAGGTTATATTTTAAGATAGGTCAATCTTTCCTAGTGCGTCAACTATACAGTTTCTTCTCACTTTCCCTCCCAACCTTTCCAGAGAGAACCAGGTGATTCAGACATAGAACCGCATCCAAAACCAGACTGACCAACAAAGAAAACATCATCATCCAATCCAAACCACAAAAAAATTATAGACAAACAACCACAGAAGAACACCATTAAGAAACTTAGCAATAAACCCAAAACACAACACAAACATATAAGCATCACACAAGAGGAAAGTACAAACCATCAAAAATATCAAGCGCAACAGTCAATCCAAACAGACTAACATAAAAGGGCAAAGCACATATAACGACACAGGGATTACTTATCAGAAGTACATAAAACAGGTACACAACAGTGACCACATAAAGCATCCAACAAAACCAAACAGCCCAGCAACAACTAATGACACCACGTTATTGGACATATCCGCAGATACATCATTCTCAGTCTATGATATCGAGGACGATCTCACACATCAAGAATTAGCCAGACTCTCCATCCACCAAGGGTGCATCACCAAATAGAGATTGTACCTATTAGACCAACCAACACAAACATAGACAGTAAAAATTGCCAAACCCACAACAGACTGCAAGAATACTGACTTGAGTGAAGGGAAGCACAAAGGGGAACATCCGGCCACAGACATCTCTTATACTTGGGGGGACAATTTTTTAGATTTGGGTGCAGGCCTGCATCACTAACAGGACAAACACACATGTAGAGACATATACCAAAAAGAAAAAGAGAAACATACCATAACCAGACAAGGATATAGAGGAGGACAGAACCCCAAAGAAACAAAGGGAGGCATGAGATTAGAACCAATAACCACTACACACTCCAACATATTTAACCTAAGCGACATGGAATTAACAAAAGAACACAAAACCATACTGACCAAAGGGCTCAAGTTCGCCCCAACCAAACAACCCAATAATTTAAAAACTCACTTTAAAGAAACATTTTGCCATCAATCCGATCATAAGAAATCACACTGACACAAACACTGACAAATTCCAACACACAAATTTGAGACCCAAATCATACTTTTATCCGTCACCTTAAAAACCATTAATCAAAACATTAAAATCACTAATCATTGCAGATCTAGATAAACTGGACAAACCTTACAAACACCACCTGAGACCTAATGCAAACAATTTAACTAAAAAAGAGACCTCAGCATTGAGGGAGCTGGAACACAACAAAAACACTGTAGTGAAACCCACAGACAAGGGATGGTGCATAGTAATACTTAACAAAACCAATTACATTAAGGAGTTTTTATGCATTTTGGGAGACAGGAACCATTACCAAACACTTGACACAGACCCATCTGACATATCTAAAACTGAACTGGACACACTGTACAGTAATACTCACACATGGACAGGACACAGGAATTCTGACAAAACAGAAATTCCAATTCTTACAGAACAATCACCCATGCATTCCAGTCATTTATCACTTACCAAAGATACACAAAAACCAGAAAGACCCACCAGGATGACCAATAATCTCAGGCATTAACTCACTCACAGCAAACTTGGCACAATACACAGATTCCTTTGTACATTAAAAAGTTAAACATTTACCATCATATCTATGATACACCAATGATGAAATAAATGCACTGCAACACATAGATTGGCAACAAAATTACTGGCTGTCCACCAGTGACGTGACATCTCTGTACACGATCATTGATCACTCACAAGGACTAGATGGGACAAGACACTTCCTACAACAAGACAAAAACATGGACCAGGAACAGATTGACTTCATACTGTTCACAATACACTTCATACTACACTATAACTATGTCTGGTTCGAGAACAGATTCTACCTTCAGACCAAGGGCACCACCATGGGATCGAAAGTGGCACAAATTTATGCCAACCTCTTCATGGGAAAGTGGGAGGAGGACAACATCTGGAGTGGGCATAACTTCGACACCAATTTGATCCTATGGTGTAGGTACATAGACTAACCACATCTTACAGCGCTGTTGCATCTCAGAGAGCTGTTGCCGACTGGAGGTGGGAGAGATGGAAACCGGAAGTGAGCGGAGGAGGCAGAAGTCTGGGCTGGGCTGAGTGGGCAGAGCTTGCAGAGTGTGCAGCAAGAGGGTCACTGCTGTTGCCACCAGTGTGTGAGTGAGAGTGAGTGTGGGTGAGTGTTGGGCCGCTGCTAGTGGAGTGAATAAGTGTGATTAAGTATTATTAAGAGCACGTGTGTGTAGAAGTAGTAAGTGTGTGGGGAGACTGATGCTGCAGACGGAGTGTGTGAGGGGGAGAGTAAGTGCTTGGGGAGAGTAAGTGTGCGAGGCTGCTGCTGAGTGAGTGAGTGAGAGTGTGCTGCTGCTGCAGACACAGTGGGTGATGGCTGCTGCTGCTGGGGTGAGTAAGAGGCGGTGAGTAAGTGTGTGAGGGCTGCTGTTGCTGAGTGAGTGAGAGTGTGCTGCTGCAGACACAGTGGATGAGGGCTGCTGCTGTTGGGATGAGTGAGAGGGGGAGATCAAGTGTATGAGGGCTGCTGCTGCTGTTGGGTGAGTGAGAGTGTGCTGCTGCTGCAGACACAGCCTGTGTGTGAAGGGACTGCGAACTGAGGATGACTGCAAACTGAGGACGAAGTAGGTCCCGTAAGTCGGGTGCAGCAAGTGAGAAGGAGGTGCAAAACAAATGCAAGGAGGAGTAGCGGAGTTGCAGGAGAGGGCCCACTCAGATAAGTATTGATTACCTACTTCATCATGTATGTGATTGAATTGGCTTTTTCTGCTGTGTTGTGAATATTGATTCTCTCCACAGCTAGGTCATAGTCAAAATCATATTGCATTGTTTGTATTGCATTGCTTGCATTTTTTGTATTATTATGCATTGTTCTTTGAAATGTAATAGGGAGTTGAGTTGTCAAGCAAATGGGAGGGGCCAAGTTTGAGAATCTCACTCAGTGCATGTCATGCAAGATGTATGCACACCTGGAACAACCGTCCCAGTGTGAATACATCTGCGTGAAATGTGTGCGAATGGTTGCACTGGAAGCCCAGGTAACTAATCTAGAACAAACCGTTACGCGGCTGAGGGAGATTCACATTTGCAAGCAGAGTTTAGTTAGCACGGTGGAGGAGTTAAGGAGGGGACACCGGTAGTCAAGGATAATCAGGTAGCTAGCTGGGTCACTGTTAGAAGGAAGAAAAAGAGGGGGGAGGCATGAGATCTCCAAACTATCGAACTGAAACAAATTTGCCCGATTGGATGAAAATTCGGTGGATGATAGAAAGGAAATGATGGAGCTGGAGGAGACTATTGCTTCTAGCAACCGGAGGAGTGATCCCTCTGGCTCGGATGGGATGAAAGAGAGAGAGGTACAAAGGCAGATTGTGGTGGTAGGGGACTCTATCTACAGATAGTACAATCTGCTACCGGGATTGTGATCGCTGTATGGTCTGTTGTCTCACCGGATGCTCGGGTGTGGCACATCGCGGACCGGGTAGATAGATTGTTGGGAGGTGCTGGGAAGGACCCGGTGGTCTTGGTGCACGTTGGCACCAATGACAAAGTCAGTGGTAGGTTGGATGTCCTTAAGAAAGATTATAGGGATTTAGGCTAGAAACTAAAGGCAAGGACATCTTAGGTAATATTCTCTGAAATATTACCTGTGCCATGCGCTAGCCCAGGGAGGCAGAGGGAGATTAGGGAGATAAATGTGTGGCTCAGAGACTGGTGTAGGAAGGAGGGGTTTGTGTTCTTGGAACACTGGGCGGACTTCTTGTCACAATGGATTGTACCTGAATGAGGAGGGGGCTGTGGTGCTGGTGGGAAGGATGGTTGGAAGGTTGGAGGAGCTTTTAAACTAGGTGCCTTCAGGGAGGGTTTACCCAGAAACTATGGGTCATGCAGTGAGAATAGTAAAGATGGTGGTAGTGAACTAAATGGGGGTGGGAAAAGGGAGAGGGAAAGAGCAGCCGGCAAGGGTACTTACATGTGTACTAAAAAGGGTAGTAACAATGATATTGCCAAAATATTAACTAACAACAAATGTGGTTCATCATTACAACATATTGAAATTGATGTAAGTAACATGGGAGAATACTTATGATGGGGCGGAGAGTTTAGAAGGACTAAATGGGTGGATCAAAAGGAATAATAAGTATGATGGGGAGGAGTGGGAGTGAGGAGAAAAACTGGCAGTAAGAGTAACTCTAGGGAGGCACTTGTAAACCATGATTGGATACCCTTACAAAAACAAACAGACAAGGGAAACGCTAAGCTAAAATGTATGCTTGCAAACGCAAGAAGCCTAGCAGGTAAAATGGGGGAATTGGAATTGTTAGCATTAAAGGCTCAATATGATATTATAGGTATTACGGAAACATGGGGGGACGAATCTCACGATTGGGTTGCAAACTTGGAGGGGTATTCTCTTTTCAGAAGGGACAGGGCTAACAAAAGAGGAGGAAGTGTGTGTCTTTATGTTAAATCATCTCTTAAACCTTACTTAAAGGAGGTTATTTATGAGGGGACTGGAGATAATGTGGAGTCACTATGTATTGAAATCTCAATTGGGGGTATTGATGCAAAAAAACTAGTCATAGGTACTTGCTACAAACAGACGGATATTAGCATACGAGAGGAATAACAACTCTTGCGGCAAATAGAAAAGGCTGCGGGATTGGGAGACATACTAGTGATTGGGGATTTTAATTATCCTTATATAAACTGGAGTCAGGGCACACCTTTTTCTTTTCCTATGTGAGATTAATGTTCTATAGTAAACATCTGTGAACTTGTTACAGTATGTCAAGCAGGCAATCAGGACACACCTTTTTCTTTCCTATGTGAGTTGAATGCTCCATTGCAAACAGCTGTGAACTCAACATGTCAATCATGCAATCTGGACAGACCCAGCAAACAACCATTTGGTCACAACCACCATAAAAAAACACCTCATTGGATGACAATTTTAATCCTTGAAAAAATGCCATTAAATGACTGAAACGTGCTGGACACGCACCTGAAGATTTATAGAACACTAGCAAAGCACCTAGCAGACTCCTGAGCCAAGAAGAACTGCCCCCACACCCACTGGCATAGGCATACCTAAGTCTCTCTACCGGCTGGCGAGTTTGAGCGGCCGGAGCACAGCACTGCCCCAAGGATTGGAGGTTACAGCTCTTATACCAGCAGCACTTCTGGTCTGAAGAGCAGCACCCGGTGGGTGCTCACACTGGCCAGCAGAAGATCCACTCCATCCTGCAGCACCAGTGATGCAAAGGACAGTATGACAGGGGAGCAACCATCAACACCACCCTCAAGAGGGGATAGAAATAAATAAGATGGCTCAGCACCACAAAGACCTCAGGAAGGGTAAGTTGATCGCCAGTAGTGGGTCAGGACTCCTGCCGCCTGTGACACAACCCCCAACCTGCTTATCCCCACAATGCTTTAACCTGCAATTGGAGACAGACTAACCCAGCCCCTGCATCAGGGAATCGGGACTTCTCTGGATTTTAATAAGCAGAATACTACATCCATCCACATAAGGATGTAAAACAGACTTTCTCTATACTCCACACTGTGCACAAAAAGCTGTATGGTACCCTGTTCTTTCCATGTTGTATTTTATGCATTTGAAACATTGCATATATCTCACTTGTTTCTGTACTTAGAATATTGTATCCTTTATCCAATCTGCATTTTACTACACATTGTTTGCAACATTATCACATTCTCTGTTAGTTTTGAGCACTGTGACTCAATAAAAACAAAGTGCACACATACACACTCACACCATCAGAAGGTGAGTGCAGGTAGCAGACAGACCTATTATAAGTTAGCATGCACCGGGCCCAGACAGCTCATTGCCACCAGCAGCTCCCGCAGCAACAGGTCAGGATAGCTGGGTTGCGCAGAACACCCAACCCCCAAGACATATCACAGGGACAGCCAGTGAGATTAAAGTAACGAGTGATTTGCAAAAGGGAGAGCCAATCCAGAGAGACATGGAAGTGATTACAACATTGGGACAATCAATAGTATCCAGGGCCGGCGCCAACACTAGGCAGCTTTAGGCAGCTGCCTATGGGCGGCAGCGCTGGAAGGGCGGCACTGAGTGCAACTAAAACATAAATAAATAAGTGACTGCGTTCCTCCTCACTACCCCCTCCCTTCCGTCCCGATGACCGTGTAAGATCTGCTTTCTCCAACGGGTCCTGAAACCGCACAAAGAGGCCACGGAGCTGCTGCAGCCAGAGGAGGAGGCCGGGGGCGGACCTTAACCGGGGACCAGGAGTGGATTTATTTTCATTGTGCAGGTTAGTTCTGTTGGGGGTACAGGTATAGCTGCGGTAGTGGCATGCAGCTAGGAAAGTCCCGCTTTTACGCACTTTACACATCTCCCGTATGTCTTAAAGTTGCAGCCACGGTTGCATGAAGGGAAATGCTCCAAGTGCTGCCGCAGCACAGCCACTGAGAGCCAGGCTCAGGCACTGTAGGCAGTCTGGGGACAGGGGTAGGCTGTTGGAGCTGCTTATCGTGCTATGTTTACATACAGATGCTCGGTTGGATTGCCTGTTAAAGCTCTTTGAATAAAGGGGTGGTTGGGGCGAGTGCCAGATTATAGGCAGGACAGACAGCCAGGGCACCCCACAAACTGACCACTCCCCAACACTGCTGCAGGCATTACCCTAACTGCTGGCTCCAGTAATCACTCAGCAGTTGGTGAGTTCTGTTCATTAATTCAGTCCCTGTACAGAGTGGAGTGGGCGTGACTGACAATCATAGCCCCGCCCCCTCACGGACATAATGCCGTAAATTTGCGGGTGTATGTTGAAGGAGGCCTATTGCCATGAAGTGTCCACTCACCAAAAAGATCTGATGCTGGAACAGGTAGTACCCCCCGCCAGCTCCAATTCTCTCACACTTCTTGGCAATCTGTCTCTCTCTGACACTTTAGCACTCTGTCTCCTCTCCCTCTTTCTGTCCCTGACACCCTTTCTCTCTCTGACACCTTTTCGCTCTCCCTGACACCCTCTGTCTTTCTTGCTAACCCCCCATCCCTAGCACTAACTCTCTGTCCCCCCTCTCTCCCTAGCACCCTCTCTCTCTCTCTCTTTTTCTATCTCTCCCGTCTCCAGTATGACACAAATAAAACAGAATAGCTTGTTTGTACTGAATATCTGCTACTATATCTTATCTGTCCTGCTTGCAATTCACATGCAAGTATTATTTGTACAAAAACTGAATTTGTACAATTAGTCTATTTGGATTTATATTACACATCGTTATGTATTAAACCTACATATTTCATTAAACTTTATATGGTTACTGATAAACACTTGAGTGTGTGTGTGCGCGTGCGTGTGTGCGTGTGTGTGTGTGTGTATGTATGTATGTATAGATACACATATATATAGTACATATATAGTACATATATATATATATATATATATATATATTTACATACATACACTCTCCTGGGAATGCAGCACTCCTAGCGACTTCAAAAACCACTTCAAACTGGCATGCTGAAGTGGTTTTTGAAGTCGCCAGCAGTGCCGCATTCCCAGGCAATAAAAAATCACTCACACCTGAATTAGGATGCCTATAAAAGGATGTTAGGCCCATTTCAATACACCTACACTCAGAAATGGCATCAGGACTGTGGGCCAGTGATCTTTTGTGTGCTGTGGGATTCCTCAGACTCAGACATCAGCCTGTAAGTACCCAGGGCCCAGAAAATGAACATGGTCAGCAGGTTGTACAGGTTCCGCGGAGGCTGCGCAGGCCTCGTTTTTTTTAGGGGGCGTTTAAACTTGAACGCATTGTCCGATGATAAGGTCATACAGATGTTCCGTCTAAATCGTAACAACATTTTCCGTCTGTATGACCTTGTCAAACTGGGCCTAGACCCTGAGACAGCACGCTCTCGCCCTGTCTCAGGCCTGCACAAACTCCTGGCTGTGTTGCACTTTATGGCTACTGGCAGCTTTCAGGCTGTGTCTGGGGATGTCATAGGAATCTCACAGCCCTCATTTTCGAGAATATTAACACAGGTGATGTATACCTAACTACCTCTTTTTTTTTATTTCTCGGTGGCCAGTTCTGTACTAAAATCTCATGTTTATTGTTCTTTCAAATATACACACAGGTGTTGGCTGTTTTGCAGCCCCACATCGATGCCTCAATCTGCTTCCCTACCCAGGAGTCTCAGTGGCATGTCGTCAGGGTAGATTTCTATGAGCTGGCTGGCATGCCCAATGTGCTTGGAGCCATAGATTGCACACACATTCAGCTGAGACCACCTAGGGGCATATATGCTAACCGCCATTTTCAACACTCCACAAATGTGCAGGTGGTTTGTGATGCAAATCTCAAAATAATGAGTGTTGTTGCTGGTTGCCCTGGGGGCTGCCATGACTCCTTCATCCTCAGTCAGTCATCCTTCTTTGATAAGTTTGAGGATGGACAAATGCCAGATGGATGGCTGCTGGGTATGTAATTTGATATGTGTAGGCCTGCGTATACTTTGTCCAAATACAGGGGCAGATGTATTAACCTGTAGAAGGCATAAGGAAGTGAGAAACCAGTGATCTGTGCAAGGTGATAAAGGCACCTGCCAATCTGCTCCAATATGTAAATTAACATTTAGGAACAGATTGTCTGCTGCCTTTTTTACCTTGCACATATCACTTGTTTTTCACTTCCTTATGCCTTCTACAGGTTAATACATCTGCCCCACAGTGTGTTACTTATGTGTTGCTGTATCTTAACATGATTCACGTTACTATATCTGTCTTTTAGGTGATGGAGGATATGGCTGTTACTCTTGGCTTCTAACTCCATTGTCCCGACCTGATACCCCTGCTGAACACAATTACAATAATGCACATAAGTCCACGCGGAATGTGATAGAAAGATGTTTTGGTGTGCTGAAATCTAGGTTTCGGTGTCTGGATAAGTCTGGTGGCCTTTTGTTGTATAGTCCCTCCAAGGTGACTCAAATTGTGTTCTGCTGCTGCTTTCTTCATAACATGTGTTTGCAACAACATCTGCCACATGTTGAGGAGGAGGAGGAGGAGGAGGAGGAGGAGGAGGAGGAAGAAAGCAGCCAGCAAGCAGAGGAATTAGAGACATCTGGTGATACTTGGAGTACTGATGTAGGGAGGCAGGTTAGGCAACAGATCATAAATAGCTATTTCTAAGGTAAGCTTGGTTTGCTTATTTCATTTGTTGTGTCTTCATAAATAGATGTTTTGTGTTTTTTTGCCAAAATCCATTACTCTGAATGTGTCTGTCTCCTTGACACATACAAACATACCCTCGCTATATGCTTAAAAAATGTTGCATGTGTATTGTGTGTCTTTTTAATATCAAAACAACAGATTATGAGTGGCATGCATTAAGTCTGGATAAGTGTTCGAAATCTTGCAGTGCTAATTTCTTACAAGCCAACATCAACCATTTAGTATTTTACTTTATCATTGTGTGTAATGTCCTAATGCACAGGTTCACAAACTCGGCCCTCAGGACCACACACAGTGCATGTTTTTCAAGTAACACAGTAGAAGCACAGGTGTATGAATTACTCACAGACATATGTTAAAAGTTTCACAGGTGGGGCTAATTATGTCACTTGTGATTCTGTGAGTAGACCTGCAAAACATGCACTGTGTGGGTTCCTGATGCCCGAGTTTGAGAACCTGTGTTCCCAAAAAACACTCCTCAACATATAATATGTTAGCCTTGAGGAAAACATGTGTCCCTATGTGTGATGCACCATCATATTTAAGAATCACAAACTTAATATAATCAGGAATATTTTTTTTTACTAATGTTTGATGCTGTAAACTTGATGATGTGTAAGTAAATACACAGTTTGCCACACATATACATTATTGTACACTTTTTTTTTAGGGTAAAAGTACATATTTGTTTGTTTCTGCATCATGTGTAAAAACATGCTTAATAATTTTTAACATACACAAACATGTCCCAACAATACTGACATTCATTTGGACAATGTTTTACAAACAAAACAAAGGCAACATATTACAAGCTTTTTACGCCACTCAATTGAGTTCATCTTGTAATGTTGTATAGATAAGATAGCTAAGATATGTTTCACTAACATTGTAATTTGGATTGTCTGCAGGCAAATAGAATGATTGGAATCTAGAAAGAGTAATGATTAGAAAAAAATCAAGTGGTCAGTTTACTTCCTGCTAAAGACATTCAGCCTGGCAGGCAATTATTGTATCTGCAGGCAAAGAGAATGATTGGAATCTAGAAAGAGTAATGATTAGAAAAAAATCAAGTGGTCAGTTTACTTCCTGCTAACATGTATGTGTGGCTACATCAACATTTTCCTCCTCCAATACCCTAAAAAAAAGAAAAGGAATAAATGTGCGTACTTTTTTTTCTATTATTTTGGCCCACTTATAATTAATGATGTTAAAAAAAGGGTCAAGGAGCTAAGTGTGATATTTTGTAAACCATCAAAAACACTTGCAAACTATTTTGTGTTAATTATCACAAATGTCTAACTTGTTTTTTTACGTTTTTTTTGGGTGGCTGCTTGTCCTTGCCTTTAGCACTGTCATGTTGGCGTGCTCTGGTTGACCGTCTTGGTGGTGATGAGACTGGCGTGATATTTGGAGTAGTCGTACCAGAACTGCTGGTCTTCTACTGTTGGTGCATGCATCTGAGAGTTTCATTCAGGTTAGTGAGGGTGGCATTGAGTTCACATGTAGCAGCATTTTGATTGTCTACTATTCTGATTAAACTTTCATTAATCTTTTGACTGTTTTGAAAAATGCTCATATAACTTTGCTGTTGTCTGTGCTGTTCTTCCATTAGTCTGTGCTGTTCTTCCATTATGCGCTGTAAGTTGCCCATGACCTGTGTAATGTCTGTACGCATGACTTCCATGATATTGCCTATTCTGGTTGTTTGCTCATTTTGTCGACTCAGATTTCTTGAGATTCTTCTGAGGTGAGATGGTAGGCTTGCAAACATTTGTGTCTGCTTACACAGGCAATCTTCATTAGTGGCCTGCTGTCTAGCCCAAATAGTCCAAAACACCTGATCAGGGCCTTGTGTTCCTGGTGTTGTTGGGCTGTGTTGTGGTGGTGGTGTGCTTTGCTGTGGTGGTGTACTCACAGGTGCTGGGGGGCTCATTCCTTGCATTAATGGCTGCATTTCTAAGATGTTTGTCTCCTCCATGTCACTGTGTTGGTGTTGTTGCGGAGGGATGCTGTTCCCAGGACTCGAAGCTGAAATATTAAACATATCTACGTTAGCTATCCATATGTTTGTGAAATGAGAAAAAAACACTACACATGGAACACATATCATTCACTGTTGCTTTTACCTATTCTGCCTAGCAACATCATCACTCATAGCTTAAATGCATACATATGCCTGTTTGTGGCAAATGTGTCTGGTTACTTAATTGTGAAAGCAAACACTTTAGTTTTATTGTAGCTCACACATACTCCACCATAAAAAAACATTGTAATACATAATGTGTTACCTTATAGCTTTGTTCCAACAAACATAGTAATGTTTTTGTATGTATTTTGCAATGTAACCTCAAGCACGCATGAGAGTTTCAGAATTTTTTTTTTTTAACAAACAAACCAACTTGCTTTTTTGTTGCAGCATCTTATACCCAATGTCATACTGTATGACTCAAGTGGACATACATATCTTTACTGGATGTGGACAAGGACATTTAGTTTGGATTCCATTTCAGCTTTTACTTACTGCGGTAAGTATTTTTGTTTTGGAAGTGTTTTGACTTAATGCGGTTATGACTGCTTATGATTATGTTCTGACATTTTTCACTTTGATTCTAGTTTGATACTCACAATCAAGATGAGGGGAGTGTGGATGACGTCTTGGAGGTGTGTCCAAAATTTGGAGTGGGGGGACCGAACATACAGACGATAATCTTCGTGGCGGGGTAGCCTGCTGTGTTTGTGCCGGGACAGATGACCTTGCTTTCTTTTCCGCCACAGGTTTCTTGTGGTGAAGTCTTACAGAAGAGCCACTTCTGCTGCTCCATACTTCTTTTGATGGACCTTTTAATGAAAGTGCAATTTTATTATGGCCATTCCTTTACAAGCATACCCTATACTACAATAGACACTTTACCTGCTTCCGCAGCGTCATCATCATCAGATGTGTTAGGATTTACTGGCCGACGAGTAGTACTGCTTTTTTCAGACACTGTATAAAATAAGATATATTCATAAATCATGCTATTGTGTATACATCCACCCATTATGCTTATAAACAGTTTTACATTTAGAAATGCTTGGTTTTTAATTCAAACAAACATAAGGACCAGAAAGCCAAAAATTTAACACAAAAAACAACCAAAACACATATGCACTATGGCAACATCAAGACAGCCAAACATGTACAGGACACTGACATAGGCCACAAGTTCAAGGAAAGGTTTTTTATTTAAAAAAAAACCACAACTTCATTTTGTATTGTTATTAAAAATATTACAGATGAAATATCTAATTTGCTCTGTGATGTGGCACTCCAAAGACACATTACCAGTATATGACCAAAATATTAAAAAAACTAATTTTTGGGTTAAAACAAATGCAGTATGGTGTCAGGGTACAAATACAAGCCAAAAAAAAAACCCAATAACATTCTCTAAAGATGACATTACACATGTAAGTGGTTTAAAAACCACTTTCCAGTACTCCAGCCTCTAACATGACAACGAATTTGTTAACTTAAAAAAAACATAGAACACATATATAAAACATAGTCATAATCTAAAAAAAAAAAAAAAACGCCCAAAAGGAACACATTATTGCAGGACAAATCAGAGACACACCAAGTCCAAACTACACATGCAAAATATCTGCCTGAAAAACACATGACATGACATACAATAAAGTAAGATGTAACATTGGCTTTTAGCTAACACATGACCCAAAACAATGAATTTGCAGACACACACTTGAAGATGGGAGTAATATGCAACGTCACATGACACAGATTACAAAATAAAACATTTTAACAAAAAAAACAAAAAAACACATGCTCACCATTCTTCCTTGGCCTATCTGAATCCCGGACATGGGTTGCAGAGACAACTTCAGGAGGTATTACACTCCGCATGGGCTCCTCATACTCCAGATAACTTGCAATATAGGGCTGCCCACCACCGGTTCTCCGAACCGACTTGGCCTCCTTGGCCATTTTGGACTTGACACGTCGCTTTATGTCATAGTACCGTTTGCGGCATGTGTCCTCCGTCCGCTTGACCACCCCCTCACTATTGACAGCAGCAACTACTTTCAACCACAACACCGTCTTCCTCTGTGTTGGCACCTTGGCAGACTCAGGGCCAAATAGCTGCCTCTGATACTTCATCAGCTCACGCACCAATGCCACATTTTCTGCAAAACTAAACTTAACATTCCGCCCAGTCTTAGTAGTGGTGCGTGGCTGCGGAGCACTCTGACTGTCACTGTCAATTGAGGCTGCTGCAGCAACCTCACCCACTCCTCCACCTCACTAACCTCACTAACACTCACCTCCTGCACCTGACCGACCTCCTCCCCCTCACTCACACCCTCCACCTCTGAGTCACACATAATTGTGTGTCTACACAGTTAACACAGGGAAAAAAAAGACAAACAACACACTCCTCCACTACCACTACCACTACACAACTCACACACACACACACCCACACAAACACACACACACACACACACACACACAAACACTGACAAGGGACTATAAAGAAAAATAACTTGGACTAAAAATTAGACAAAACCACAAAATACAAGACAACAAGAATGACAAGACGACTTTCAAACACAATACCACACTCAGAAATCGCTACCAACACTCCTCACCAAACCACAAATTCACCTACCTCCACAGCACAACCTCCCTCCTCCTCACCACTAACTAAACCCACGAGGTGCAGACGGTTTGGGGCGTATTTATATGGTTGCGCACAGACACTCCTACCATCGGAAACACAACCAATCACGAACGGGGATGAAAATCGAAACTGAAAGTGAAAATGCGGCAGCGGGGAAAAAAAACCCTGCCGCGTTTAACTTAGGAAAAAAAGCTGCAAATCCAACAAAAACACGTACGCAAACAACAATGGCGGCCGTAAATGTGCCAAAAAAAAAACGACTGGCATCGACATCGGAAAACTCGAAAACCATAAAGTCGACTGCTTCGTAACTTTGCGTATATGGATTCAAAAAGTTGCATGAAAATGCACCCGATACAAAACGAATTTAAACACTACACAAACCGAATCAAACACGAATATTAGTAAATATTGCCCCTGGTATCGATTACTGAATAGTTTGGAGGTATGATATCAGTTTGTTAGGTGCAACCTTTTCCTGTTACCTTTGCTCAGGTGAATAGTACTGTACATATTTATTGGATAGCAGCAGTGGGGAGCTCTTTGATCTCTGGCAACTGTTTTGTTATTGCTTAACTCATTTTATTTTGGGCTTGAGTGAATATTCTAATCTTTCAGGGTATTTTTTCTACAAAATAATAATTTAAATAATTTAGGCCAAATGGTTCTTATGTGCGGATCCATTGCTTGAGCTGCTTCCCACACCCCCTTCCATGCTTGTCCCCACCTCGGATCTCAGTCCGGCAGAGAGAACGGTGAGTAGCAGCGTAGGGACCTGCAGGCAGTGGGTTACACGCTGGTAGCACTGCACCATCGCTTCCTGGCAGAGTCCGTCGTCTGCTCTCCCTGCCCCTGTGCAGCCAGAAGTGAGCAAAATACTCCCACACAGTGACCGCCGTGTGGGACTGCTCCAATGTCAACACAGGATCACCCTACTCTGTGTTTTATATATATATATATATATATATATATATATGTGTGTGTGTGTGTGTGTGTATATTATAAGGGCACGGTCGTGCCCTTATATTAAGGCTGAATCGAACAAACGGATTTCTCCCATAGGGAACTTCAGAGATGGGGGCATGGTGTTTGAGGGGCTACACCTCAAACGTGATTAGACGTACCGAGCTGAAATTTGGCATGGATGCGTAGAATCGTCACCCGGTGCTGCATGCCAAATTTCAGGCCAAAATAATAAAAACTGAGGAATTGGGAGTAACCTAAAGTTCCAACTGTCAGTTTTTTTCTGCAACTTCCTGTATGGCTTTTTGACAACGTTTTCTTATAGAGTGAATGAGGAGATTTTTGGGAAGGCATAACTCAGGGTAGAGGACAAAGAAAGACTTGGGGTTTGTTTTATTAGACAGAGTATGTCCCAGTGTAGTGCCTTTTGGGGTTGTGGTTTTTGAGAAAGTTATAGTTTTTTTTTAATTAAGTAAAATATGCCCCATTTTAAAGATAGGGCTTTTCAATTTGTTGCGCCTGCGCAGTGGCCGCCAGCAGGGGGTGTACAGAGAGTAGCTTCACTTGAGTGGAGCAATATGGCTGATCACTCCTCACATAGCCAATTTATTTTGTGATTATAAAAATAATTAGATCTATATGTATTATACAAAATGATTGGGGGGTGTTTTGGGACTGAGTGGATGCTGTCTGAGTCTTTTTTTAGTTATGGTGTCGTGTTAGTAAAAATATCTTACATCCGTATTATGCTGTGAGCATGGCCAGGCAGTTTAGATGACGTCACTTAATTTATTCATGTGTGTGCCGCAATGCCAGATGGGGCGGCAAATTCAAATGTGCTCTTGTACTCTGTGACTGTGTACATTGCTGCCCGGCCGGCCGCCCTGTTACTGCTGCACCTGAAGCTGACATACAGTAGCAGCAGCACAGGACATCTGACGAGAAGACAGAGCGGGCAGCTAGTCCCCCCTGTCCCCATCACGACTGTCTCTCAGCAGTGACAACCTCGGCAGAGTGTTCCTGGGCAAGGCTCCCAGCAGCGCTGTGCACTAGTGATTCATGCGCTCGCCGGCGGGTAGCCTGATCTGTGTAACCCGCTGGATCTGCAGTGACTGGCTTCCACTACCTGCGGAGGCATGAGAATCGGAGGTTACCAGCAGCTACTGGGGATCCTCTGTGACCCTATCTCCCGCTCTATGCTCCTCCTCTACCTGACACTAATGTGCTCCAAGAGCCGGGAGGGCACCGGCCACCTGTACTGCCCCCTGCTGATGACAGTATTTTGGGTGTGGGTGGGTTACTATGGTGCGAGTGCTGGGCAGGAGGCACAGGACACATGCCCACTGTCAGCGCTCGTCATATGCTCCAGAGTCCTGGCCCTAGCTATAGGCAACTACCTAGGACATGGGGAAATCCTAGGGCCATCTGGGCAGGCAGAGCAGCACGGCATACTACTGTCAGTGTCTGCACAGCTGAAAGTGAAACTACAGAGGAGTCCGATCAGGGGGCGTGGCTACACGGGTCACTGCTGCCTTCCTGCAATGTGGGAAACTGAGAGGAGGAATGGCTCTGAGCTGCAATACTGAACATTGTGATATGCTGCCATGTAATTGTCATTTGTTAAGGTAAGGGAGGCACCATCTGTAAGTGAACATGTATGTATAAGTGTGTGGGTGTGAGTATATATGTGTATAAGTGTGTGGCTGTGAGTATATATGTGTATAAGTGTGTGGCTGTGAGTATATATGTGTATAAGTGTGTGGCTGTGTGTATATATGGGTATAGGTGTGTGGCTGTGTGTATAGGTGTGTGGCTGTGTGCATATATGGGTATAAGTGTGTGGCTGTGTGCATATATGGGTACAAGTGTGTGGCTGTGTGTATAAGTGTGTGACTGTATATTTGTACAGCTGTGTGTGTGTATGTATATATATATATATATACACATGTATGGCTGTGTGCATATATGGGTATAGATATATGCGGATGTATGATTGCGTCAGAGTACGGATGTATAAGTGCACCAGCGTGCGGACGTATGAGAGCGTCAGCGTGCGGCAGTATGAGAGCGTCAGCGTGCGGCAGTATGAGAGCGTCAGCGTGCGGCAGTATGAGAGCGTCGGCGTGCGGCAGTATGAGAGCGTCGGCGTGCGGCAGTATGAGAGCGTCGGCGTGCGGACGTCTGAGAGCGTCAGCGTGCGGACGTCTGAGAGCGTCAGCGTGCGTACGTCTGAGAGCGTCAGCGTGCGGACGACGTCTGAGAGCGTCAGCGTGCGGCGGTATGAGAGCGTCAGCGTGCGGCGGTATGAGAGCGTCAGCGTGCGGCGGTATGAGAGCATCAGTGTGTGAATGTATGAGAGCGTCAGTGTGCGGACGTATGAGAGCGTCAGTGTGCGGACGTATGAGAGCGTCAGTGTGCAGACGTATGAGAGCGTCAGTGTGCGGATGTATGAATGTAAGAGCATCAGCGTGCGGTTGTTTGAGAGCGTCAACGTACGGATGTATGAGAGCGTCAACGTACGGATGTATGAGAGCGTCAACGTACGGATGTATGAGAGCGTCAACGTACGGATGTATGAGAGCGTCAACGTACGGATGTATGAGAGCGTCAACGTACGGATGTATGAGAGCGTCAACGTACGGATGTATGAGAGCGTCAGGGTAAGGATGTATGAGAGCGTCATGGTAAGGATGTATGAGAGCGTCAGGGTAAGGATGTATGAGAGCGTCAGTGTGCGGACGTATGAGAGCGTCAGTGTGCGGACGTATGAGAGCGTCAGTGTGCGGACGTATGAGAGCGTCAGTGTGCGGACGTATGAGAGCGTCAGTGTGCGGACGTATGAGAGCGTCAGTGTGCGGACGTATGAGAGCGTCAGTGTGCGGACGTATGAGAGCGTCAGTGTGCGGACGTATGAGTGCGTCAGTGTGCGGACGTATGAGTGCGTCAGTGTGCGGACGTATGAGTGCGTCAGTGTGCGGACGTATGAGTGCGTCAGTGTGCGGACGTATGAGTGCGTCAGTGTGCGGACGTATGAGTGCATCAGTGTGCGGACGTATGAGTGCGTCAGTGTGCGGACGTATGAGTGCGTCAGTGTGCGGACGTATGAGAGCGTCAGTGTGCGGACGTATGAGTGCGTCAGTGTGCGGACGTATGAGTGCGTCAGTGTGCGGACGTATGAGTGCGTCAGTGTGCGGACGTATGAGTGCGTCAGTGTGCGGACGTATGAGTGCGTCAGTGTGCGGACGTATGAGAGCGTCAGTGTGCGGACGTATGAGAGCGTCAGTGTGCGGACGTATGAGAGCGTCAGTGTGCGGACGTATGAGAGCGTCAGTGTGCGGACGTATGAGTGCGTCAGTGTGCGGACGTATGAGTGCGTCAGTGTGCGGACGTATGAGTGCGTCAGTGTGCGGACGTATGAGTGCGTCAGTGTGCGGACGTATGAGTGCGTCAGTGTGCGGACGTATGAGTGCATCAGTGTGCGGACGTATGAGTGCGTCAGTGTGCGGACGTATGAGTGCGTCAGTGTGCGGACGTATGAGAGCGTCAGTGTGCGGACGTATGAGTGCGTCAGTGTGCGGACGTATGAGTGCGTCAGTGTGCGGACGTATGAGTGCGTCAGTGTGCGGACGTATGAGTGCGTCAGTGTGCGGACGTATGAGTGCGTCAGTGTGCGGACGCGTATGAGAGCGTCAGTGTGCGGACGTATGAGAGCGTCAGCGTGCGGACGTCTGAGAGCGTCAGCGTGCGGACGTCTGAGAGCGTCAGCGTGCGGACGTCTGAGAGCGTCAGCGTGCGGACGTCTGAGAGCGTCAGCGTGCGGACGTCTGAGAGCGTCAGCGTGCGGACGTATGAGAGAGTCAGCGTGCGGATGTATGAGAACGTCAGCGTGCGGATGTATGAGAGATGCAGTGTGCGGATGCATGAGAGCGTCAGCGTGCGAATGTATGAGAGCGTCAGCGTGCGGATGTATGAGAGCGTCAGCGTGCGGATGTATGAGAGCGTCAGCGTGCGGATGTATGAGAGAGTCAGCGTGCGGATGAATGAGAGAGTCAGCGTGCGGATGTATGAGAACGTCAGTGTGCGAATGTATGAGAGATGCAGTGTACGGATGCATGAGAGCGTCAGCGTGCGGATGCATGAAAGCGTCAGCGTGCGGATGCATGAGAGATGCAGTGTACGGATGTATGAGAGCGGCAGTGTACGGATGTATGAGAGCGGCAGTGTACGGATGTAGGGATGTACAGCAGCGCCGTAACTACGTGTGTGCCATTGGTAGTAGTGCCGCTGCAGCAGTCCCCTCTCCTTCAGCATTGGCTGCCCGGCGCTGCTGTGAATGCTGGGATGCGCTTCCCTCATCCCAGCATTCACAGCGGCGGCCAGCCAATACGGAAGGAGAGGGGACTGCTGCAGCGGTCTACTACCAATTACATAGCGCTGCAGCGGCTCCTGTCCCCCTCCCTCCTCCTCCTTCTTCCCAGCAGCTGCCCGGGATCTGCCACCACGAGGAGCCTGACTGCCAGCGAGGAGAGATGGTAAGTATTTATCTCTCTCTCTCTCTCTCTCTCTCTCTCTCATATGTCCTAGAGGATGCTGAGGACTCCAAAAGGACCATGGGGTATAGACGGGATCCGCAGGAGACATGGGCACTTTAAGACTTTAAATGGGTGTGAACTGGCTCCTCCCTCTATGCCTCAGTTAGATTCTGTGCCCAGAGAGACTGGACACACACTAGGGGAACTCTACAGAGTTTCTCTAGAAAAGACTTTTGTTAGGTTTATTATTTTCAGGGAGCACTATTGGCAACAGGCTCCTTGCATCGTGGAGCCGCGCCGCCGTCCCCCTCACAGAGCCTGAAGAAAGAAGCCGGGTGAGTAACATAAGCAAAGAAGACTTCAGTGAAGGCGGCAGAAGACTTCAGATCTTCGGAGGTATCACGCAGCGGTCACGCTGCACGCCATTCCTCCCACACACAAGCGGCACTACATGGGTGCAGGGGGGGCGCCCTGGGCAGCAATTAAACCTCTGTTAAGGACAGGCACAGCAGTATACAGTGCATAGGCACTGTATACAGACCCCCGCCAGTATAAATAAAAGGGGGACACTAGCGCACCATTTAGGGGGCGGGGCTTCGTCCTCCAGCTCTAATCAGCGCCATTTTCTCTTCACAGCAAGCTGCAGAGACGCTGGTCATGGCCCTTCACTTCTGTCACAAGTAACAGGGTGCAAAAACGGGCGGTGCACAGCAAATTTGGTGTTGTATATATTTATATATAAAAGCGCTGCTAGGTCTGGGACATTGTATATTCCTTCAGACCGGGTGAGGCGCTGGTCGTCAGCTGGCATACTTTCTCTCTGAAGGACCTTACTGTGGGTCTGTCCCCTATAGCCCAGTGTGTTAGTGGGTGTCGGTACGTGTGTGTCGACATGTCTGAGGCTGAATGCTCTTCCCAGGAGGAAGCTGGTGTGGGGGCGGAACAGAATGTGGGAGTAAATCTGTCCGCACCGCCGACTGCTGATTGGGTAGATATCTGGAGTGTCTTAAATGCATGTGTGGCTTTGTTGCATAAAAGATTAGACAAATCTGAGTCTCAGAACCAAGCATGGAGACAATCAATGGGAGATGTTTTGTCACAAACTCAAACCCCCTCGGGGTCACAGAAACGTTCGTTTACCCAGATAGCAGACACAGATACCGCCACGGATTCGTACTCCAGTGTCGACTATAGTGATGTCAAATTGAATCCTAAACTGGCTAAGAGCATTCAGTACATGATTGTGGCAATAAGGGACGTATTACATATCCCTGAGACAAGGGTCTGTATGTATAAGGGAAAGAAACCTGAGGTAACGTTTCCTCCCTCTCATGAACTGAACACTCTTTTTGAAAGGGCTTGGGAAACTCCTGACAAAAAGTTACTGATTCCCAAGAGAATTTCTATGGCATATACTTTTCCCTCTGAGGATAGGATAAGGTGGGAGTCAACACCCACGGTGGACAAAGCTCTAGCACGGTTGTCCAAGAAGGTGGTGCTACCGTCCCCTGACACTGCAGCCCTAATCAGACATCACCGCAGTGGCTCATGTAAACCGTCAAGGCGAAACAAGGAGCAGGGTGGCGATGACAGAAGCCACCAGGATTCTTCGTTGGGAGGAGAATCATGTAAGAGCACTGTCAGCAGTGTTTATCCCGGGAGTGGACAACTGGGAAGCAGACTTCCTCAGCAGGCACGACCTCCACCCGGGAAAATGGGTACTTCATCCAGAAGTCTTCACACAGGTCACAGACCGGTGGGAACTGCCACAAGTGGACATGATGGCGTCCCGTCTAAACAAAAAGTTACAGCGGTATTGCACCAGGTCAAGGGACCCTCAGGCGATAGCTGTGGACGCACTAGTGACACTGTTTGTGTTCCAGTCGGTTTATGTGTTTTCCTCTCATACCCAAGGTACTGAGAATCATAAGAAGAAGAGGAGTGAGAACAATTCTCATTGTTCCGGATTGGCCAAGAAGGGTTTGGTATCCGGATCTGCAAGAAATGCTCACAGAGGACCCATGGTCTCTGCCCTTAAGACAGGATCTGTTACAACAGGGGCCCTGTCTGTTCCAAGACTTACCGCGGCTGCGTTTGGCGGTTGAGCGCCGGGTCCTAGCAGAAAAGGGGATTCCGGATGAGGTTATTCCTACGCTTATAAAGGCTCGGAAGGATGTAACGTCTAAGCATTATCACCGTATATGGCGAAAATATGTTGCTTGGTGTAAAGCCCGGAGGGCTCCTACAGAGGAATTCCAGCTGGGCCGGTTCCTTCATTTCCTACAATCGGGAGTGTCTTTGGGCCTAAAATTGGGATCCATTAAGGTCCAGATTTCGGCAGTATCCATTTTCTTTCAAAAAGAACTGGCAGCTCTTCCTGAAGTTCAGACTTTTGTGAAGGGAGTGCTGCATATACAGCCCCCGTTTGTGCCTCCAGTGGCACCTTGGGATCTTAACGTGGTGTTGGGTTTCCTAAAATCACACTGGTTTGAACCACTAAAAACTGTGGAGTTAAAATATCTCACGTGGAAGGTGGTTATGCTGCTGGCTCTGGCCTCAGCCAGGCATGTGTCGGAATTGGCGGCTTTGTCACATAAAAGCCCCTATCTGGTTTTTCATATGGACAGGGCAGAATTGCGGACCCGTCCACAATTTCTGCCCAAGGTGGTGTCATCATTTCATATGAACCAACCTATTGTGGTGCCTGTGGCTACAGGGGACTTGGAGGATTCCGAGTTACTAGATGTAGTGCGGGCTTTGAAGATTTATGTGACCAGAACGGCCAAGGTCAGGAAAATGGAGTCGCTGTTTATCCTGTATGCATCCAATAAGTTGGGTGCTCCTGCTTCAAAGCAGACTATTGCTCGCTGGATCTGTAACACGATTCAGCAGGCTCATTCTGCGGCTGGATTGCCGCCTCCGAAATCAGTAAAGGCCCATTCCACAAGTAAGGTGGGCTTCTTCTTTGGCGGCTGCCCGAGGGGTCTTGGCATTACAACTTTACCGAGCAGCTACTTGCTCGGGATCAAACACATTTGCAAAGTTCTACAGGTTTGATACCCTAGCTGAGGAGGACCTTGAGTTTGCTCATTCGGTGCTGCAGAGTCATCCGCACTCTCCCGCCCGTTTGGGTGCTTTGGTATAATCCACATGGTCCGGAGTTACGGAGTCCCCAGCATCCACTTAGAACATTAGAGAAAATAAGAATCTATTTCTCGTAGTCCGTAGTGGATGCTGGGCGCCCGTCCCAAGTGCGGACTTCTTCTGCAATACTGTATATAGTTATTGCTTAACAAAGGGTTATGTTATGTTACATCAGGTTATCTGATGTTTTGTATTGTTCATACTGTTAACTGGGTTTGGTTATCACAAGTTATACGGTGTGATTGGTGTGGCTGGTATGAGTCTTACCCTGGATTCCAAAATCCTTTCCTTGTAATGTTAGCTTGTCCGGGCACAGTTTCCTTAACTGAGGTCTGGAGGATGGACATAGAGGGAGGAGCCAGTGAACACCAGTAGACCTAATTCTTTTCTAGAGTGCCCTATCTCCTGCGGAGCCAGTCTATTCCATATGGTCCTTACGGAGTCCCCAGCATCCACTACGGACTACAAGAAATAGATTTACCGGTGAGTAAAATCTTTTTTTTTGCTATGTGTGTTTAGCTGTTTGTGTGTTTTGTCATATGTGTGTATGTATGTTTTGCTATATGTTTGTCTTTTACTATGTGAGTGTATATACAGGGCCGGCCTGACCATTACATCGCGGAGAGTACCATATGTGGAGGGTGCTGCTGCTGCCTTCTCATGTCCTCCCGAGGTGTGCTCGCACACCTGCTGCACTGCTTAAAGAGAGAGCCTGGATCACATGGTGAGGTGAGTGGGGAGCCAGGGAGGGAAACCACTGGGACAGGGTCGCACACTGCGGCCGCCATCTTTCTGCACCTCTGCCTTAGTCACTCTATACCTGTCACCCACTATCTCCCTGTCAGCCCTGTCTCAGTCAAAGTATAGATAGCGTGGCGAGCCACCGTGCCCGCAGCATGGCGAGCCCGCAAGGGGCTCATTTGCGCTTGCCCAGCTGTCGGTATGCCGGCGGTCGGGATTCCGGCGCCGGTATGCTGGTCGACGGGAGCCCGGCCGCCAGCATACCCTGCTACACCCGGGCAAGCGCAAATGAGCCCTTTGTGGGCTCGCCACGCTGCACGCACGGTGGCTCGCCATGCTATCTATACTTTCTCCAGGGTGCTCATGGACCCCCAAGAGGGAGAAAAGATGTCGGTATGCCGGCGGTCGGGATTCCGGCGCCAGTATGTTGATCGTTAGGAGTCCGGCCACCGGCAAACAGAAGACCACCCCAGTCACCCACTGTCTCCCTGTCAACCCTGCCTCAGTGACCCACTATCTCCTTGTCTCTCCTGCCTCAGTCACCCACTATTTCCCTGTCATCCCTGCCTCAGTCACCCACTATTTCCCTGTCGCCCCTGCCTCAGTCACCAACTCTACCTGTCACCCCTGTCTCAGTCACCCACTATCTCTCTGTCATACCGGCCTCAGTCATCTACTATGTCCATGTCACCCCTGCCTCAGTCACCCACTATATCCATGTCACCCCTGCCTCAGTCACCCACTATGTCCATGTCACCCCTGCCTCAGTCACCCACTATATCCATGTCACTCCTGCCTCAGTCACCCACTATGTCCATGTCACTCCTGCCTCAGTCACCCACTATCTCCCTGTCACCCCTGCCTCAGTCACCCACTCTCACCCTGCCTCAGTCACCAACTCTACCTGTCACCCCTGTTCAGTCACCAACTCTACCTGTCACCCCTGCCTCAGTCACCCACTATCTCCCTGTCACCCCTGCCTCAGTCACCCACTATCTCCCTGTCGCCCCTGCCTCAGTCACCAACTCTCACCCTGCCTCAGTCACCAACTCTACCTGTCACCCCTGTTCAGTCACCAACTCTACCTGTCACCCCTGCCTCAGTCACCCACTATCTCCCTGTCACCCCTGCCTCAGTCACCCACTACCTCCCTGTCCCCCCAGCCTCAGTCACCCACTATCTCCCTGTCCCCCTGGCCTCAGTCACCCACTATCTCCCTGTCACCCCTGCCTCAGTCATCTACTCTCTACTTGTCACCCCTGCCTCAGTCACCTACTATGTCCATGTCAGCTCTGCCTCAGTCATCCACTATCTCCCTGTCACCCCTGCCTCAGTCATCTACTCTCTACTTGTCATCCCGGCCTCAGTCACCCACTATCTCCCTGTCACCCCTGCTTCAGTCACCCACTATCTCCCTGTCACCCGTGCCTCACCAGTCACCCACTATCTCCCTGTCACCCCTGCCTCAGTCACCCACTATCTACCAGTCACTCCTACCTTACTCGCACACTATCTCCCTGTCACCCCTGCTTCAGTCACCCACTATCTCCTTGTCACCCCTGCTTCAGTCACCCACTATCTCCCTGTCACCCCTGCCTCAGTCACCAACTCTACCTGTCACCCCTGCCTCAGTCATCTACTCTCTACTTGTCACCCCTGCCTCAGTCACCCACTATGTTCATGTCACCCCTGCCTCAGTCACCCACTATCTACCTGTCACTCTTGCCTTACTTGCATACTATCTCCCTGTCTCCCCTACTTCAGTCACCCACTTACAGTTTTTTTTGTGGTGCATGCGATCCCTAATTTTAGTAAGGGAGAGGGGCCCAATGCATATTGTTGCACCTGGGCCCACTATTCTCTAATTCCGCCACTTCCTTTGTCTGTCTCTGTCTCTCTCGTTGGCCCTGGTATCTCTGTCTCTCTCGCTGCCCCTGGTCTGTCTGTCTCTCTCTTGCTGCCCCTGGTCTTTCTCTCTCTCTCTCTCATGCTGCCCGTGGTCTGTGTCTCTTTCGCTGTTCCGCCATTGTGGAAATGTAAAAGCTGCAGAATGCTGTGCTCCAGGCAAGGGGCGTGTGCTCATTAAAATGGGCATGACCTCACCAGAAAAGACTACCTTACACCCCAGTTTTTGGCCCTGCGCCAACAGACCTTGGCCACCACAGGGAAAAAAAGTTTTTCACCATATTAAGCCCCACACTGCACCATATGCCCCACACTTTAATGCTCGTGATACATTATGCCCTACAGTAAAGCTTCTACACGCTGGGTGTCATGCTCGTTCCCTGGGGTTTCTTAGGCTTGCTGTCTTGCTCATTGCCAGGGATTTCATGCTCTGGGACAGGTGTCATACTCATGTCAGGGGTTTGTAATGCTTGTGGCCAGGGGAAATGCTTGTTGCCAGGGGTGTGTTATTGTTAAACATTTAAAAAAAATCAAATGTTTATTCTTACAGTAAAATTTAACATTTCTGAATTACAAAAAATAAATTGAAAAAAAGCTATGAAATTCCATAGACAAAAAACCTTACGGTTTCACAGGTCCCATTAAGGCTTCTTACACATGATCTGGAATTTCAGAAACCTGTTGTGACTCTTCCACTCAAACTCCAAAAAGCAATGAAATTCCGATTATTAAGGCTGACGCCTTAATGGACGTGTTCCTTGCGCAATACAGATATGGTATGCCATCACAGCCTGTGGGTAAGTTTAGATTCAGCACTCTCACAGAGTGAGATTGCTGTCACTCACACAATGGTGGAGCTGCTAATTCACAGATTTGTGTGCTCATTGGAATACACACATGCAGTCTATGCAACTGAAGGTCTGAGCAGTGTTGTGGAGCTCCCATCCCACATAGTGCCCACAACCATCCCATTCGGTCACCACAACAATCCCACCATTTTACAACAGCCTTCTCACTCCATACATCCATCTCATTTAGTCTACAGATTTAGCTCCCTCAAACATCTTGGTTAATTGCTAAAACTATAATACCCCATCTATGGTCTATGCATCTACACTTACTTCCCCTATACACCCCCATGCTGCCCTGTCTTCCCCAATCCCTACTGCTGTGTTCTTCCATCTGTGCTAGTCTGTACTAACTTATCTGCACCATCTGTCTTTCCCCATCTGTGCCTTGTCTGTATCACCGTTTCCTTCTCTCTGTGCTGCTCAGTGTTTCCCTCTTCAACGTCACTCTGTCTCCTCCAGTACAGGGCACACTGTCTTCTCTCCCATCTGTACCAGTTTTCTACCCATCCGTGCCAGTGTTTTCAACCCATCTGCATCATTTCCCCCACCTGCACCGCTCTGTCTCCCTTCCCATACTTGCTGCTTAATCTACCCCCTATCCACACCACTCTTACCCTATTCATATAGCTGTCATCCTGAAGGTAAGTTTCGTGGGTCACTATTGGGGGGGGGTTTCCCTATCCAACCCACCCAAGGGTTGGGCCTAGCTGCCACCCCCTAAGGGGAGGTAAAAATACTTATCCCCTCCGATGTTGGGACTGTATTCCCCTCATCCATGCTGCTCTGCCTTCCTCATCCATGCCATTTCTTTCCATCTATACTGCTCTTACCCCTCCCACATCTGTGCTGCTTTTTCCCCCTCATCCACACGGCACTGTCCACCCATCCACGCAGCTGTCTCCTCACCATCTGTGCAACTGTCTTTCCCCCATCTGTCTTAACCCCCCATCTACAATTAATTCAGAATTGATTGTAGATGTGCCAAATTTCGCACATCTACAATCATTTACTCTAACATGCGATGTGACGCCCAGCACAGGGCTTGTCCGCCCCGCATGTCAGGCCCTCCCCCTCCCCTCACTGGGCTCCCGGGTACGCACGCACAGTGCGGCCATTGCGCATTCGCACCCCACAAACTAATTTAGACTGCGGTCGCTGCAGTCTGAATTATCCCGTGTTTCTTTGTCCCCACCCATCAATGCTACTTAGTCTTCCCTCGATCCACACACCCCCATCCACAATGCTCTGTCTTCTCCCTCCAATCAACAACACTCTTACCTCATCCGAGCATCTTTGTCTTCCGCTCAGACCTTCAGTTGCATAGACTGCATGTGTGTATTCCAATGAGCACACAAATCTGTGAATTAGCAGCTCCACCATTGTGTGAGTGACAGCAATCTCACTCTGTGAGAGTGCTGAATCTAAACTTACCCACAGGCTGTGATGGCATACCATATCTGTATTGCGCAAGGAACACGTCCATTAAGGCGTCAGCCTTAATAATCGGAATTTCATTGCTTTTTGGAGTTTGAGTGGAAGAGTCACAACAGGTTTCTGAAATTCCAGATCATGTGTAAGAAGCCTTAATGGGACCTGTGAAACCGTAAGGTTTTTTGTCTATGGAATATATATATATATGTGCATGTATGTATGTATATATATATATATAATGTGTGTGTATATACACACACACACACATATACATAAATGCCATATAGTCTGTGCGTCTCCATTATGAACAGGGGGCTTGGGGAACCAGTGTAGCATTGTAGGATGGGTCCAAATTACTATTTTGGGGGGAGAGGTTAGGCTGCGGAGGTGGGTTAGAGTTTGTCTGCAGGGGTGGGAGGGTTAGGCACCCCTGGGTAGGGATAGGATTAGGCTGCGGCGGAGGAAGGGTTAGGGTTAGGCTGCGGTAAGGGGGGGGTTAGGGTTAGGCACCACTGCGGAGGGTTAGGATTAGGGGAGGGGGGGTGGAAGATTAGGGATCAGGGATAGTTTACATAATTAGCAAGTGTTGGGATTTTAATCTCCGGGATGCCGCTGTCAGTATTTTGACAGCCGGCATCCCGAGCGCCAGGATATCGTATGTAATAAATATATATGTATATAGATATAGATATATATATATATATTTACACA
The DNA here is from genome assembly GCF_028390025.1 of Pseudophryne corroboree. NCBI lineage: Eukaryota > Metazoa > Chordata > Amphibia > Anura > Myobatrachidae > Pseudophryne > Pseudophryne corroboree. The sequence continues at coordinate 310,004,584 of NC_086445.1, forward strand.
CCTTTCCCTAATAATAACCCCTAACCTTAACCCACACTGATAAATCAATCCCTATTTCCTATCCCTAATACCGTATCCCCAAAACCCTAACCCAAACCGATAAATTATAAATTGTGAGGTCACCTGGGGGTTAAGCATTTTGCCGAGGGGGGGTTGCTGGTGGTGGGGGGTGCTGCTGACTATTTGCCTAGGGTGCAGAGAAACCTTGCACTGGCCCTGATGATAGTATCAGTACAATAGTGGCACAATATCGGTAGAGCAAAATATTACGCAGCTGACCAATGAAAGCAGGGCTGCAAGGCCAGGAAATCTGCATGTTTACACGTGGACCCTTGCCTTTCCCCTCTCAGAAAACAGGGGAAACATAACCTGATTTACAGGAACACAGGCCTCCCCCCCACCCCCTCAACACTGCTGCCTATCAGTTAAGCAGCAGCAGAATGGAAGTGTGTACACAGAATTAACCTTACGCAGCCACCGATTCCCAATAATTGGGAATCTGTGTGTTGTCCGAGACATGTGACAAGGCCTGAATCAGGCCCTTAAATTGTAAGTGATTCTGAGTGAGGAGCTTCTGAGTGGCAATAGGGCAGCAATGGAACATTTGCACTTAGAAGAATCATCCCCTTGTTATGGCAGTGTAGACAGAGATGCTGGTTATTCTGAGGTAAGTTTATACAGAGATCTGTCCAATTTCAGTCAGTAAGGATGGGTTCTGGTAATTGTGATGAAAGCTATTCTGTAAAGCTTTCGTCAGTATATACAGTATAATCAGAGGCATAATGAGGGCTTTTGGCACCCAGGGCATGTCTAAAAAGCCCCCTCCCTTCCCTGTACACATAAAAAAAGCTAACTTCAGAAAAGAGGGCCAAGCCCCAGCTCCCCCTCCCCAGGGCGTAGTTTCACGGTACGCCCTCCCTCCCCACACACACTGCTTCTCCTCCTCCCTGTCTTGCCTGCTGTACTCCTCACACAGGTCCATGCCACTACTCCTGCCTCCAGTCATCAATTTTCCAAGGCTGGCGCACAGGCAAGTGCCTACTCTACCCTGAGACTGACTTGACACCCACGGCACATGCCCTGCTTGCCCAGCCCTTGTTACACTACTGTATATAATACATTCAATAGATCCCACTTCCACCAAGACAGAGGAGACTGGAGGGTAAGTATAACAGGGAGACAGAGAATATCAATGGTGGTGGAGCTGTGGAAAGAGGACAAAGAATTAGAGAATGGGTAATACTAATAAATCCTTTTCCAGCCTGATACATGGGTCCTTCTAATATTTACTTATATTTGTTAAAATTGTGAGGTTTAGGGGGGCGTGGCCTGGCTGGCAAACTGGGAAGACGTGCAGCAAATTAGCTCTCCCTAAACGGCACTCATAAAGCCCCTTTTCCCCCTGCTCCTGCACCCCAATCCAGCCATAAAACACCCCTTAGGCTTGCCTGACCCTACTGTCGACACCTGGGGAGCCCGCGGAGTCGGGGAGCGCTTTTAAGCGCTCCTGCGGATTGCGGCCTACCTCCCCAAACGGAAGCCGGGGCCTGGAGTGGAGCGGAAGCCGGAGGAGCTCGCCCGGCGGCGTGCACGAGCAGCCTGCTGAGACCGGACCCCCCTACCTGCATCCATCGGGCCCTGCTCATAGGACCTGGAGAAGGACCCTTCCACAGCGGTGAGTTCGCTCCACAGCCGGAGCCCGTCCCGTGACTGCCGCGCCAGCTGCCCATATTGAGCTGCCGCCCCCCGCCCGCAGCCCCGAGATGCGGAAGCTTCACCCGCCCGGACCACCTGACTGCCGGCTCACCTTAAGGGGGAGACGCGCTGACCTCTCCCGCCGCGCGCCGTGCGGACCTCGGGACCCGCCACACTTCCGGACACCTGCCCTGGCCGGAGAGCACTGCTTCGCTGATCCGCCGGGCACACGCTCTCTCCCTACCTCCGCACTCGTGGCTACTGAAGGGGTTTGGTCACCCCCCTGCATCTGAGGCTGGAGATTGGGACCTGGTCGAGATCCCTGCCGCCTGCCTGCGGGCTGCGGCCTAGCCCCCATCCAGAGTCCAGGGACTCTCTTTAAGCACATTGCCTGGCTGACGACAGGGCCCACCAAACCATAGGCTCCACAGCAAAATCCAAGCCAAGAGCTCCCCCCAGTGGCTAACCTGGGGTAAATTACTGGTGGAAGGGGCTAGCAGAGTGAGAAGAAGCAATTCTATGCTGCTCCAGTGGGCACTTTAAAATACATAACCCCACGGATTTTCATCCCCTCCCTGAGAGCCCAGGAGCCCCTCTGACACTCTCATAAGCCCCACTGCAGCCACTGAGGGGGACCCGCGGAATCGGGGAGCGCTTTTTGGCCCTCCTGCGGGTTGCGGCCTTCCCCTCGGTGTGAAGCCGGGACCACAATTTTGAGCCGCGCTGGGCATCTAAGCTGTGATCAGCTGGGCCCCCACATATGCTGGCCTATCATCTCTCTTCCCTACATTGGCAGTGCACCTCTACATATCAGCCTTCCATGATACTGGTGGCCGGGGGAATGGCTTGCTGAGTGCCTGCGGGTACGACCCTGGGGGTCTTTCTATGTTTATTCTCTATACTCATTTCATGATGGATCACTAACTACTCACGTTATGGCTCGGCTTTGACCTATGACCCTCTCTATCTTCGGGACTGTCGCACACCATGCCTAAATCTAAATCCAAGTCTAAGAAAGCCACAGCAGCATCGGCGGAAATATCGTCTTTCATTTCCAAAATGAAGTCTAGTGCAGCCAAACTACCTGCCGCCCCCCCCCCCTGACTTGGCTTCGGAATCGGAGGAAGACTCGTCTGTCCCAGACCCCTCCATGAAAGATTGCTTCTCCTCAATTTTAACGGAAATGAAGTCGCTAAAACAGGCCTTCCATTCCGAGATTCACAAAGCCATCTCCGGTCTCAAGGCGGAGATATCTGATCTCGGGGCCCGCACTAATGATGTTGAACAGAAAATCGATGAGGTCATCACCTTCCAGCAGGAGCTAGAACATTCTGTTCAAGTCATGCAAGAGGATATCTACTTGATCCAGGACCAACAGGAGGACGCTGATAACCGCGCACGACGTAATAACCTGCGCATTAAATATATCCTGGAATCGGTGGAACCAACACAACTGGAGGATTTCCTCCTCCGGTTCTTTCAACACCTCCTGCCAGACATCCCACGTGAACAATTCCTCCTAGATAGGGCTCACCGTTCCCTTCGCCAAAAACCCTCAACCTCGTCCCCTCCTCGCGACGTAGTTCTACGCTGCCACTATTTCAAAACTAAAGATAAAATCCTAATAGCTGCCCGGAACAAGGACGTCTGTCTGTTCGAATCTCACAAGCTCTTGGTGTTCCAGGATTTATCCCCTACTACTCTTAAGAGGCGCTTCGACCTGAAGGAATACACCCAAATCCTCAGGGATAATAACATACGCTACAGATGGGGTTTTCCCTTTGCCCTAATTGTACAGCTTGATGGGAAGAGAATGCTGGCACGATCCAAGGAGGAGGCTCACAGGCTCCTGTTAAGACTGAACTTATCCCCACCGGAGCCCAATAAATCATCCTCCCCACGAGAGGCACCAGATCTCCGACATTCACCGAACTCTCCCCTCCCACAGCGAGCACCTCGACGCCTTTGGTCGACAGTCCCGGAGAAGATTCCTACAAATCAGGACCCACCATGAAAGCTCCTTTATAGATGCTCTGATGGGTTATTATATGTTCATTGATACTGTTATGCTATCTGATTTGGAGGTTTAAAAGTTCCTCCCTGAGCTGAGCTTATATAATTTAGCTTATGTTTATTCTGTTTATCGGTTCTTAACGGTGGTTCATTATGGTTAGATGTTATTCCGACCCCCTTGGTCGCCCCCCTCAGGTTTAGTTGGTGGGCCCCTTGGTGGTCGGAGCTGCGTCCCCCCGCCGAGCCACTATAGTCAAGTTTGAGCATAGGGGAGTTCCTATCTCCCTTAGATTCCCCATACGGGTGCTCAAACATACGGACCCGTACGCCGTGTACAATGGGTCGTTGGCTCGGTCAAATACACATGTTTATTTTACAGTCTTCTAGATGTTTCTTTTTATTTCTCCTGTCTCTTTCCCCTCTTTCTTCTCTTCCTTCTCTTCCTTTCCCCCTTGTCCCCCTTGTCTCCCCGGGAGATCATCCCTGGGCCGTCAGGTTTAATTATGATAAGCTCATACTGGTAACAATATGTCTATTAATGTAATATCCTATAATGTGAAGGGTCTCAATAGTCCCCAAAAGAGGACCAAATTATTTCTGTTCCTGAAACAGGTAGGGGGAGATCTGGTATTCCTTCAGGAGACGCATTTTAGAGGTGTCTCCCATCCTGAACTACGCTCTAGACGCCACCCTGTCGCCATCCACGCCTGCGACCGCACTCAAAAGAAAAGAGGGGTCGCCATTCTGATTCCCGCTCATTTACATTTGGAACCAGACCGAATCATTAAAGACAAACGCGGTAGGTTCCTTATCATAGTAGGCAAACTCAATAATGCTCCCATCACTATGGTCAATATTTACGCTCCCAACGTTAATCAGGCCTCGTTCTTTGCTTCCTTAGACTCTAAAATTGCCCAATGTAGGAAAGGTGACCTCTTAATAGCGGGAGACTTTAATACTATACTACACCATAATCTTGATCGATCCCACCCCCTCCCACCCTCCCAGTCACACTTAAGCGCCCGTAACTCCAGAGCCTTGCACTCGCTACTTAAAAATCATCTACTATTTGACTCCTGGAGGGTTGCCGACCCCTTAATTAAAGATTATACGTTTTTTTCCCCAGTCCACAATTTATATACTAGAATTGACATGATAATGGTCGGAAGAGACCTGACCTCTAAAATTCAGAATTGCCGTATTTACCCAATAACGTGGTCCGACCACGCCCCTATTTCTTTGACTTTGTCGGGGTTGGCTCGTTCTTCCTCCCCCCCTCTTGGTCCCTTAATGATGCCCTTCTTCAACAGCCTGAAGTGCTACAACAAACCACTCAGGCATTGACTGATTATTTCACCGAGAACCAAACACCCGGTATATCTGATATGACCCTGTGGGAGGCACATAAAGCGGTCCTTCGGGGCCACTTCATCCAGACCGCGGCCAGACTCCATAAACAGCGTTCCCAAAAATTTTTAGAGCTATCTAATCAACTTCATCAGTTGGAGGAAGCCCATAAGGCCTCCCTAAAATCTGCTGATTTAGAAAAGGTACTTAAAGTCAGGGGCGAACTCAATATGCTTTTATCACACAAAACTGGACAGTGCCTTAGACGTCTTAATCAGTTATATTATGAAAAAGGAGACAAAGCAGATAAACTCCTAGACAGAAAGTTGAGGGCTCAGATTTCTTCCAAAAATATTTTATCCATTCGCACCAAACAAGGAACTCTGACTCATGACCCTGATCGCATTTTGGATGAATTCGAAGGGTCGCATTTTGGATGAATTCGAAGGGTTTTATAAATCATTGTATAACTCGGAAGCGACCTCCTCCTCATCACAGAGATTTGATGAGGGGATCGACTCCCTCCTAGATAAATGTAATCTACCATCCGCGAGTAGCTCGACAATTTCTCAGTTGAGCTCAGAGATTACTGTCGAGGAATTAGAGAATGCTCTCAAAACTCAGAAACCAGGTAAAGCCCCTGGACCTGATGGGATCTCAATTATGTACTATAAGAAATTTAAGGGGACTTTATTACCCCACCTTTGCAGGCTCTTCAATGGATTTCTAAGCGGTAACCCCCTTTCTCCCCGCGCATTGGAGGCACGAATAGTTTTGATCCATAAGCCTGGGAAAGATCCTAACTCCTGTGCTAGCTACCGCCCCATTTCTTTATTAAATAACGATATTAAACTATTTGCTAAAATTCTAGCCCTAAGATTAAACCCAATTCTCCCACATCTAATACACGCTGACCAGGTGGGCTTCATCCCAGGCCGGCAGGCTAGAGACAATACACGGAGAACTATTAATCTGGTCCATCTTATTAACAAAACCAGACTGCCCTCCATCCTTCTCTCGCTTGACGCAGAGAAGGCTTTTGACAAAATACTATGGCCTTTCATGTTCGCCACTCTGCGCAGGTTCGGCCTGGGAGGAAGCCTACTTCAGGGTATTCAGGCACTCTACTCCAACCCCTCTGCTAGAGTCCGGGTTAATGGCAAAGACTCTCACCTCTTTCACATCAGCAACGGTACACGCCAGGGGTGCCCCCTGTCACCACTAATTTTTGCCATGACGATCGAACCTCTGGCGTGTATGGTTAGGTCCAACCCCGACATTAAAGGAATCCCTGTTGGTGGGGAGGAATTCAAATTGTCATTATTCGCTGACGACATTCTTTTAACTCTCTCCTCTCCTAATATCTCTATCCCTAATCTATTTAAAACCCTATCATTATATTCTCACTATTCGGTATATCGCATTAATTACTCTAAATCGGAAGCCCTCCCTCTGCATCTTGACGGGAATACCAGATCTCTCCTAGCTGCTAACTTTAATTTTTCCTGGCGCACCAAGAAAATTAAGTATCTAGGCGTGTATATCACTAATTCCTACGACTCTCTATACTCGGAGAACTTCCCAGCTCTGTTTAAGTGTATAGAGTCAGACCTTTGAGCTTGGGATAAACAGATCATAGCCTGGTTCGGACGGATAGTTTCAGTAAAGATGAACATCCTCCCCAGGATTCTGTATCTGATTCAAACAATTCCCGTAAGTATCCCCGCGGAGGCCTTACGTCGAATGCAGAAACTCTTCGTAAAATTTATATGGTCTAATAAACCCCCTAGAATCAAGACCTCCACCCTAGTACGTGACCCATTAATGGGAGGTAGGGGATTGCCGGATATCCGTAAATACTATCATGCAACCCACCTGAGTCAGGCTCTAGCATGGTTCTCCCCAACCCCCCGCCTACCCTGGATCCAAATTGAACTCTTTGCGGCCGGGGTCTCCACTTTGGTTTCCCTCCTTACGCCAACTAAGCCACTACGGTCAATGCATACTTGTATCCCTTCAACAAAACTCACCTGCTCCCTGTGGCTTTTCTGCATTCGACATTACGGCCTGTCCACTTTCCCTTCACCCATCACATCTATTTGGGATAACCGGGATTTCCCCCCAGGCTCAACATTGCGATCCCACTCGTGGCTCCATTTGGACCCGCGCCCAGGTCTGGTGTTTGATTTTATAGATGGGTCCTCATGGCGTTCCCTTCAATCGCTGTGTGACAGATATAATATTTCCCAACCTGTGGCATATGAATACTTACAACTCCGCTCCTTTTTAAGCTCCCTTCCCAAATCCCAGGTTTTTCGCCAGCCTACCCCCTTGGAGCGTCTTTGTATTTATTCTCCCATGCGGCAGGGCATTATATCCATACTCTACGGTTTGTTACGTTCCCTGAAGGCTGTTGATCTACTCCCCCATGAAAGTAAGTGGGAACAGGACCTAGGCCCACCCCCCGATGAAGACTCCTGGGAAACCATTAGACAAAAAGTAGCCCAGTCTTCAATTTCCTCCTTAGTAAAGGAAAATTCTTATAAAGTCTACACGAGATGGTATCGGGTCCCTGCGACCCTGCACAGGATTTTTCCAGGGTCCTCTCCACTATGTTGGCGTGAATGCGGCCAAACCGGAGATTTCAAACACATATGGTGGTCATGCCCAAAAATACACATGTTCTGGACTCAGGTGGAAGCTCTCATTAGTTCTATCTTCTGTTCACGAATAACCCTGGGCCCATGGTCAGCCCTGCTGGGCCTTCCCTTACCCAATTTAGATAGCCATGCAAATAGCCTAGTACTTCAAATTTTACATGCAGCCCGCAGTGTTATAGCTAAGAATTGGAAAAAAACCATTACCCCCAGTAGGAGCATGCTAATAGCTAAAATTTGGCATATCTCCACAATGGAGAAAATTACAGCATCCCTTCATGACAGATCGGACAAATATAGGAGGATATGGGAACCTTGGTTCATCTTTATTACACCCTCCACCTCAGGGGTGTGATGTAAAGTGATGCGGTATGATGCATTAACCTATACCAAAAAGGTCATAATAAATATAAGAGATGCTATGCCGTCCTTGGTTGGACAGTTGACATGGTCTGTGCCAGGGAGATTTTGCCCTCCAAGGCACACTCCCACCCTGCTAACTTCTCTGACGATCCACCACTCTCCCATCACCCCCCCCCTTCCCTCTCTTTCTCCCACTCTATCTGTCTCCTCCTCAGATTCTTCTTTCCTCTTACTACTTCTCCTCTTTATGTTTATCATTGTTTAAACTCAGAAAAACTGTAGTCGATATACACATTTGTCATCATTGACGCACTCCTTTGTTCTTGTTATATTGGGTTACCCCTCCACGGGATAACTTGTATGTGATTCAATATTTACTCGGAGTTGTCATCTCCTGTCTGTATTGTAACAGTTTACTCGACTTAATAAAAATATTAAATTAAAAAAAATAAAAAAAATTGTGAGGTTTATTTTTTAATGTTTAATAAATAATAAGATATGGATTGTTCTATTTAAAACCGGTCTATTGTTTGTAAAGCCAGCTGTTTCTATTCACAGTGCATGTAATACCATACTAAAAGGGTGCAAGTAAAATCTATAATGTAGGGAAATTTATTCAAGCAATAAAACTGTAAAAATGTAGCATTTTGGGTCTAATTAAACATAAAACATAATATCAATGAATTTTGGATACAGTGTTCCTTTAAATCCATTGTACATAAGGTAAAGTTTTCATTTCTCTTTTATTTCTTCAGCATACAGCACAAATGTTATAAAAGTGTTATGATGTCTTCTATGATGAATGTGAGACATAGAAGAATAATTCTAAATGTGTTATGCCTGAAATTTATTTCTAGGAAGCTAACTGCAAAGCAAGTTATATATAGCTAAAATGGATGTTTAATTTGTGCAGAAATCATGGTGTGATGAAGACAATTAAGAGCCTCAGAGGGAATAATTATATTACTGCATGGAGCTGGTGGGTCTCAAATTGCTTGATGCTTGGACTTTAAATTGGCTTGTGCTCCATATTATAAAATAAACTGCAGTAAAACATTATATTTTCAAAGTCATAAAGTGAAGTGAAGCTAGTGTTGTTGTTTTTGTGTCTTGTTTTTAATATAATTATTATTTTCTTGGCCCAAAAATGTTTTAAAGACGCACACTCACATAATTATTTGCAAACAAAATTCAATTAATACAGCAACTGAAATGAAAAGTTAAAATTAAAAATAATTAATAAAAGTATTAATGTCAAGGACCATAGGCTATATTTTATATTTATGAAGTACTGTCAACTGTTGTTATTAGTATACACTTGTGTGTAACATAACTTTAAGCTTCTATTGTACATTATTATTCCAGAGGGTGATTCAGTATCCTTTAAAGTCTATGCTCTGTTGAATTGCTACCTTAAATAAGTTTTTGGGGTGGCATAAATATCTGGGTGCACTGTGTATATGCTACATTAAACTCCAACTTCATAGGTCATTTGAACTTCCCTTTCATTTGCTTCAAATTTTCAGTTTTTATTCTAAATGACTATTTGACTTTGCCTCATTTATGTCTTAAATCAATCACGAGAGTGAGGGAAAATTGGAAACTTTCTTTTATTTAACTATTACTTTGTGCTTGAATCTGTTTTTAGTTGAGTAAATATGGCACAGGGGTCGACTCACATCTCTAGTAAATATATCATAATAAAGTGTTTCGGTATGTAAACCGCCTCACAGGATGCTGATTATTAGTATAACGACATCAGCATCCCAAGCAGTAGAATGCCAGTAGGGGGGCGAGTGCAATGAAGCCCCTTGCGGACTCGGTTCTCCCTCTATGGGTGTCGTGGACATGCATAGAGGGGGAATCACCTATGTCGCCAGTATACTGGCAGCGGTATGGTGGCCCGGTCGGGATCCCGGCAGCAGTATTGTGACAGCTGGGATCCTGGTGAGCTGTATGCTTACCACATACCTAATAAAGTGTTTCCCAACCCAGCCATAGTCTTAACATCACAGACAACTGTGTCTGACACTTATGTTGTAAAACTTTCATTTTTATGCTAAATAGTATTTGCAAACACATTAATAAGAAATTTTGGCAATATGCATTACAAATTCTACCATATATCAGTTGAAGGTGACAAATATAATAATAATAATAATAATAATAATAATAATAGCAGCAATGATAAAGAATCAATGGAGACTATTACTATCAGAACTTCTATGGGTTAAATGTAAGGATACAATATCTGGCAACATTCCATATATTGTTGGCACTTTACTTTCAAGACCAGTGTTTACAAGTGTTAATTAGAGAAACATGTCTGCTCATTAAATACTTTAAGCATCCAAAGCAACTGATGTATAATATATATTTTTTAAAAGGTCTGTTTTTCAAACATATAATTAGTTGCAAGATAAAAGTAACCAGCCCAGTAAAATGTTTACACAATACTGTTATAGTACTAGTTTGTTTTCTACACTTAATTAGGTCAGAGCATTTTAAGTTGCTTTCATTCTTTGTACTGATTTTCATTATACATTTAAATCTTCAAATGCTTCTTTACCAGTATTGAAGCACTGCGTTTTGTTTTTATCTGTGTTACCTTTTTAGTGATTGCTGTCATAATAAAAAATGTAGATCTTTACACATAATGTTATTATAAAACACAGATTTTACTACAATTGGGGCTTCTTATTTAAATACTGTAGTTGGTTAATTAATTAATTACTAATTGAATATATATCATACAGTATAATTAATAATCAAGATGCAAAGTATAGTGAAATAAAACCACAATGGATGCAAATGTTAAAATTGTCAATCATTCTTTAAATATCTCTCCACCAGTAGGAATTTTTAACATTAACATTTTTTTTAAAAAATTATAGAAAATTATTTACTGGATAACCTACACATTGGTGTATCTCTTGCTTCATCTAGAAATCTTGTCTGTTTAAATTAACATTCAAATGCAGATATAACGTTTTAAAGGTTAACTTCCCTTTTGGATTATTGCATACTTTATATTATTGATTGGATTAACAATTACTGTCACAGCTGATTAATGAACACTTAAGAATGTTATATATTACACTTTATGGAATTTAACCTTAGGTGTTATCAGTGGTGTAGCAATGTTCCATGATACCTGAAACAACCCCCCATTCATCACACCCCCTTCCCCAAAACACAAACACAGACCTATCAACCCCCACATCTTCTATCACTTCAGTTAGTATAGCAGTGACCTCCTCACTGTGTTCCCTGCCTGTTTGTGACTGGGACATCATCATAAATAGCAGGCACAAGAGCTTGCAGGAAGGAGGTGTTAAGTGTGGTAGATGTTGCTCAGTGACAGGGTCACAGAGAGCTGGATTTAGCCCAAATACTTATCAGGGGAGTAGCCTACTCACAGGAAGGCATGATAATGCCCTTTAGAAAAATATAGGAAAAAATATTTTTAAAGCTGTGAAGCTGGGCTGCATGTTGAACAGGGGCATGATCAGTGTGACCCACTGCATCTCTGGACCAACTGCAGCCCATCACACAGCAGTGTGTGATGGGCTGTGGGGATAATCTGCTGCTGCAGACATGCATGAGGGAGGGTGGTGTTGGACCAGGGTCTCTGTGAGGCTCCTCCAACAAACCTGGGCCCAAGTAATTAGAACACATCCCCCCACCTCTCAGCTAATGTGTAAATGACTTCTGCAGCTTCTTCCACAATCTGTTACTATCAATTGTTAAAAAAGAGTATGCTACTGCACTGTCTTCTTACTGTCCATACATTCTGGGCACTAGGACCCAGAGAATATCTGTACTCCAAGGTGATGTGCTGCTGCACCACGTGATTGCAGCCATCTTGTAGAGCCATTAATACTGTGTGAAACTGTGTGAGAAGAGACATGATGAAGTCTCCCACTTAGTACATGAGGGATCTCAGTAATTACCTGCATTAAGCTGCTTCCTACCTGAAAGCAGCATACACTGAGGAATTCACAAACATTGCAGTTAGTGAGCCTTAAGACATCCAGAAGGTCTAATTAGTGTGAATGGAAGTTCAAGGAATCATGACACTGCATTACCAGGGAGAAGGGACCCTCTGCCTACTGTTAGATTATGCTGCATACAGTTAGTCCATCAGAAGAGGGCAGCCAGCTGGGATGAACTATGCAGACAGTACAGCAGCACAATTTGGTAAAGGGTGTTGGGCGGGCAGTGGGAGTCTCGCTTGTCTGGCTCTGTAACAACCACACCCTCTGCACTCATGGTGGCTACATCCTTGATGCTGCTGTTACCAGGGACGTGCAGTCAGGGGAGGCAGTGCCTCCCTTGTCATTCATGATTAAAATAATACAAGGAAGAAACTTATGACACATATTATGTGTCATAAGTATCTTTGTTATAATGTTCTAATCATTTTGAGACATGTGAATAGTATAGGAGGCACTGATAACAGTGCCTCCCGTTGTCTATGTTAATGAGCATAAAGTGGGGGGTGGGCCCAAGCACTGGGCTGTAAAAGCCCATTGAAAAAACGACGATACAGTGGCACTAGTATAAGTGCCTCTGGGATAGGGCCTGATGTGAATGGACAGTGGATCCAGGGCTGGATCTGCTGGTCCAATCACCAAAACGCTGCGGCGTTGCTCACCTTCCTCTCCTCCTGTCCTGTCATCGTGGCGTGTTAACCTCCATGACCCCGGTGTAATGTGAGGTGGCCGCTTGCTGCTGATCCACACCTGGCAGAGGATCGGAGCCTTCCACCTCCCTCCCCCATGTAGTTGTCTCCCCTGCGGCGGGCCAATGGTTACAGAAGCCACCTGCTGCCTCCGCTGGCAAGAGAGGAAACACCCTGGAGTCCGAAAGCTGCACCTTGATCTGATCTGAGGTTCGTGTGTGTGTGTCTCTCTCTCTCTCTCTCTCTCTCTCTCTAAAGATGGTAAATGTATTTCTCATACGTCCTAGAGGATGCTGGGGACGACATCAAGACCATGGGGTATAGATGGGATACGCAGGAGACATGGGCACACTAAAGAGTTTTCATTGGGTGTGAACTGGCTCCTCCCTCTATGCCCCTCCTCCAGACCTCAGTTTTAGAAATGTGCCCAGGTCGACTGGATGCACTCTGAGGAGCTCTACTGAGTTTCTCTGAAAAGACTTATGTTAGGTTTTCTATTTTCAGGGAAATCTGCTGGCATCAGACTCCCTGCTTATGGGACTGAGGGGGCAGAAGTAGGAACCAACTTCCTCAGAGTTTCATGGCTCTGCTTCTGGCTGACAGGACACCATTAGCTCCTGAAGGGAACTGAACGCTAGCCGTGTCTAGATGCTCACTCCCATAGCACGCCGTCACCCCCCTCACAGAGCCAGAAGTCAGAAAACAGGTGAGTATGAGAAGAATGATCTTCAATCAAGTAAGTGATGGCTAAAGGTACCGCGCGGCTGGCGGGAGCGCAACGCACCATGTTGCCCACACATACACAGGCACTGCAGGGTGCAGGGTGCGGGGGAGCACCCTGGGCAGCATGAAACTTTTGGAAACTGGCATAAATAAGGGGCATAAGTTGCTGAGGCACAGTCCTACCCCCGCCAGTATAAAAAATTACCTCAAAAGCTGAGGAGAAACACACCATGGAAGAGTGGAGCTTCCTCCTCAGTCAGCCAGAACACTGCTCTGCGCCATTTTCTCTCTCTCCTCAGGCTGCAGAGACAAGGCTGGTCCTCCTCCACTACTGAACAAGTATCAGGGTGCAAAACAGAGGGGCCACAGTGAATTTGGTGCTATATAATTGTGTTATTAACATTATAAAAGCGCTGAATGTCAGTGGGCATTTTGGGTTCACAGACATTGTGTTACTGATGCTGGGTTGTGAACTGGCAAATCCCATCTGTGTCCCTCTGACAGATTTTACTGAGGGTCTGTCCCCTTATAAGTCCTGGAGTGTCTGTGGTGTGGTTCTGCAAGTGTGTGACATGTCTGTGGCAGAGAACTCTGTGGAGACATGTTAGAGACACAGAGGTGTAATATGAAACCAAGAGCCTGACTGGGTGAAAGGTTAAATGATAGTGTGAAGCATATCAGTAAGAGGTTGGACTGAATCTCATACAGAAAATGAAAATAATCTTTTGAAAATTTGATTTTTAATAGTTCTGCCTTTCATCCACAGGGACCTTTCTGAGTCACATTCAAATTTGCACAAGTAGTACAAACTGATACCGACACGGACTCTGATTCCTGTGTCGACACTAGTGATTCCAGGGGAATAGGTCCTAAGTTAGCAAATCAAGCATTCAAAACATGTTTTAGCTATAAAGGAGGTGTTAGAAGTTATGAAGCCCCCTCTTTTACCACAAGGAGAGGGTTTACTTTAGTAAAGAAGTAATGTAATTTTCCCTCCACCTCAGGTCTGATTTAACCTGAAAAGAAATTTCAGATTTCCAAAAGGAATTCAGGCAGCTTACCTTTTTCCAAAAAAGGTGGGAGTCACCCCGCATTTTAGACAGGTCCCTGTCATAAAAGAGAAAAGGTGCTTCTCCCTGCGCCTGGAATGGCTTCACTTAAGGAGCCGACAGACCGCAAGTGAGTGAGGTGATTTATTGATGTGGCCAATGGGACACTACTCAGGCCTACCATTGTCTGTGAGTGGGTGAGTAGTGCTATTGAAAAGTGGTCAGAAAACTTGTCATTAGACATTGACACAATAGATGGAGACGAGATACTCCTAACGTTAGGTCATATCAAAGATGCTGCTGCGTACGTACTAGAATCCATGAAATATATTGGTTTCTTGGGATCAAGAACCGCTACCATGGCAGCATCAGCTCGGAGGGCGTTGTGGATTCGCCAGTGGAATGCTGATGTAGATTCCAAAATAAAATATGGAGGCTCTCCCGTAAAAAGGTGAGGCCTTGTTTGGTGACGGGCTGGATGCATTAGTCTCAGCGGCTACCGCAGGTAAGTCGACATTCTTGCCTTATGCTCCTACACCGGTGAAAAAGACACATCACTCTCACATACAGACCTTTCAGCCCAACAAATACAAAAAGGCCAAAGGTCTCCCCTTTTTTTGCAGGTAGGGGAAAGGGAAAAGAAAAGAAATCCGCAGTGTCTCCTGGATCGCAGGAGCAGAAGTCCACCCCTGCTTCTGCCAAATCTGCAGCATAATGCTGGGGCTCCCTTGCGGGAGTCCACTCGGGTAGGAGCACGTCTGAAACTTTTCAGCCAAATCTGGATTCAATCTGGCCTGGACCAATGGGTCTTACAAATAGTGTCCCATGGGTACAAACTAGAGTTTCAAGACGTCCCCCATGCCGATTTTTCAAATTGACCTTGCCAGCTTCTCTTCCGGGAAGAGAGGCAGTAACAACGGCAATTCAAAAATTATGTCAGGATCAGGTCATTGTCCTGGTACCCTTGGCACAGTAAGGAGAAGGTTTTTTTTATTCAAGCCTCTTCGTAGTTCCGAAGCCGGACAGCTCGGTCAGACCGATTTTAAACCTGAAAATCTGAATCTCTACCTGGAAAGGTTCAAGTTCAAGATAGAATCCCTGAGGGTAGTGATTTCCAGTCTGGAAGAGGGGGACTTCATGGTGTCAGTAGACATAAAAGATGCTTACTTGTATGTTCCCATTTATCCTCCTCACCAAGCTTATCTGAGATTCACAGTACAGGATTGCCATTACCAGTTTCAGTTGTTGCCGTTCGGACTCTCCACGGCACCGAGGGTATTCACCAAGGTGTTGGCGGAGATGATTGTCCTCCTTCGTTAAAAAGGAGTCAATATAATTCCTTATCTGGACGATCTCCTGATAAAGCGAGATCCAGGGAACAGTTGGTGCAGAAAATCGCACTCTCCCTGTCAATACTCCAACAACACGGTTGGATCATGAATTTTCCAAAGTCGCAGTTGCAACCGACCACAAGATTGTCCTTTTTAGGGATGATTTTGTACACAGAAGTACGGAGAGTATTTCTTCCAGTGGAAAAGGCTCTGGAGATCCAGAAAATGGTCAAACAAATATTGAAACCAACAAGCGTATTGATCCATCAATGCATTCGGTTGTTGGGGAAAATGGTAGCGGCCTACGAGGCCATACATTTTGGCCGATTTCATGCCAGAGTATTCCAGTGGGACCTGTTGGACAAATGGTCCGGATGCCACCTACACATACACAGGAAAATAATCATGTCCCCCAAAGCCAGGATTTCGCTCCTGTGGTGGCTACACAGTTCTCACCTACTAGAGGGACGCAGGTTTGGGATTCACGACTGGGTCCTAATAACCACGGATGCAAGTCTCCGAGGCTGGAGAGCTGTCACACAGGGGGAAAGCTTCCAAAGAAAATGGTCAAGTCAGGAAGCCTGCCTTCACATAAACGTTCTGGAATTGAGAGCCATTTACAATGGCCTTCTACAAGCGGTACATCTTCTTCAAGATCCCGTGCAGATCCAGTCGGACAATGTAACAGCAGTCGCGTACATAAAGAGGCAAGGCGGGAAAAAAAGCAGAGCGGCAATGGCAGAGGTGACAAGGATTCTCCTCTGAGCAGAAAGACATGTTAGAGCTCTGTCAGCAATTTTCATTCCGGGAGTGGACAACTGGGAAGACTTCCTCAGGAGACATGATCTCCGTCCAGGAGAGTGGGGCCTCCACCAAGAAGTCTTCGCAGAGGTGACGAGTCTTTGGGGAGTTCCTCAAGTAGACATGATGGCATCTCGTCTAAACAAGAAGCTTCAGAGATATTGTTCCAGGTCGAGAGACCCTCAAGCAATAGCAGTGGATACACGTGACCCAGTGGGTGTTTCGTCAGTATATGTTTTCCCTCCACTTCCACTGATTCCAAAAGTTCTCAAAATAATAATAAGAACAAGAGTTTGAGCAATCTTCATTGCCCCAGACTGGCCAAGGAGGGCTTGGTATCCAGATCTTCAGGAGTTGCTCATAGAAGATTCTCGGCTTCTTCCTCTTCGAGAGGACCTACTACAGCAGGTGCTGTGTGTGTATCAAGACTTACCTTGGCTACGTTTGACGGCATGGCTGTTGAGCGTCGGATCCTAGCCCGAAAGGGTATTCCCAAGGAAGTCATCCCCACTCTTATTCAGGCCAGGAAAGGAGTAACATCTAAACATTACCACCGTATTTGGAGAAAATATGTGTCTTGGTGTGAATCCAAGAATGCTCCTATGGAAGAGTTTGAGTTGGGACGTTTTCTCCATTTTCTGCAGGCTGGTGTGGATGCAGGCCTTAGATTGGGGTCAATCAAGGTCCAGATTTCGGCCTTATAAGTTTTCTTTCAAAAACAATTGGCCTCCTTTCCAGAAGTTCAGACGTTTGTGAAAGGGGTTCTGCACATCCAGCCTCGATTTGTGCCTCCAGTGGCACCATGGGACCTTAATGTGGTGTTGCAGTTCCTTCAATCGGGTTGGTTTGAGCCTCTACAAGAAATAGAGTTGAAGTTTCTCACTTGGAAAGTGGTGATGCTTTTGGCATTGGCATCCAAAAGGCGGGTGTCTGAATTAGGGGCCTTGTCCCACAAGAGCCCTTACCTGATCTTCCATGAAGATAGGGCAGAGTTGAGAACTCGTCAACATTTTCTTCCAAAGGTGGTTTCCTCTTTCCACATAAGCCAACCTATTGTGGTGCCAGTTGCTACTGACACGTTTGCTGAGTCAAAGTCTCTAGATGTGGTTAGAGCTTTGAAGATTTATCTCGCTAGAACAGCTCGAATACGGAAAACAGAGGTTTTGTTTGTCCTGTATGATCCCAACAAGATTGGGTGTCCGGCTTCCAAGCAGACTATTGTGTGCTGGATCAGAGGTACGATTCAGCAAGCTCATTCTACGGCTGGATTGCCGTTACCGATGTCGGTGAAGGCCCATTCTACTAGGAAGGTGGGCTCCTCCTGGGCGGCTGCCCGGAGGGTCTTCGCATTACAACTTTGCCGAGCAGCTACTTGGTCAGGGTCACACACATTTGCAAAATTCTACAAGTTTGACACCTTGGCCGATGAGGACCTAAAGTTTGGTCAATCAGTGCTGCAGGGTCATCCGCACTATCCCGCCCCTTGCTGGAGCTTTGGTATAGAGCCCATGGTCTTGATGTCATCCCCAGCATCCTCTAGGACGTATGAGAAAATAGGATTTTGATAACCTACCAGTAAATTCTTTTCTCCTAGTCCGTAGAGGATGCTGGGAACCCGTCCCAGTGCGTACTTTACCTGCAGTTTAGTTATTACAGTTACACAAGTTGTGTTATCTTGGTTTCAGCATGTTGCTGCAATTAGTTCATGCCTGTTGGCGTGTGTTATGTTGAATGCCATGTGTGCATGCCGCACACATTGAGGGTGTGAGTTGGTAGATATCTCACCACTAGTTACGTAATTCCTTTCCTCGAAATGTCAGTCTCCCTGGGCACAGTTCCTACAATTGAGGTCTGGAGGAGGGGCATAGAGGGAGGAGCCAGTTCACACCCAATGAAAAGTCTTTAGAGTGCCCATGTCTCCTGCGGATCCCGTCTATACCCCATGGTCTTGATATCATCCCCAGCATCCTCTATGGACTAGGAGAAAAAGATTTACCGGTAGGTTATCAAAATCCTATTTTTTTTTCTTTGTTCTTAAGTAGCTCATTTCTGTTCTCCTTCCCCCCACTTCTCTTTCTCATGTCTTTCCCATTCCCTGTGTCTCTCTTTGGGCGGGATGTACTAACCTCCCCTGCAGCATTAAATGCCTTTCTCTGCTCTCCCCAGACATCTCGGTAACCTGGCTCCTCCCTGTCCTGGCACTGCTATTCGCTCATGATGTTTCCGCGTCACAGCTACCTCTCCGGATGCTGTGGTATGAGCACATGTGCCGCCAGTGATTACCAAGGCTCGGTCCTGAGTGGCTGCGGCGGTGAGGAGGTGGTGCATGTGAACAACAAGAAGCGAATAACAGCGCTGGGACAGGGAGGAGCCAGGTTACCGATGAGATGTCAGGGGAGCACAGAGAAAGGCAATTAATGCTGCCGGAGAGGTTAGTACACCCCACCCTTTCTCACCTCTTTATCCTTCCCATCTCTCTCTCTCTCATTTTTTTTCTTCTTTTTTTCTCCCCTACAGGTATCCCTATTGGATTCTACTGGACAAGTGGATGTGATTCTCGGCGTGGGTAAGTAATCGCTCATTTTTACAGGTATCCCTATTGGATTCTACTGGACAACTGGATTTGATTCTCGGCGTGGGATGTAGGTAAGTATGTGTGAGTGCGTAAGTGTATTTTAATAAATTTTTACTTTCAAGGTGTGTGTTGTGTTTTTATTTGGGTATTTTTTGTTGTTGTAGAACTACAGGTACCAGAGGACCCATTATATCCCTGCATGCTGGTACTTGTGGTTCTCCAAGTACCAGCAAGTGGTAGAGGCTTGCTGGGCCTTGTAGTTCCACAAAAAAAACCAATATCCTTTTTTATTTACACACTTATGGCTATCTGCTTGGCACCCACCGCCTAGGGGTGCTGGGACAACCTCGGGCTTCACCCCTGGCCCTTGGGTGCCTGGAGGGGGGCTCCCTTGATTTAAGTAGTCCCTACTCCTCCAGGAAACCCCGGCCAGGAATGACTAGTTGGGGGGGGGTAATGCCACGGCCGCAAGGACCAATATAAAAGTGTGTCCCGGCTGTAGCATTATCTCCCTGGCTAGTGGAGCTCAGTGCTGGTTTTAAAAGTACGGGGGACCCCTACATCTTTCATCCCCCATATTTTTGGAACCAGGACCGGACTAAGACCCCGGTGCTGGTTGTCTAAATACGGAGAACCCTTGTCCAATTTTTTCCCATTATTTAAACAACCAGTCCCGGCTCAAAGAGCCCAAGACTGGTTATACTTAGGAGGGGGGACCCCACGCAATTCTTTTTTTAAATTTTTAACCCTTTCACACCCTTTTCCACATATAAGCATGCATGGATCTCACTGATCCGTGCATGACTATCAAAAGACGCCAGCAAAAAGCAGGTCTATTTGAAAGCTACATTTTTTTTAGGAATTCCATGCTTTCCCGGCAGTGTTTGGCTATTGTGATTGAGAATACAAATTCTTAGTAAATTACCGAGTTCTATTAAATAACAGCCGCGTTTGACTGTTTTTGTGTGGTCGGCAGTGTATCTCAATACGAATAGCCCCAACACTGCCGAGATTTGTGTTCAGTAAATTCCCGATATCGCACTTAGAAAAAAAATCCAACTTGAATGAAATCGGGACCTTAGTATATATACCCCAGTGAGTCCAGTCTGGCCAGAGGGGGAGAGGGGCCATAATCCCCTGCTTCTCCCCTCTTCTCTCCCTCTCTCCTGACCCCAGATTCCTGTTTAGACTGCTCTTGTCACTGGCGATCCCCGCAGTTCTAGACCCTGGTCCATGTAAGTAAATACCAATATAATTGTCATTCACTGTCTGTTCCCATCACCCTTTACTTCTCTTTTACACTCTCACCCGCTGCTACTGCTGTTACCCTTTCCCTGGCATCACCTTCTCCCTGTCACCCACTACAGCCACCCTTTACCCGGTGTCACCCACTGCTGTCACCCTCTCCCTGGCATCACCCACTGCTGCCACCCTCTCCCTGGTGTCACCCACTGCTGTCACCCTCTCCCTGGTGTCACCCACTGCTGTCACCCCCTCCCTGGCATCACCATCTCCCTGGCATCACCCACTGCTGTCTCCCTCTCCCTGGTGTAAACCTCCCTGTCACCCTCTCCCTGCTGTCACCCTCTCCCTGGTATCACCCACTGCTGCCACCCTCTCCCTGGCATCACCCACTGCTGCCACCCTCTCCCTGGCATCAACCACTGCTGCCACCCTCTCCCTGGCATCACCCACTGCTGTCACCCTCTCCCTGGCGACCCTCTCCCTGGCATCATGCTTTCCCTGTCACCCTCTCCCTGGTTTCACCCACTCCCTGTCACCCACTGCTGTCACCTTGTCTCTGGCGTCACCTTCTCCCTGTCACCCACTGCTGGATATTTTGTTGTCTGGGACTTCCATTAACTTAATAGCGCCGCATCCACAGTGCTATTAAGTTAATGGAAGCTCTGGACAACAAAATTGCTTCCCTTCCCAGTCCCAAACACTAATTTAATAAAAAATTCTATAAAAATGTACAATATATCACAAGTATGATGAGTAGGCAGGCAGCAGGCATTGGCGGCAGTGGCGGCATTGAACTGAGATGCAAATTAGTGGCGGAGGGCTGAGTCAGTTGATGGTGGGCGAGTTTGTAACCCATTGGCAGTGGCAGCAGTCATCAGCTCAGGGGCACTAGTGGGCATTGGCTTGGCAGCGGTAGGGGTTATCGGCAGGATTCGGTGGACATTATGGCTGCAGTGCCTCACCAGCCACTTACCTCACTGCACGCCACTGGCTGCCACAGTATAATCCATTTAGCTGTGAGTCAGACTTACAGCTGAGCTAATCAAGGAAGAGTGCCCAACAGGGTGACTAGTGCCTGGAGCATGAGCTCCAGTTGCTTCATCCACACTATGCCTCTTGGTGCTATACTGTATGTTTTTTTTCTTTTAGAATTTAGTGTTGACATATCTTAAGTTAGATCCAACTTAAAGTGATCATTTAGACACGTCCAGAGTAAATAAAAACACTACATTTAATTTTGCATAGGAGTTAACATATTTTCCCTAATGTAGTATACATTTATTAATGATTTGACCAAGATGGTCATTGCAAATGTAAATCTCTCAATATTCACAATCTACTGAAAGAGGCATGGCTAATTTGTAGCTACTTACAACTGAAAAGAAAATAACAAAACCCTTTGCCTTATGAAGTACATTTAAATATGTAGGAAGATCAAAATCATCAGGCAGCACCAACCAGTAATCATCAGCATGGACAATGCTTAAATGTAATACAGTGATCAAAGCCACAATATACTAATGCAAGTTTTGCACTAAAAGTGCATACAACAAGCTAATAATCAGTCTTCAAGACAAAAATCTGAGTACTATCATCATCAATATGAAGAAGACAGCAGACAAAACTGGCAAAATAGTTTACAGTGTTTGAATTTTTGCAAGGTATTTTTATTGACTGAAACAAATGTTTGAATTGGAAATATTAGTAAAAAATTGATTTTCAAAGAGTAACTGACTTCAAAGGATCTTAAATTTGGGAAATATATGTATGTAGGCTAGATCTGATAAGTATCTGTATGTGGATTTATGTTGTTCTCATCATTCAGTTTTCATATGTTATATGCCTTATACTTGATGGAATTTTGGATTATTCCAAATCAAATTAGTTTGGCAGGTTTTTACTCATTTGTGCCAATTAATGGTATATTTTAGGCATTGTAACCCAAATGAAATAAACTTCAAATTATACGTACTGTATACAGTATATAGACAGACAGCTATAAGTAACAATCACTTAAACAATCACTCAGAATGAACTACATTTGTCCAGCATCCTTCAGATTAAATTTTTCAATATTATTAGATTAACATGGGACTTGAGAGGTATTGTTTAAGTGGAAGGGGAACCATAGAAGTGAATATTACTAATCCATACTTACAGTAAAATATCTTCAATGTCATACCCAGTTCTAAGATTAGGTCTTTATTGTATTACAGTAAATGTGACAACATACAGTATTTGTATTTATGGAAGGCAGTGTAGGACTGGGGCATGAAGGGCCCACTGAGGGTGGATGCTGTTGTAGGGGCCCATGCTTAAGGGTGTGGCCAGGCTACAGTGGGGGCATAGCTAGCCACCACAGAGGTTTGGCTAACCCTTACAGAGTACATGTTCTGTGCCCCTTGGTAAATATATAATAAACCATATTATTGTGACATATAATGTAACAAATGTATAATGCATAATTTAAGTGCATTAGGATAGAGTCTGGAACCTGATCTATAGAGGAGGAGGAGGAGGAGGAGGAGGTGGGCCCACCAGGGGTCCCCTGTGGGCCAGTCTGACCTTAATGGATTGTCACATCCTCAAGATCTGATATGTTTTATAATCTGTGATATCAGATTCCTGGTTTACTACCTGACCCGAAAAATTTAGGTATAATGGATTGATATTTTTTCCTAGTTTGTGAAAGTATGCTTACTGCAAGTTTCAAAAAGTTAAATAAGTTTTGTAGAACAATTAATTTTAATTAATTTTAATTAGAGACGTGCGGGTTTCGGATTTACTCAGTTCTTAATGCCAAAATTACTGCAAATCCAGATTTATCCAGATTTTTCTTATTGGCTATCCAAAACACGTGACTTCTTGATATATGCGTAAATCCGTACCGCACATCTCTAATTTTGATAAAGTTAATTCTTGTAGTCCAATTTATAAAAAGTATATTCCAAATTGTTAAATATTTTTGTACAGTGTTTATTACTTTAGTCAAATTGGCTTTAAAAAGATAAACGATAATTGTATTTTTGTATTTTGTTAAATTAATGCGGAAACATATGATTTTATAAATTAACCATTTAAATGTATGATTCTTTTGGTTTATATATATGTTTTTATCAGCTATTGGTCAGAAAATAATAAAATAAAAATCAAATAATAAACAACAATTAAACATTAAACTAATCTAGAGTGATCAGCATACACATGAATGTATCTGTATTGTCATGAGATATACTCTCCTTCTGCCACTACAAATTAGCTCTAATTCATTATTTGTGGAATTCTTTGGTGCTGTTATGTGCTTGTATGCAGTAAACTCCAGGAATGCATAACTTTCCATAGCTTGTCCCTGATAAGCAACGCCATCCATAGATGTCATTTTCTGACATAACATATGGGTTTCTTTTCAAATAAACTCCCCATAGAGGGTTCTGAAGGATCCCTCTCTGATCTCTGTGGCATGTGTAGCCTACTGCCCATGCATGAGCACTAGTACTCTCAGGTCATAAATCTAGATGTCACTTCTTCGCTTACCCAGTGGCGGGTAGGTTATCAAGCATACATAATTAGAGATGAACGGTACGGATTACCTTAAATCCAAATGTGTTCAAACTTCCGAGATCTGAGTAAATTTGAGCCCTGGCTCAGATTTTCCAGCCAGGCTTGGATTATAATTCGAGACAAAACATCATCCTCCCAGAGTTGGATTGTCACAAGTTTTGGATTTAAATAGGTGCCATTTCAATCCAGTCACACTGATGTGTGCTGTGCTCTGCTGTGTCCATCCATAAGTGACTGTAAATATCCATCTAAGTGGCTGTGCAAAGTCCATCTAAGTGGCTGTTCGGTATCCATCTACAGCAAGTGGCTGTGCTGTGTCTATCCACTACAAGTGGCTGTGCTGTGTCCATCTACAAGTGACTGTGCTGTGTCCATCTGTAAGTGGCTGTGCTGTATCCATCTACTACAAGTGGCTATGCTGTGTCCATCTACAAGTGGCTGTACAGTGTCCATCC
Source organism: Pseudophryne corroboree (assembly GCF_028390025.1). Classification (NCBI taxonomy): domain Eukaryota; kingdom Metazoa; phylum Chordata; class Amphibia; order Anura; family Myobatrachidae; genus Pseudophryne; species Pseudophryne corroboree. Next base: position 310,029,083 of record NC_086445.1, read on the forward strand.
ACAAGCTGTGTCCAGTCCCCTTAGTCTAATTTTTTCACACATTGGTGCTGCACTGTCTACACAGGCCACACCAATGGCCAAAAGCAGTGTGACTCCATATTCCATACCGCCCATAACATTTCTTAATTGTTTTCTTAATATACATGGCAATAATCCAAAATTGTTCCAGCACTTTGTATGTGAATTAGAATATATGCATGTGTAATTTTGTCGGTATTGTTTGTTCTGAACATTTATTATCCCCCCCTTCTATAGATAGCCTAATCTCAATGGCTACATTTTGAAAAATAACACATACTGTACTGTAGTACAATTAACTGGCTCAAATTTCAATGTACATGCATTTGACCACAACTTTGCAACTACTGTACAAGTTTAAACAATGTTCTGACTCAAAAATTGTGGCTTACTGTACTGTAAATCAAGCATCGTTTTGCAAGGGAAGTGGTTACGATACCACCGCTTGGAATTCCAGCAGTCAGAATGCCGACACCGGTATCCCGCATGAGTTGATCGCTCGCTAGCTGCTTTTAGCAGCAGTGCACACGCTAGGCTGCCGCAGTCTGGGAGTGTATCTTAGCTTAGCAGAAATGCGAACGAAAGGTTAGCAGAACTGCTCGAAAATCTTTTCATGCAGTTTCTGAGCAGCTCGAAACCTACTCCTATCTTGCGATCACCTCAGTCAGTTTAGTTCCTGCTTTGACGTCACAAACACGCCCTGCGTTCGACCAGCCACTCCCCCGTTTCCCCAGACACGCCTGCGTTTTTACCTGTCACGCCTGTGTTTTTAGCACACTCCCTGAAAATGGCCAGTTACCACCCAGAAGCACCTACTTCTTGTCAATCACTCACCGATCAACACAGCGACAGAAAAGCGTCGCTCGACCTTGTGTAAAACTGAATAGTTTTGTGTGAAAGTACTTCGTGCGTGCGTACTGCGGCCCATACGCATGCGCAGAAGTGCCGTTTTTTCACCTAATCGCCGCGCTGCGACCGAAAGCAGCGAGCGATCAACTCGGAATGAGGGCCTATGTCATATGTTGGACAAGCATACATTTTGTTTATATATTAAATACATTACTATAAGTTCATAAAATTAGATTTATTTATTTTAGAAAAAGGGTTTTACATTAATGTCATAATAATGTTTTGCTGCTTGAAAACATATACTTATTTATCATAGAGAAATTAAAATGACTTATAGTATGAATACAGTACCTAGAATTAATTGCCAATTAACAAGAATAATATTTGCTTTAAGTTATACATGTTCATTTGTAAAAAGAAAAAAATAATCTGTCATAATACTATATTTATATATCTTCAGATATTTGCATACAATTTAAACATTGCCTTATAGTATTTCTTCCTATTTATTAGACCCTAATTTGGATGTTGTTGCATAATTTAAGAGTAAGAATAGTTATTTTCTTGTTCTATTTCAAACCTGAGAACCTGAAAATGTATTAAATCCTTTAGACAGACAACACAGTAAATATGATTTTTCACAATAAATATTTATATAAGTTATATACTGTATATATTTGTTTGTCTGCCTACACCAGATCACGTATTGATTATAATAGAGATATCCTCTTCGCTGTAATGATAGACTTAATACATAAATGGAGTTAAACTGAGCAACATTTAAAAAAACTGAAAAAGTTTGCGGTCATGTCTACTTTTGCATTGTCCGCACGATAAGATTTTGCAGCCTCTCCACCTAGCTAAGCACCAGATGTGTAGTTTGATATGTGCTGGATGAACTGTTCAGATACCTGAATTCCAGGGTGATTGACAACTTGGCTGGCTTCATTTGCAGAAAAATATTATGTATTCACATACAGTACATAGGCAGAGCCAATGTTGTTAATGACTACAGTCTTTAGCTATTTGTAAATGAGTGTTTAGGCAATACCCTACCATTTAAACAGAGCAATAATGGTAGATTATCATTGTCCATTGTATTTTATCTTCATAGATCGTAACAGAAACAGTGTGTGCACTGTTGGTCCTTTAATTAGAATTAATAAACTATTTCAAGAACTGGTTCCTACAATACATAAAAATGAGAAAGCACTATACAGTAGGTGTAGGCCATTTTGACACAGTGTATGCCTTAAAAAAAATGGTTTGGATGTATTTATTTGCCATGGTGCAAAGTTACTTGCTCTTTTCTTTACTCCCAAATCATAATCAGCACCTAAGCCTGATATAGGATGTTAAAAAATTATAGAAGCACAGCAATTTTAAAAAAGGAGCCACTGTGGCTCAATTGGTAGTACTTCTAGTCTTGTGACCAAAAATTCCTGGGATCAAGTCCTGTGGAGCATATTAGAAAATGTTCTCATGAGAGAGTGACAGTGCACCTCTCTTCCAAGTTAGATTCCAGGTGCCCTCAAAAGAAAAATCAATGATCCAGTTTCACACATTTTCTTCCTTTGCTAATCCTATCCATGAAAGTTTTTATCTCTCATTTTCAGATATGAGAATCCAGAATTGTCTTTACAGGGGAGGTCATGCAATCAGAGTCATTCAAGACTAGGGCTACTTTTTTTACCTATTCAATGTTTATTAGCTCAATTTCAATAAATCTAATTGGTACCAGGGGAATCATTTTAGAGACTGAGGGGTAAATTTACTAAGCTCCCGATTTTGACCGAGATGCCGTTTTTTCAGCAAAGTGTCATCTCGGTAATTTACTAAACACTAATCACGGCAGAGATGAGGGCATTCGTAATTTTTTGCAAGTCCAAGTAAAAAATTACGAATGAATACACCATCGGTCAAATTACGCCTGTTTAGATATGAATCTCGGTCATTTACTATCCATTCGTAATTGTAATTGCTGCCGTGAAAATGCATTCGCGGCCGCGAAAAATTACACATTGTAATTTTTTCCTAAAAAAAAACGCGCCAGCATTTGAAAAGCGTGTTTACATGTGTACTCAATTATCCATTACTCACACCTGAATGTTTGGCCCTATAAAAGTGTTCCAGGCACATTTTGAACTTCTCTCACTCTGAAATGGCGGCTGTGGTGTGTGCCAATGATTTTTGGTTTGCTGTGGGATACCTTAGACTGCTCCATGAGGCTTCCAGGAATCAGGCCCAGGTAAGTGAACATGGTCAACAGGTTGTCCAGGTACCGCGGAGGCTGCGCCAGCCTCGTTTTTTTAGAGGGCGTTTAAACTTAAATGCATTGTCCGATGATAGGGTCATACAGATGTTCCGCCTAAATAGAACCAACATTTTCCACCTGTATGACCTTGTCAAACTGGGCATAGACCCTGAGACAGCACGCTCTCGCTCTGTCTCAGGCCTACACAAACTCCTGGCTGTGTTACACTTTATGGCTACTGGGAGCTTCCAGGCTGTGGCAGGCGACGTCATTGGTATCTCACAGCCCACCTTTTCCAGATATTTGAATCAGGTGAGTCTAAAAATACATAGGCGGTTATGTCTAAGTGTTGCTTCTGTAAGTACAAACAACACAGTATTGTAGAGAATACCTAACATGACACTCACCTTAGCTTGTTTAATGTCCACTCAGGTTTTGGATGTGTTGGAGCCACACATTAATGCCTCAATCTGCTTCCCTACCGAGGAGTCGGAGTGGAGTGCTGTCAGGGTAGCTTTCTATGAGCTTGCTGGCATGCCCAATGTGCTGGGGGCCATAGATTGCACACACGTTCAGCTGAGATCACCTAAGGGCCGCCAATATATATATACTAATAGGCATCTGGCACAATCAACTAATGTCCAGGTGGTCTGTGATGCAAACATAAAAATTATGAGTGTTGTTGCAGGTTACCCTGGTGGCTGCCATCACTCCTTCATCCTCAGTCAGTCATCGCTCTTCGATAAATTTGAGGACGGACAAATGCCTGATGGCTGGCTGTTGGGTATGTTTAAAATGTTTTGTGTGTATGTCTTTTAACCACAAACTTGAGTTTTGATTAGGTGAAAGAATAATCTAACATATGTACTAATGTTGACTATATCTGTTTTTCAGGTGATGGGGGTTACGGCTGCTACTCTTGGCTCCTTACTCCATTGTCCCAACCTGATTCTCCTGCTGAACACAGTTACAATCATGCACATAAGGCTACGCGGAATGTGATAGAAAGATGTTTTGGTGTGCTGAAGTCACGGTTTCGGTGTCTGGATAAATCTGCAGGCCTTTTGTTGTATAGTCCCTCAAAGGTGACTAGAATTGTGTTCTGCTGCTGTTTTCTCCATAATCTGTGTTTAAACCAACATCTGGCACATGATGAGGGAGAAAGCAGTCAGCAAGCAGAGGAGTTAGACCCATCTGGTGACAGTGTGAGTACATATGTAGGGAGGCAGGTACGGCAAGAAGTGATCCTGCGCTATTTTTCAGGTCAGTTTTAGTAGGCTGTAATTATCCTTGACTAAACACTTTGCACTACTTTCTATTGTGTGTTTTGTAACTTACTGTTTGTTGTTTATAGTGGTGTGTACATTGTACTTAGTTTATGCTAAAAATACATTTTCAGTCATTACCCATGAAAAACATACATACATACAGAGCAGCTTCGACAATGTTTGAGACGGACACAGGAAGTTGTGTGTTTGTCAAATACAAATTTTTATTTTGCAAATCACATTGGGGTTATTTTTTCCGCTTGTGTGTGCTGGGTGCTGTGCTTTGTGCTGGCTCACTGGCACGTGCTCTGGAGGAACGCCGAACAGGGGAGGTTACTGGCGTTTGGATAGGGGTCGTGGTCCCCGAGCTGGAGGTTACTTGGTGAGCTCCCATCAATGTAATATTGCTGCTCAAATTATTAATGCTTGCAATCAGTTGAGTGTTGGTTGCAGTGTGGCTGGCTACAATCCGGGATAAGGACTCATTCACAACCTGGTTGTGCTGAATGAGCTGAACGAGTGCCTGCTGATGGCGCTGTTGCTCATCTATGATGCGCGTTAAATGAGCAAGCATTTGGCTGTTGTCAGCCCTTATTTGCTCCATTGAGGTTGCCATTCGCCCTACTTGTACAATCAGTCTGCCCGAGTTGCGACTAATGCGCGGTAGATGATGGGGCAGACTGGCAAGGTGTTGTGTATGTGCGGTCAGGCTGGCATTGCTTTGGGCCTGTTGGCTTGTCCAACTGGCCCAAAAGTCATCTGGTATTTGGGTTGGGGGCGGAGCTTGTGCCAGTTGTGGACTGATGGAGGCTTGGGGGATATCCTGCAGCTGTATTGGCTGGCTTGGGTCAACAGGTGTAAGTTGCAGTGTGATGGTTGCCTGTTGGTCTTGTCCCTGCTGGTCCACGTCGGCCATCAAGCTGGGCTCTGTATGGGGTGGCCAACATGCAATGTTTATTTGTCAATTTGTTTAAAGGCTACTTCTACACATTACTACATTCATAATACTCCATTTGTATAGTTTTTGGCGTTGTTTTTCAAAACTTATAATGTTTTTTTTGTTCAAAAACATATATACCAACACAGGCGGCCACATAGACAGATTTGCATAATCCACACCTAACTACCTCCCCTCCACAGCATTACAGTGTTATATCACCTCCCCTGACCACGATATAGACTACTTACCTGGATAGTCCAGATGAGCGGAGCAAGTAAGCCATCTACATACTGGACAGGGGAGATGTGTGAACAATATAATGTTGTGGATGCTGTTTTTGTTTGGGAATTTTATTGGTATTTTATTTTAATGTGCACGTGTGTGGCCAAATTTTAAACAAATGTCTGTTATTTATTAAAAATGATGTTGGCGAGATCATCCACTAAGACCTTTAAAAAAAAAACATTTTCACCTTTAGCAATTGAAGACGTAACATCACATTGCTTGTTCTGGAAAACATGTAATCTCAAAACCAACTAACAACATATTAACTGTACTGTGTATATTATTGCCTATGTGTTTAATTTCTGTTTTTACTCACCAGATAACTGAGGTGATCGGGGCTCATCACTCTGCGAACTCGCCAATAGTGCCAGTGGTGGCTGGGGTGACACTGCCGAAATGCGTCGCCTGGGTGGGGATGATGGAGCCGCAGATTCCGTGCCAAGACGCCGTGTCTTACTTGGCCTCCTGGGTAAGTGGCCCGAGCCCTGTGATGGGCGCCTTACAGGAGGTCGGCTTCCAGAAGCAGAACCTATGTGAAAATATAAACATTAATATTTTGTACTTCTATGTGTTTTCAGAATACTGTATGTGACTACAGTGAAGTCTTACCTGCAATCCCAGCCTCATCCTGACTTGTCTGAGGCCTGTCTGGCCGGCTGGTCTGTGGGACTGTTGAAAAAGTGGACCAAACATTATTACCATGCTTTGTGTAAAAATTATAACTGCAAAGCCTTAGTGTACTGTAACCATCTATTAGGTATTGGATAAACAAATAATTTCTGATTAAGAGCTTCAAGCTTCATTATTTTGTGTTGTATATCCAAATGTACATGATGTTGCACACAATAAATCTGTTACATTTGAGAATTATGCCTCAGATATTGCAGAGATTGACTACTTGCAAATGTTTTAAAAATGTAATATTGGAATAATTGCACCGTTTTTCAGAAGTAAATAAATCAAAAAATATTTTTAAAATAAGCATACAACACAGATGTCCAAGCAATATCGCAAAAAATATTTTATAAAAAAAAAAAAACAGCAGCCATTGCACATGTTTTTGCGCAATATTAAATTTACCAAACAGCCAATGCAAGGTGAAAAAAGCAAATTCGAAACACAAACACACCTTAAGGGTGCATAGGCCTGAAATATGTGAAACACAATTTATGCATCCTTTACCCTTTAAAAATGACATTTACAACATTTAGAGGACATTTAAATAAAAATCTAACAAATCAAACTTACCATCCTGCGTGGGTCGGTCCGAATCCCGGACATGAGTAGCAGACACCACTTCGGCAGGAATCAATGCCCGCACAGGCTCCTCCCAGTCCCGATAGGTGGCCCGGAAAGGGGGGCCACCTCCGGTTTTTCGTGCAGATTTGGACTCTTTGGCCATCTTGGCCTTGACACGCCGCTTTATATCATAAAACCTCTTGCGGCACGTGTCCTCAGTCCGCCTCACCACACCCTCACTATTCACGGCAAGTATTACTTGCCCCCACAGGACAGACTTCCTGCGGGAGGACACCTTGCCAGCATCCTGACCAAACAATTGGCGATGGTGCTTCATCAGCTCACGCACCAAAGCCATGTTTTCAGCATAGCTGAACTTAATATTCCTGCCAGTCTTGGTAGTGGTGCGTGGCTGCGGAGCCACAACACCATCACTATCACTGGAAAATACAGCAACAGGCACCCCCTCCTCCTCCTCCTCACTAACCTCCTCCCTCTCACTACCCCCCTCCACCTCACTAACAGCCTCCACCTCACTACCAGCCTCCACCTCACTACCAGCCTCCACCTCACTACCAGCCTCCACCTCACTAACCTCCGCCACCACACTGACCTCTGAGTCTGACATGACAAACGACAAAAAACACTGAAAAATCAAAACACAAAACACACTCCTCCACTACTCCTACTACTACACACCACACAGCCAACACACACGCTCACTCACTCACTCACTCACAAACAATGACAAAAGACTGTAAAAAAAAAACAAGGACAAAAAAGTAGACAAACTGTGAAAAAACAATACTACAAATATGACAAGACTACTTACACACACAGTACAGCACTCAACAATCACCAAACTCCTCTCCAAATCCACCAAAAACTCCACCAAACTCACCAACTCCAAATACACCTTCCTCTCTCCTCTCCACTAGCTAAACCCACGAGGTGCGGTGTGTTTGGGGCGGTTTTATAGTAATATGCACAGACACTCCTCCTTCACGAATACAACCAATCACGGCCGCGTGACGAAAACGAAACTTAGGACTAAAAACGCGGCAGCAATTTCTAAATCACTGCCGTAACAGACATGTGACGCAGTCGTAAAAAAACACATAAACGCGGCCGCGAAACAGCAAACGCGGCCGCAATCTACAGCAGAAAAGCACGAATGACATCGACATCGGAAGAAAGGAAAAACACGAATACGACAGCTTAGTAAATTAGTCGTAATCAATTCAAAAAGTTGCAATTTTACATTGTCGATGTCATTCGTGATTGAACTTGGACATGATTCTGGAAAATACGAATCTTAGTAAATTTACCCCTGAGTTGGAGATTGCCATAATTCCAATGGGTTGCTTCACATGAACATGTACACTAGACTAGTGCATAGAGTGTAATCCTCCATTTGTCAGGCACTATGAACTTTTTTTGAGAACAGGAGGACTCTTAGATGACTGCAAAAAGGTAGTGGGAACTACTGAAGTTAAAAGAAGTCTCAAAGGATTATCAGATAATTTTAAATTATGTCTGGGCATCTGAAAAGAACAACCAGGGCAAATTAAGAAAGTACAGACATCCTTGTAGTATTATCCACAGCAGGGGTGGGCAATAAGTGCCAAACTGTGTCAGGGCATACTGGGATTTGTAGTTCAACAGCAGCTGGAAGGCCACTTATTGCCCACCCTTCATCTATAGTGATAATTTCCTTAAGTGCTGTACTGGTGGGTTTCTGGACGTGCATTGTTGTATGAAGTTGTCTGGAAAGGCACAGTTAATGTAAAGTCCTTTTTACAATTAGTGATTGTGTTCCCCCTGTGTTGCATTATGTCATATGGCCGGCCGCCTCTGCATACGCTTTGCTTCAGACCATACATCTGGAAGCATACAGATGGGTCCATGTTTATCTTGACCTTTTATAGGATTAACTGAGACTGGGCTGTCGGACTTAATCCCCTACTGTAATGACTTAATCCCCTGCTGTATTATTATCTGTATTGTATTGCAGCTGAGAACAATAGATGAAGGGTTTATGTTAATAAACCATGTTGTGCCTAGGCGCAGCAAACTAGCCAAGATAACCGTGGACCCATCTGTATGTTCAACTTTAACAATCAGGATTTGATTTCTTTTTTACTATAAGTGGCCTTCTGATAGCCATGGATCAATATACATACTCTTATGTATAAATTCAGTAAGTATAGTACAAATGTTAGTATGGACTGACCCATGTTTCATTTCTTTGATACTGGTTCAGATGATCAATCTCATTCCAGTCAGTTATATCAATTCAGTTAGGGGAAGCCAACATTTACTGGATTATTGTCCACTTGCTTTGGTGTAGGCAAGTTTCAATGTTTTTGTTCTGGAACTGTGGTGTGGATTACCAAACATATAAAAAAACGTCAGTCATGAAATTTGGCATGTATGTCAGTATCATGTAACTATCTCCATATAGTGCTCATGTCATATCCAGGCCTCTGTCTTGAATAGAGACAGTATCAAACCTACTTTCAGAAAGTCTGTTTCATAAAACCATGGTTTCATCTGGAACACCAGATTGTAATAAGCAAGGAAAAACTAGCAGCATGTACAGTCTCCTCCAAAGTATTACAGATCGAAAGGTAAACTAAATGGGAGCTGCTGTGGCTTAACTGGCAGTACCATGAATCTGGAGTCCACAAAATCTTGAGTACAATTTTACAGTTATAATAATATTGAAGCAAGAGACAACATTATATAAAAAATATTAGTTGCTAATGGTAACTTTTAGTTTAAAATGACATGTATAAAGAGGCTGTTATACTGCATTTTTTCAATATAAAAAAATTACAAGCCTGATATGATACAATTATGTGTTAACACACAGATCATGTGATTACATTTGTAATAGGCATACTCTCATACAAATAGGCACATGTTCCAAAACTTATATTTGCTACTTTGGATGGCTATTGCGATTGCTTGTGAATTGTTTTTAGATAATATGGTGAGACTAGAATCAATAATTTGAAGACACAGAGATTGCACCATCATTGACTGATAAAGTGCATCCTGCTTGAAACGTTTCGGTAGCACCAGTGTTGAGAACAGTGACTCCTGACCCAGGAAGGACCTGCCTTGGATTTGCTGGTGACCAAGCTTCAGAGCCCAGCAGGGTATTATATTTGACACATCCTGCATTCACACCTTTGTGGCTCCACATCCAAACACCGGGTATGTTCCTATTTTGACATCACAGGACCTTATTCATTGTACTTTCTTGTTGTATATATTGTGTACATTATATTGGGTGGATGCTTATCATCCTAGCACTTTATCTATCTGTTTGCTGATATATTTTATATAAAATACTCTTTATAATCATTGGAGTATCGGTTCACTATATATACCCAGCACCAAGAGGTTGTATACCACCAAATACCCATATCTATTTATCCAGGAGACAAGGAAACCCCAGGTATCCAACCACAGGCAGCAAAGGGTAGGGAGCACGCTGGACCCCCTCCATCTCCACCCCTATCTATATGCTTAGTTGGTAGCCATCATCACTCACAGTGTGCACTTATACCAGGCCCAGTGCAAGGGATCCATCTGAAAACAGATCTCCACATATGCACATTCTGCATAGCGCTTGCTAAACATAGCCTGTATATGAACACCTTATTCACACCCAGTTACGCCCCTTTGGCCACAATCATTATTGTGACTGAGTTGCATATAGAGATGTGCATAGACCCCCGAGTTCTGGTTTTGGCAAAATTACCCTCAAGTGTTTTGGTCCAGTTTCAGTTAAAAACTGAAAAAACAATAAAATAAATAAATAAATCAGCTAAAATCATGTAATGTTTGCAATCCAAAATCTGAAATTCGAATTAAAATCTGAATTCTGAACAACAGGAAGAACCAAACTAGGACTCTGTTCAAACTGGATCTCCTCAGGAGATCTGGACCAGGTATTGCTTTGGTATGGATCTACAAAATTTGTGTGGCTTTAGATTTCTGGAGAATCAAACTGCATATTATAGTTGTTTATAACTTTGTATAACCTGTAGATGCATGGGATTGGCTACAGAGTGTCAGTTGTACAAAAACATGCAGATCGAGATATATGTTTTAAGAACATGCCGTACTTAGTGTGACTAATATTGTATAAGTCCTCTAGTGTCCTAATAATAGAACATGCCAAACTTAGAGTGACTAATATTGTATAAGTCCCTAGTGTCCTAATTATAGGACCTTTTTGTGTACTGGCTGCCATACATTTTGGATCAAATATTAATCCTTTTTTTGAGTGCATACAGTATATATGATATGACATTTTGCTGGCTAATGGTTGCAAAGGCTGACTAACCATATCTTTATTGGATATACTTGAGTGTTTTTTTTTGTATGAATTTTTATTGTGTGGTATCTAATTTTGCTATACCCCCACATACACATGACTATTTATCTTAGTATTTGAACCTGTGGTCTATATCGTCATATTTATGTCCAGTATATGCATTATTTTGTGAGTACCCGTCATTATCTCTTAAGTGCCCATTTGTTTATCAAATCAGAGTGATAATAGAGGCAAGCATAATATCTGCAGACATACCCCACTGGAGATGCCCAATCTCATCTGATCTTGGAAGCCACGTAGCGGAGGGCCAGGTCAGTACTTGGATAGGAGACCACCTTGGAACACCCTGGCACTGCAACTAATTGCTGCCTGTTTACTTGTCACTATCAAAGAGCACCATTTGGCAGTTTGGCTTTTATGACCTATGATTACATTCTCTGCATTAATTCTTCCCTTTGGGATTCATGTAGAAAAAATGATGGTCATATATCTCACAGCATAAGGACATTATCATAACTATTTTGTGACTATATATTGACCACACATATATCCAATCTGGCTTGTATTATAGCTGTTGAGCTATTAATTGTGTATTTATTTTCTCTCTATATTTTTGCTTTGTTGTTTATTAACATATATTAGCTTTAATGGAACTCCCTTAATTATTTTTAATGAGACCTTATTAAAAATTTGATCTTACCAGTTATCAGTATTTGTACAAAACAGTCAATCTGAATTGAGTGCTCCCCAACAAGAGTCTTCTACTTTCTACTTTCTCTGTTCTTATGTTTAAACATTGACCTTATAATAATTCTTAACTTTTCATATTTAAAATATGTAAATTATGAAATATTTTAATAACAGTAATGTGCTAAAAGGTTATATTCCCATTTTAACAATTAAATATGTTTTGCATTTATTTTAGAAAATCAATAGATATTGTGAGCTGCTTAACAATGTTCTTTGAAAATAATACACATATAAGTTAAATATTTGGAAAAATGTCAAAAAACAACAGGGTATCCATCTGTATCAGGCATTTTTCCAGATTGGAGAGGGGCAATGCAACTGAATTATATTCATTGTACAAGAGACATCTGGTTTCTAAAACAGTAAACCCATTAGTGTGATGTGACATTGCTACAACATAAAAAATATTTAGTATAAATAACTCTGAATTGGCATAAACAATGTGTGATTCACCACTGAGTTTTCAGGAATAGTAATTTGTTTTCTTTAAATCATATTAGTTTCTAAAATAATTATAATTTTAATGTTTTGAGGAAAGTGTATAAGAAATGAACATATCCTATGGTATATCTCACTCTAAGCTATACAAGTAAATATGAAGAAGGCTGAAAAGTAGAGTACACTAATATCTTGTGAAACTATTCAAATTAAATGAAACATAACTTTTACAGTTTATATTAATAAACACACATTAGTGTAGCAAATTTAAAACAAGAGAATACGGTGGAAATTATTTAATTTAAAGGCTGTGAACAGTCACAATGGGGATCATGCCGAGTTGATTGCTCGCTGCTGTTTTTTGCAGCAAACAGGTTACTACTGCGCATGCGTATGCACTGCAATATGCAGGCGCGTCGTATGGGTACAAAGAGGATCGTTGCTGGGCGATGGATTTAACAAAGAATCCATTTGCAACAGACGATCGCAAGGAGACTGACAGGAAGAGGGCATTTATGGGTGTCAACTGACCGTTTTCAGGGAATGTTTGGAAAGATGCAGGCATGTCCAGGTGTTTGCATGGCAGGTGTCTGACATCAATTCCGGGACCAAATAGACTGAAGTGATCGAAAGGTCTCAGTAAGTCCAGAGCTACTCAGAAACTGCAAAAAACTTTTTCGTCCCGCTCGGTTGCCCACGCGTTCGCACACTTGTAAAGTGAAAACACACTCCCCCATGGGCAGTGACTATACGGTTGCACGGCTGCTAAAAATAGCTAGCGAGCGATCAACTCGGAAAACCCCCCATTATGCCTATAAGGTGTGGATCTGAATTGTTTGACTAATGGTATATTACATCTCCTTTAGCGTTAGCATGTTAATGATTGGTTCTCAAGTAGGCTATGGCTTTGTATAATTTAACATTAGAAATGTGTGGGGGAAAAATCACATATATGCTTAATATAGGATAATGTGCTGGTTATAGTTTTAGCTATATTACCCAATTTATTGTGATAAAATATAATGGTTACCATGGCCATAACTAGGGTGGTTTGGTCGGTATGCCACACAAAGCACAGATGCCCTTGGGGCACCACTGTGATCTGTTTGGGCCTAATGCCCGCTGCAGTGCACCTGGTTCCTTCTCTGTTGGGCAAACAGAAGGTAATATACATTACAGCCGGCTGTAACTGTCCTGAGCTCCGACTCCCTGGATTCCTAACTGTCCCTGTCTGCAGGTAAGAAACTCACAGCTTTTCTCCTGTTTCTCCTCAGCTGCTGTGTGCATGTACTGCTTGTGCTGTGCTGAAAGTGCTGCGGCTATGGTCTAGGTATGTGGAAGGACTTGTGACTTACATTGTGCCAGAACAAACAGCATGAAGATTTAGGTTTATGCCAAGAGTACAGCTGCTCACTGGAAGGGTTTGCTATAATCACAACTCCATCACCACCTCCCTGTTCGGAGACTGATTGTTTCAGTAAGCATGCCTCATTATAAGAACTGTAGTGCTGGACTGCCTCCCCATGCCATCAGAATATGGCTGTAGGGTAAGCAAGGGAGTCCAATATACTACATAGTTAAAACAGTATAAAAGAGTTTGAACATTGTTGTGTGTTTTGTCTTTTTCTGTGTCAAGTAGCAATGCATCCACTCTTTACAATTCGTGCTTCACAGTCATTCATTCATATATATTTTTGCAACTGTCACACATTTTCCACACTTGTATTTATTGGAACATTCTTGATGTGCTTTCATTTGTTTGCACTTAGATTGTCTGCAGAGTTCATTTAGCCATTTAGCCATCATTGCTACTGTGTGAGATAATGTGAATTACAGGGTAGCTTAGCGTTGCATAATGTGAATAATGGGGTCTATTCTGTCATGTGATGTGTATAATGGGTACTACTGAGTGGCATAGTGTGAATACGGGATACTACAAAGTGGCGTAACATGTATAAGGGGTATAAGGGACACTACTATGTGGTATAATGTGTATAAGGAGTACTACTGAGTGGTGTAATGTGAAAAAGGGACACTACTGTGTGGAGTAATGTGTATTGGGAATTCTATTGTGTGGTTACACAATATCCCCTTTTTTCAGCATATGCTGGGGGCCACCAGCGCTCTCTCTGGCATAGGGCCCCAAACTGTTTTGTTATGGCTCTGATGGTTACATACAAACTATTGAACAGTGTTTGTTATATATTGTTCAGTTATATGTAAATACATGGATTACATAATTAGAAATCACTTCAATATATTTTAATAAGAGACATTCTTTAAGAGTTTAATCTCTTGAGCACTATAAATATCACAACAAATGATCCACTATGCTTCAACAATTACTATGATATGTATTTATTTTGTAACAAAATAATTTTGGGCTAGTTGTGTAGCTAAATCATCTACAATTGAACATTTTGCATGTAACACAACATTGCTTGTGTAGTAAACACCTCCTAGAGGTATTGGGATACTCGTATGTTTGATTTACTGGGATGTGTTACAGTAGGTAAGGAATCTCCTCTCTCTTTCTCTTTCATATCTTCTTCTTTGTGTTCTTGCACATGACAGAGAGGCAAAATACCCCGGTTTTACCTCTTTTTATGCAGAAAAGTTCTGTTATCGTTATGTGTAAAGATGTATCCTTCCTCATCTAACCTCCAGAACGTAATGAGTCCTGGTACACAAGGCACATGAGAGCCACATTGCTATGTGAATAAAACATACAAGCAGGCTATACTGAAAAGGATATGCGGAAAGACTATATTCTGTTTGCATACAAAATGCTACATAACTCGGTCTTAGGTCCTCTGCTTTTCTCAATCTATACCTCATCTTTTGGTAAACTAATGAGCTCTTTTGGAGTTCAGTATCATCTGTATGCAGATGATACTCAATTCATCCTATCTTCCCCAGATTTGTTACTATATGTATTTGTCCGTGTCACTGAATGTCTTTCTGACATTTCAACTTGGATGTCATCTTGCCACCTCAAATGTAATATTTCCAAAACAGAGTTTATTATATTTCCGCCAGCCAATAGTAATTACCAACTTGGTATCTCTATCACTGTTGAGAACTCAACAAATCAATCCTACCCAACAAGCTCGCTGCCTGTCATCCTTGACTCTGAACTGTCCTTTGTTCCCCACATTCAATCTGCCTCAAAATAATGTTACATGCATCTAAAAAACATATCCAAAACATGACCATACCTTACACAAGATAATGCAAAAACTCTAATCCATGATGTCATTATCTCCAACATTGATTATTGCAATAGTCATCTTACTGGTCTTACCAAAAAAAAGACTCTCACCACTACAATACATTCTAAATGCAGCTTTGAGGCTAATCTTCCTTGCTAGATGTTCATTGGATCTAGATCCACTCAGTCAGTCCCTGCATTGGTTACCTGTATTCTACCACATTCAATATAAAATACTTTTACTCACACACAAGGCCATTAATCAATCTACAACAACGTACATCTCATTGCTTATCTCTAAATATCACCAAAAGCAACCTCTCTGCTATTCACAAGATCTGTGTCTCTCATCCACACTCATTATTTGCTCCCATTCATGATTGCAGGACTTTCTTTGGGCAGCACCCACTGTGTGGAATGCCCCTCCACGCACAATAGGAACCACCCCTAGTCTCCAAACTTTCAAGTGTTCCCTGAAAACTCATGTCCTCAGGCTAGCTTATCACATTCCTTTCCACTCAACCTTCATAAATTTTTCTATCCAGTTACATACCCTCTGTACAGTCCACACATAGCCTCACTGTGTGACCTTATCATACTGCCCACAGAGAACCTTTGCAGTCTGGTGGACAATTATGCAATAGATAGCACCTACCCTTGTGTATCAATGTTTATTTCCCTATAGATTGGGAGCAGGACCTTTCTACCTCTATGACTGTTTGTTATTACCCAGTTTTGTTTTATTGTTTTTAATTGTAACAGAATATGCTGCACTATATAAGAAAATGTTAACAAATAAATACATAAATAAATAAAAAATATGTAACCATGGGGCAGATGTATTAACCTGGAGAAGGCATAAGGAAGTAATAAACCAGTTATAAGTGCAAGGTGATAAACGCACCAATCGGCTCCTAACTGTTAATTTACATATTGGAGCTGATTGGCTGATTGGCTATTTGATAATACCACCTTCCGCCTGGGCTGTTTTCCAATTGCCTTAGTGCACTGGCAGAATAGTGGAATCAGGTTGCCAAATGTTATCACACTAGCCGTATCTTTACCCACATTTTCAGGGATCCAGTCCAAATTCGTAATCCCTCACAAATACTTTTATCAATATTTGCAAATACGACACTTCGACTCTATGATAGCATCACAACTCAGTCTTAAATCCCTCACAACAGTTGAAAGTTTGACGCTCCTAAAGGGCTTATTTCTTTTTTATACACTTTATTGCTCCCCTCACTCTTGGAGGAAAGAGACCAACATAAATGGGCTTGGTAGGCTGACCTGGGGGCCTTGGCTAGCTCTGTTTTAGATATTCAGATCCCCTTTCACCCTAAATATTTCCTCCTTTCCGTATTCGTCAATGAGACATCCCCTCACCAGAACAAATTATTCACCCATATGATGCTGGCAGCCAGATGCGTCATAGCATTGGCATAGAGGAAAACTGACGGTCCCGCTATTAGTGAAATTATAGCTAAAATATGGTACATTCACTCTATGGAATATATCACTAGTATATTAAAAGGCTCTTCCAAAAATTTTATGAAGACTTGAGAACCATGGACTTCCCACTTCCAGATTCCCCCTGCATTCACATGACCACTTTCTAATCAAGTCTTTGATATACAGGCCCTCTCACTAGCCTGTCTGTGGACTCTTCCAGTCTGGTTGTCCCCTCTCTCACATAATTTATCCCCCTCTCCCCTATTCTTCTCTTCTCCCCTTACTCTTTTATCTTTTCTTTACCTCTTTCTAATATTTTCAAGCTTTTTTTTTTTATTACAAAACAAAAAATTGGATGAGACCTGTTTATTGTGTAATTGCTATGTCTTCGTGATTGTGAAAAGGTGTTTTTTTGGTGTATTTGTT
Source organism: Pseudophryne corroboree (assembly GCF_028390025.1). Classification (NCBI taxonomy): domain Eukaryota; kingdom Metazoa; phylum Chordata; class Amphibia; order Anura; family Myobatrachidae; genus Pseudophryne; species Pseudophryne corroboree. The sequence continues at coordinate 310,046,567 of NC_086445.1, forward strand.
TAACTCATGCTTTGCCTATTTATGTGATATTGTTTAATGATACTTTCGTACTTATGTGTAGGTGATTGTTGTAATGTCTCTTACCACTCTAATAAATTAGGTTTCCAAAAAAAAAACCCCAATTAGTACAAACTTCCTCATAAAAAACTTCATCCTTCTTACTACAGTAGAATGCTGGGCTCACTGCTTCTCCTTGTCCTGTTCCAATGGGCGGTCCCCAGTGTCAAAAACTGCATTGTCTACTTAGAGCTCTTCTCATCTATGTGGTACTGTGCATATGTATTGGAGGCAGCCTCTCCAGATGACTTATGCTTCAGTCTCTCTGCTCACTCCATAACCTTTCATCGCTGCTAGTCCTGCTGGTATTTCTTCCCAGAATGGTACTGCAACTCCTCCCTCCCTCTCACAGATATAAAAGCTGCTTCAGCCTCTCTGCCAAAGTCTCTAGCTCTTCCTCACAGCATAGCTCTACTCTCCATGTCAATTACCTCAACTCTGCCCCAACAAACTGCTGCTCACTTTCAACTGGTACTTACCTTACTACCTCAAACTGCTCATGTGTTGTGCTCCAGACCTCTTAAACAGATGCAGAGGCTGCTGGAAATTGTGGTCTGCCTGTACAATGACATACACATACGCTGTATGGTGATGCGCCATGTCAGGGGGTATCCAGACTATAGATCTACACTAAAAAGGTCTACAGTCAATAGGTCTTCTACTAATGGTAGATATTCATTAGGTTGACAGGGTCAAAAATTGTGTCTACTTTTTTTGTGTTGACCATTTACATGCTGACCTTTTCACTATGTCAACTTTTTACCCTGTTGACCTTTCCTACTGTCTACCTATTCTATATCGACCTTTTGACCCTGTAGACATAATGCATGTCTACTATTAGTGGTAGACCTATTGACTGAAGACCTTTTTAGTGTAGATTTAATACCCATGTCAGAAGTATTACTGTGCAAACCAGGCTTTCTTTTTGTGTAGACACTTCAGCTGCATAGCTAGTATAAACATATATTTTCTCCAAATAATACACAATATTTGTTTAAATACTGCTTACACAGTATATGTAGGAGATAAACACTGCAATGTTTCTCTGTTTATAAAAATGAATCAGAAAATTAATTATAACTCGCTTATGTTATTTTATACCAGTTGACACAATGTTGTGAGTGAGAGCATCTAATAGCAGTGAATACATAAGTTTACTATGTCATACACACAATTTCATGGCTTTGCCGACAAGGACAGCTAATGCTGACACGTATTTCACTGATGTTTTGTCAAGAAGCAAAACTGAGTGGGATTCATTCTCATTAAATTTGTACTGTGGCCAATGAGATTCTAGATTGCTTTTAACCAATCGGTAAGTTTTATTCATTACCTTAGTAACACATCTAGTCATTCTGTTAATACTTATATTAAGTAATTCACTTGATATAATATATAAAAAAGAATTAAACCCATCCCCTGGTAAATGGTTCTCACATCTGAGGCATATGTTTGTGAATGAACTTAGTACTAAAGTTATTACTTAGTGTAGAAAATAGGTCTGTGTGCTTTGATCATTCTTATCAATTATCTGGTAATTATAACTACCAGATAATTACTGTAAAGCTACTACTACTGTAAAACAGAGGTACATAAAAAATATTAGTGCAGCTGATTAAATAAGGAGTACTTTTATTAAATATAGAGAATAATGTACATTACAGGGAACAGCGTGAACTTTACAATGCTAAAAGGCTCAGAGAATTACACAACATGGAAATTTGCCATGGAGATGCAGCTTAGTCTGGAAAAGTTGTGGAGAGTCACAATTAGGCCAGGAGCAGACCCAAACCCAGTTGAAGTGGATAGAGCCATCAGGACGATAGGCTTGGCCATGGAACAACACGTCTACTCCCTTATCAGCGGGAAAGTGTCAGCCAAAAACATGTGGGCAGCTCTGCAAATGGCATATGAGGACAAAAGTCTGATGAGAAGAATAAACTTGAGCCATATGCTGTATGGGACAAAGTTAAGTGCCCGTAAAGACATGAACGATTATATTGATAAAATACTGTCAATAGCTCAGCAGTTAGCATCTGTGGGGGCACCGGTGGATGACCAGGAAGTGGCGGTGGCAATGTTATAAAATCTAACAGCAGAATTCAATTTCCTGGTAGTAGCTTTGGAGTCTACCGATACCAAGCTCACAACAAAAATTGTAAGAGCAAAGCTGTTGCAGTTCCAAGAATGTATTCCTGTCGAGACACATGCTGAGGGTTCTGCCTTATTCAAAAAAGGTCCTAAGTCCAGAAAGCTAAAGTTCAAGTGCTTTATATGTCACAAGGTGGGGCACAAGGCCTCAGATTGCAGACTCAGACATTGCAGTGGTACGCAGAAGAACCGTGACAAACCAGCATTAAATGTAGCAAATAGTCACAAGAAGGATTGCTGGTACATGGACTTGGGGGCCACTAGGCATTTCAGTTGTAATCAGGACTGGTTAAATTCACTGACAGCATGTGAACCCATTACAGTAAAAGGGATTGGAGACAGTCCTTACTGCTTCAAAATATGGTACAATCACAGTGCTTCTAAGAATTAAAGGTGAAACAGTAATTATGGGCATCCAAGACATCTTATTTGTGCCAGAATTGGGAAGCAATCTTATTGCTATAAGTGCCCTGGAGAAAAAGGGTTGCAGAGTCCAGTTTGCAAAGGGCAAGTGTATGGTGCAAAATGAGTTTGGGACCTCATGCAACCAACTGTATGTCCTGGACACTGAGCAGTTTTCTGCAATGGTGGACGCTGATTCATACCAGTCAATGGAGCTGTGGCACAGGCAGCTAGGTCATCTGGCATATGATAATATCCAGAAACTACTCGATGGAATGGAAACTGGAATCACTGTGAGTAATACTGAGACCTGTGTGTGAGAGTTGTATAAGAGGAAAGCAAACTCGCACCCCATTTCCTAATCTACTAGTAAAGTGGAAATACCACTAGCCCTAGTGCATACTAACGTATGATGGAGATGGAATCAATGAGTGGCTACAGGTATTTTATAACATTTATTGATGATGGCACAAGGATGACACGTGTATTTCATGAAAGCTAAAAGTAAAGTTGTCAATAAAATTGTGGAATACAAGAACCTGGTGGAGACTCACACGGGTCTGAAATTAAAAGTCTTGTGATCCAACAATAGCAGAGAGTATAACAACAGAGTTTTAGCACAGTTTCTGAAAAAATATGGCATACAGCAACAATTAACAATTGCTTACACACTGGAACAAAACGGTGTGAGTGAGCATGCAAATCGCACAATTGTTGAGAAAGCACGGGCTATGTTGAGTGACGCAGGCCTGGAGAAAAGCTATTGGGTGGAAGCAGTGTCTACTGCAGTATATCTTAAAAACTGTGCACCCAAGGTAGCCATAAAAGGTAAAACGCCACTGGAGGCGTGGTCCAAGATAAAGCCAGCTGTCAATCACCTCTGTGTCTTTGGCTGTAAAGCTTATGCAAATATACCTAAGGATAAAAGATGGCAATTAGATCCAAAGTCAGTGGAATTTTTTATGCTAGGATACTGTGAAGAAAGCAAAGGATACAGGCTTTGGGACATTACAAACATCTTCTAAAGTCTAGAGATGTAGTGTTCCATGAGACAGCACCAATCACTGGAGCAGTGGAATAAGAATCACAGCAAAAATATGTATTGCTGGATGTACAGGCAGCAGAAAGTGTGTCTGAACATGAAAGAGTTAATGTGGATAACCCATCAGAAAACAAAAGTTCAATGAGGACCAATAAAGGTGTTCCATCCAAAAGATATAGTGAGGAATATGCAAATATAGCTTATTGTGATCCCCAAAATATACAGGAAGCAAAATCAAGTAGCGACAGGAAAGAATGGAAGTTAGCAATAGATACAGAGCTGTCAGCTCTGGATGATAATAGTACATGGACTGTACTGGACAGGCCGAATAACCATAAGACAATCAAGAGCAAGTGGGTCTTTTTCAGAAAGATGAATGCAGATGGGTCTATTGCTTGTTATAAAGCCCGCCTTGTTGCTAAAGGATACATACAAAAAATCTGGGATCGACTATGAAGAGATCTTTTCACCTGTCACAAGGTACAGCACCTTGAAGTTAGTCATTGCCATTGCTACACTTCATGATTTATTGTTATACCAGTTAGACTTTGATTCTGAATTCCTAAATGGAGAGTTAATTGAGGAGATTTATATGGAACCACCTGAACATATGTTCCAAGAGGGAAAGTTTGCCTGTTAAAGAAATCTTTGAACGGCCTAAAGCAAAGTGGTTGAGTTGGTATATAAAGCTGGATGCTGTGCTGCTAAATATTAACTTTGTTAGGTCAAAGACTGCTTATATCACATAACTATAGAAGAAAAGCGGTTCATCATAGTTGTGTATGTGGATGATCTATTGCTAGCAGGTCAAGAAGAGCGCATTACTGATGTAAAACAACAGCTGAAACAAAGGTTCAAGCTAAAGGATTTAGGCCCTTCAAATCATTCGTTAGGCATGAGAATTGTACAAAACCTGAAAGATGGGATTGTTACAATTGATCAACAGACATATATTGAAGCAATACTTAGCAAGTATGGAATGTCTGATGCAAAACCAGTGTGCACTCCTAGTGACAAAAGCATAAAGATGGTAAAGGCCATATCACCAACCAGCCAGGAGGAGATAGAGAAAATGAGAGAGATTCCTTATCAAAATGCTGTTGGTAGCTTAATGTATGCAAGTATTGGGACTCGCCCCGACATCACACATGCAGTCATCCGGGCAAGCCAGTTTGCAATTAACCCTGGGAGGCAACACTGGATTGCAGTCACAAGAATCTTAACGTACTTGAAAGTTACAAATTCATTAAAGTTGGTGTTTACAAAGTCAAAGGGTATGACTTTGGAAGTTTTCTGTGATGCCAATTGGGGATAAGATGAGGATGACAGTTGTTCATATACGGGATACATGTTCAATTTGGCAGGCGCAGCCGTCAGCCGGGCGAGCAAAAAGCAACCCACTGTTGCCTTATCTACCACTGAGGTGGAGTACATGGCACTTACAGAAACAGCAAAAGAAGCTTTATGGAGGAAGGAGACTTTATGTGAGCTTAGCTTCTTTACCATAGTGAGACTATCAACATTGCGTGTGATAACAATGGAGCAATTGATTTGTCTTCCAGCACCAAGCATTATGGACGGTCCAAACACATTGCCATTAGACATCACTTTATCCGTGAGTTAGTGAAAAATAAGTCTGTCAATGTGGATTACATAGCAAGCGACAGCAATGCTGCTCATATGTTGACAAAGGGACTGTCAGCACACTTTCTGAATATGTTCATGACAAAATGTGGACTGGAATACTTTTGAGAAATGTTGGTTTATTTTACTGGTTGCTTACCATGCTTTATTAATGTGTTTTCAATTACAGGAAAACATTATTGAGAAATGTTTTGATAAAGTGTCATACAAATGTATGTTACTGGAGGCAGCCTTGAGTGAGGGGGACTGTTAGACAGTGGATCACTCTGTGGTCTGTCTTTGTTTCCAGCACTAGAGGCAGCTTCCCTGCTCAAGTGTTTTCCCTCCTAGTGTTAGCTCAGTGCAGGAAGAGGTGCTTAGTGCATAGTCTGAGAGAGTTCATCCTCAGAGAGATAACTGCACTGAGGTTCAGCTACTGCTCTCCTCCAGCCGCACCCTGTGTGTATACAGTCGGATCCTGTGTGTCCTAAGATGCTGTGTTTTACCGCTGTACTGCTTCACATGTATACTGTGAGTTACTGCTGCTGCAGGACATCTTCTATATAATACAAGCTGTTATCTCTGTTATCTGAATAGACCAATCAACCTGGTTATGTGCTGTTGTGTGGACAAAAATCCCTATCCGACACCGCAACACTCTGCCAACAATTATGTATGTAGACAAGATCACAAAAATATATTTGGTATACCATGATCATAGCAATGATAGTAATAAAGATTATTATATAATAAGTAACCAATTTATCTTAGATTAAATTACATAAATATATAATAGTAGTGTATATATGTGATCTTGATTTAAGAATAATTATGTATAATTATTCTTACATGTGTATTAAATTAACATCTAATACATATATATGATAGATAGATAGATAGATAGATAGATAGATAGACAGTATGTATATACAGTATATATATACTGAATATAAATAATAAGCACCATCAAATTGTTTTTTTTTTATAACAATTATATTTTATTCCAACAATTTGGCCAATATGGCTAATAATAAAACCAGCACAATATACTGTATTAAGCATTGATACCACAGTGTGTTTGACACGTGTTTCTAATTGTAATGGGTATTCAAAAATTATTTGAAGCCATAACCTACTTGAGAACCATTTGCAACATATTGACTCTTAAAGATACATACTAAATCATTATATACTTTAATTACAATAGATATCTAGAGACATATGTAATAGGGTCCGAGTTTGCCAGAGCAGCAGTATGCCAGCCAATTCTGAGGGTTTTTTAAAATGGGAGTCATTTACAAGGCATGGTTTTCCCTTGAAAATAATTGCTGCTTTAAAAAAACCTCCACGATTGGCTGGCATCCCGCACCTCAAACAAACTCGGACCGTATTAAATATGCCCACTAGAGTTAAACAATTCTTGTCCACACCTTAGAGGGGTTTTACAACTACGCACAACCTTAATTTTAAATATTTTCCTCCTAATTATCTTGTTTTATTTTGCTGCATTTTAAAATTATGACACCAATATGTGGTTTTTAATATAAATTAACAAAAGTTATGCTTTCCTCAAGCTTACTTTAATGTTACACTGCTGCTTTACACCTTTCAAAGAGTAATAACTCAAGAGTTACCAATTATGGTCTTCCTTTGTGTTATCAATCCAATAATTTTGCAGTGAATAAAATAAAAATAGTAAACGGATCAATGGCATAACAGCAGCCTAATATCATTTTCGGACTTTGGGGGTTATTTAGATGTGGTTGGAGTTGCTGTTTGTGCCACAAAGCATCAATTATTGGTACTTTGTGCAAGTGCATGGCCAGTTCTGCGCATGCCCAAATGGGTCCTGCAATGCTAGAAGCAGTCCAGCATCAGGCGTCAATTATTGACATTCTGATGCCATTTGGGTGTTGGGGAGGGGCAAGGCCAGGATATTCATCAGAGAACAGAGATTTCCTGGCCACTAGGTTGCTCCAGAGTTAGATTTGGGTGGGGTGTGTTCAAACTGAAATCTAAATTCAAGTGTAAAAATAAAGCAGCCAGTATTTACCCTGCACAGAAACAAATTAACCCACCCAAATTTAACTCTCTCTGCAAATGTTATATCTGCCCCCCCCCTGCAGTGCACATGGTTTTGCCCAATTGCTAACAAACTTGCTGCTGCGATCAACTCAGAATTACCCCCTATGTCCTAACCCACTGGAGTATGGACCTTTCTACTAACTAGCTGATATGACTGCCCATCAGATGAATAAATAGATTCTATATATCCACTTACTGGAGAAAGCGACATCTGCCAGCACCTACTATAGCCATGCCTCCTGTGTCACTGGGTTGAGCTACAGTAGTTTAGCTCTTTATTAGAAAAGGAGAGGAAAGTCATATGGCTGAGGACTTGAGGAGGCCATACACGCTCATGTCAGGGTTTACACTGATCGCCGATCAGTCCTCTCAAGGTGCAATGGCTCTGACCCTTTCACTTGGTGTTTCCAAATTCCAGATTATCCAACTCAGGAGCAAAATTGGAGAAATCCTCACTCATATTAAAGCTCTCTCCTCTAAACAAGATCTACTCGCTCCAGTCTAGATTTCAGAACTTTCTCCGCACACAGATAACTCAGGTACAAGTTGAATCTATCCATCTTAGAAGAAGATGAGGAAGTTTCTGGTGATCTTCTTCTACAACTTCATGATACAGGGCCTCAGGAGTCCTAGGTCATGAAAGCCATGCAGACCAGAATGGATGTATTTTATGACAGAGATCTCCGCACCATATTAGACCACTGGAGATGATCATATGAAGGGTTTCCTCGATACTTTTAACATATTGTATTCTTTAGAGTGCAAACTTCTCTCCACCACCACACCTACTACATTTCTTTAGTCCTAGAGCAGATACATCTAAAGGAGTGGCGGGATTTGACTCAACCTGTTATTCCTCCTGACCACACTTGTAGAGAACATTGGTGGATAGTTTATCATCTTAGAGTCAATCCTTTTGGATTTTATAACCATGGTTCACTGCAATGAGATGTATTTATTTAAGCAATGTGGTCACAGACCACTGCACCCCAAACTGGGAATGGTGAGTGCAGTTGTGCAACTCAATCCTAGGAATGGTGAGTGTGGTGGATTTCTGGATGTGTGTGTTAGTGATGAGCGGATTCGGTTTTACTCGGTTTTACTCGGTTCTCAAAACAGAATCTTATTGACTCACTGATGTCACGTGTTTTGGATAGCCAATAAGATTCTGTTTTGAGAACCGAGTAAAACCGAGTAAAACCGAATCCGCTCATCACTAGCTGTGTGTGTGTGTGTGTGTGTGTGTGTGTGTGTGTGTGTGTTGTGTTTGTATTCTACTTTGGACAATGCTCTTTCTCTTTGTATTGCTTGACTCCTTTCAGTTTTCATACAATGCTTTTGCATATTCTCTATTTCTATAGGTATCCAAATCTTTTATATATTACAGATATGTTCACATGTTGCTTGTTGTCATGCATTCATATGTATGATGTCTCAAATGGGTCTCTCTTATTTTTTATGTCAATGATTGTGTTTGCTCATGTTTTGCTGCTTGCTTGTGCTGTATTTCCCTTTTGGATAACCAATAAAGATAATTTGCATTAAAAAAATAATAATCTTACTTGAAAATTAGTGATTCAATCACTTTCGACGAATCACAACTCTATTTCTTTCCACTAGCTTCTTGATAGCTATTTCCTAAGTTTGTTTGAAATATCAAGTAGTAAAACAAAGTGAGCAAAGCTATAGATGGGGCTTATTTTTTAAGGTTTGTCTTTATAAAGTAAAAAAAGGTACAGTTTTTTTCTTAAAAAAAATATACCAAGTCAGTACTTGTCATGATAAATTTCTCCAAATCCTCAATTCCCAAAATGACGCAAATTCAACATTATTGAAAATAATAATTTCTCAAGCTACTCTATCGCTTTTGCTTAATGCATACTATGGGGGAATGTTCTGAGATGTGCGCTTTGTACATTTGCACATGTAATACGTGAAGGAGTGTTGGTGTTTGTATCAACTTACAGTAATTGTATTATGTGTTCACTAATTTGCCCACAACCCCCCACCACCAACTGCAGTTGCTTACAGAAACAGATCTATATTTGAAAAGGTTAAAAAATAAGTGGCAAATAGTTATGGCAACCAGACACCCTCCATTCCGACAAATGATGCATGCACAAGTAGTGTGTAAACCTGTATTGAAGTGTGTAATGTACTGTATAAATCTATAATAATGTAAATACTGTAGTGCATAATTCTGTAATGAATGTAAGCAATTTTACATACACTACACATATTATGTATTTTCTAGCAAATATTTTAAAATGATAATGGTTCATATTAATGGGTAATTAAGGTTAAAGTAATATATGTTGATGTTAATACATTAATAAATTAGTTTTTCCAAATGGTGTATAATTGAGTATATGAACATAGAACTTTTGCTGAGGTGTAAATGTGCCTGTTAGAAAAGTGATGTGCAGTATACAGATGGAGCCTCGCTCATCTAGGCTACTTTACTGCACCTAGGTGCACCAAGGTTTATTAGCATAAGCATTTCATCTATTGTTCTCAACTGCAATACAATAGAGAGAGAACAATACAGCAGGGGATTAAGGGGGTCATTCCGAGTTGTTCGCTCGCAAGCTGCTTTTAGCAGCTTTGCACACGCTAAGCCGCCGCCTACTGGGAGTGAATCTTAGCTTATCAAAATTGCGAACGAAAGATTAGCAGAATTGCGAATAGACACTTCTTAGCAGTTTCTGAGTAGCTCCACACTTACTCGGCATCTGCGATCAGTTCAGTGCTTGTCGTTCCTGGTTTGACGTCCCAAACACACCCAGCGTTCGCCCAGACACTCCTCCGTTTTTCCAGCCACTCCCGCTTTTTCCCCAAAAATGGTAGCGTTTTTTCAAACACTCCCATAAAACGGCCTGTTTCCGCCCAGAAACACCCACTTCCTGTCAATCACACTCCGATCACCAGAACGAAGAAAAAACCTCGTAATGCAGTGGGTAAAATTCCTAACTGCATAGCAAATTTACTTGGCGCAGTCGCACTGCGGACATTGCGCATGCGCATTAGCGACTAATCGCTCAGTTGCGAGAAAAAAATAACGAGCGAACAACTCGGAATGACCCCCTAAATCATTACAGCAGGGGATTAAATCTGACAGCTCTAGCTCAATAAATCCTATTAAAGGGATAGATGAGGAGGGCTCCATCTGTATACTTCAAATGCTGATTTCTGGCTATATGCACTGCTCTCTATATGTGTGTTTGTCATCTGTATTTGCACTTGGCATAAATATGTTGCATATGCTGCCCATGCAGAATGGACAATATCCCAACTATGTGCTCCGCTGTGCATATGTGCTAAATATGCCACATATACATCTGCTTTTTTTATTATTAAATAGGGAGTTGAGGAAAGTCTTAAATGGTCTAGACCACAGCTCAAATAAAAGCACTGTTAGAGGCAATATGTATATTTCATCTTTTTTCATTTAGATCCAGGTGACTTTTTAGCCTTAAACAAGTATTAGACTTCTGCATTCCTCACCTCCCTCCCCCAGCCAGAGGAGAAGGAAGGGGTTGTGCAGCTTGTGTGAGGGGGAGGAGCCAACAAAGAAGCCTCCAATCTGTGTGCTCATTCCTTATATGTGTAGCTCAGTAGCTGCATGACATGACTCCAGGAGATTTGGGGGTCTATTTAAAAAGCCTTGGGTGGATATAAAGTGGACAGAGTTAATGTACCAGCCAGCCAGCTCCCAACTGTCATTTTTAAAACCCAGCCTGTGACATGGCAGTTAGGAGCTGATTGGCTGGTATTTCATCTCTGTCCACTTTATTTCCATTTGTATTGGGAGAAATACCGCACTGGTAGATGGAATATAATGAAATAAATCAAAAACAGCCAAAATTCGTAGATATAAGGAAACGCTAAGTTTTCAAATATGGTTTGGCGGTGCACCCAGAGTCAATGAAACTGTAAGGAAACAATGAGGAGAAAAAAGAGACTCTTTTGTGGGCGCACTCTTTACTATTAAGACAATAATGTAGATATTATATAATTAGAATACGGAGAAAATCTAGATATAAAATATAACTTTTATTAGCATCATAGAATGAAAGGGTGTATAGTCGTCAAATAAGGTGACATTCCAATGTATACAAAAATTATTATTATGTTGATCCTCAGTAACACAAACTGATAATATGTAAATAATTGTACAAATAGTAACAGGTCAATGCTAAAATTAGCATAATTGGTCCCGATTGCATAAATCTGGTAGGAATGCCATGAAAGATAAATGAAATATAACGCCTAAGGAAGATTCTAGGGCTGCCTCAGCTGGTTGGTCCTATGACCGTGCCAAATCTAATTGTAGTGGTAATTTGCTCGCTGATTAAACAAAGAATAGAACAGGTGAAGAAAAGATAGCAGTGTGAATCTGCTGTCAGCGTTAGACTCAGAGCGTGATGGACAAATGTAAGCTCTACAACACCGGGTATTCCTCAATGGTCACCCACTTGAGTACTGACCCAGCCCGACACTGATTAGCTTCCAAGATCGGACGGTTTCGGGCGTTTACAGTGTGGTATGATAGTAGAGGATTGCGGATGACAGCGAGGGCTCTGGAATCACTGATGAGAGTTCACTAAATATTTGGTAGAAAGATAAAGATGGATCTGCTGCCAATGTTAGACAGGGGTGACCCCTGAATCAGTGGTGAGAGTCCACAAAAAGAAATAAAGGATGAAAAGCCGATAATGGTACCAATCAACTGTACATGCAAATTAGTATATACATACCAGTTTATTACAACTGGAGTTACTGTTATGTATACACATTAACAAATGATAGAGAGTGAAGAATTCTTCACCTGAGTGCAATAAACCCAGTAACAGAATTTTGAAAATGTAACAGTAAGGTTGCCAGTGCTCCCTGTTTGAGCTCAAAAGAGGAATAAATTATACTTTATAATTGTTGCTGATATTGGGTCACCCAGGACCCACTAACCTAAAGATCTGGAAATGCAAAGGAACATGGTATAAGGTTTTTAAATGTAACAGCAATGTTGCAAAATGCTCCCTGTTTGTGTTGAAAAGGGAAAAAGATACTTTGTAATTATTGCAGGAATCACAATCACAAAGGACCCGCAAATCTATGGATATAACTAACGTGTATGCAATAGTGAATGAATAACATTAAGTTGTATCAATTAAACTAGATGAAGAATGGATAATAAATAGATATAAAGTTAAATAAATAAATAAATATATGAATAGATATATAGTTAAATAAATAAATACATAAATGAATTGCCTGCAAAGCCAGCAGTTGATTTGGCGAATAATGAGGTAAAACTACGTCGTCGGGGTTAAATCTGTAAGTGGTATGATATTACCCGCAAGGTAGTCGAAGGAAAAAATGGTCCCAGATGTAAATGATGGTCCTGGTTCTCATAGAGCGTGCTGAGGTATGAAGTTCACATTCCAGGAAATGCGGCACGTTCACCAAAGAGGCTCGTTGAGATCAGGTTGTAATCAAAGGACAGACCTGATGATGTAACTCAGCAGGGCTGGTACGAACACTGGGCAGCGAGGCGACGGCTGATTTAGATGAATGTGCGGCTCTTAGCGGTGCAGAGAATCAGCGATTAGTACACGGAAGCTGGTGCGGGCACTGGGCAGCAAGGCGACGGCTGTATATGATAGATGGACGGCATTCAACAGCAAAGGGGGACCAACGAGGCACACGGAAGACGCGTTTCACCCGTAACTCGGGCTTGATCACTTCTTGTTGCAGACTGTGTCACGGCTGGCTCTATATGAGCCGATTCTCTAACCAATTGTACCACATGACAGGCACTGCAGCTGTGGCGGATAAGTAGGATCATTTTCAGCTGTGATCCGTAAATAGTTTGCAGGCTCCTTGGTTGTGTGATATAATTCATTCAGTCGGACTCAGCAGACAAAAAGACGATGCCCCATCGAAGAAATATAAGAATAAAAGTAAAAACAAAACAGTTAGTTCAATAATACATACATTGATGGTTAAAAAAGGGGGGGGAAGGGGGAAAAGGGGAAAAGAATAAAATATGGACCATGAGACTATTAAGTATAGCAGCCAATAAACCGAGCAGACCTATTGAGTATAGAAGGGGGAGGGGGGGAAGAAAAGAGAAACAACCCTTGGTTGCTGTCAATATTGAGAATTGGGAGGGTGAAGAAAAAGATAAAGAAAAGAGGCTCTGGGACTAGAGTACACTGAAACAGTAATGTTTATGAATGAGAGGTTTATTCAGTAAATAATCTAAAGTGTAGATGACTACGTGGTATCCCACAATGGGTAATTTAAATGAACTAAATATGTTAGTTGCTGTAATGGTTAATTAAATATGTGTAGCGTAACATAAATGATCTGGATTGGTTAATTACTGGGAGAATATAAATATGGAGAATAGGACGTGATTATTGCATATACATACACATGTATATACACCAGTGGCGTGCGGTGAGGTCAGTGGCTGGTGAGGCACTGCAGCCATAATGTCTGCCGTGTCCCGCCGATGTCCGCCGCCGCCCCCAAGCCAATGCCTGCTACCACCTCTGTCCCTGGGTGAGTGGGTGACAAAGAAAGGCAGTGGGTGATGCCAGGGAGAGGCAGGGGGTGACAGCAGTTAGTGATGCTAGGGAGAGGGTGACAAGGAGAGGGTGTTACCAGTGAGAGAGTGATAGCAGTGGGTGATGCCATGGAAAGGATGACAGCAGTTTATGACAGGGAGAGGGCGACAGCATTGGGTGACGCCAGAGAGAGGTCGGATGATGCCAGGGAGCTGGTGACAGCAAGAGGGTCACAGGGAGGGGGTGACAGCAGTCGGTGCCAGCTGTGGGTCACAAGGAGAGGGTGACAGGAAGAGGTTGATGCCAGGGAGTTGGTGACAGGAAGAGGGGGAGAGGGTGACTGCAGTCGGTGGCAGCTGTGGGTGACGGAGAGAGGGTGACGCCAGGTAGAGCCTCCCACCCTTCTCACTGTGCCTCCCAGTCGCCCGCCCTTCACTGTCTCTCAGCCTCATCAGTGGAGTTGGTGGGTCTAGCAGGAGAACACAGACAGATAGGCGGCCGTTCGCATGGTGTGACGTCATCGGGTCACATCGCACAGTACATGGAGCAGCGGGCAGGATGGGAGTAGTATTGCAGAGCAGGGGGCAGGATAGGAGGAGGAGTAGTGCGGAGCAGGGGGATAAGATAGGAGGAACATTAGTGTGGGGCAAAGGGACAGGATAGGAGGAGGAGTAGTGCTGAGTAGGAGGAGTAGTGTGGAGCTATGGGGCATGATAGGAGGAGTAGTGCAGAGAAAGGGGCAGGATAGGCGGAATAGTAGTGTGGAGCAATGGGACAGGATAGTAGGAAGAGTAGTGCAGAGAAAGGGGCAGGATAGGAGGAATAGTAATGTGGCTCAGGGAAGTAAGATAGGAGGAGAAGTGTGGGGCAAGGGGGCAGGACAATAGGAGTAGTAGTGCAGAGCAGGGCGGCAGAATGAGATCAGTGGTGCAGAGTAGAGAGGATAGGATGGGAGTAGTGGTGTGGAGCAAGGTGGGCAGGATGACAGTATTGGTGCAGAGCAGGGAGGGCAGGATGGGAGCAATTGTGCTAGGTTGGGGGGGGCAGGATGGGAGCAATTGTGTAAGTGAGGGGGGGAGCAGAATGGGAGTAATGATGCTGAGTGGGGTGGGGGGGCAGGATGGGAGTAATGATGCTGAGTGGGGGGGGCAGGATGGGAGTAATGATGCTGAGTGGGGTGGGGGGGCAGGATGGGAGTAATGATGCTGAGTGGGGGGGGCAGGATGGGAGTAATGATGCTGAGTGGGGGGGGGCAGGATGGGAGTAATGATGCTGAGTGGGGGGGGGCAGGATGGGAGTAATGATGCTGAGTGGGGTGGGGGGGCAGGATGGGAGTAATGATGCTGAGTGGGGGGGGGGCAGGATGGGAGTAATGATGCTGAGTGGGGGGGCAGGATGGGAGTAATGATGCTGAGTGGGGTGGGGGGGCAGGATGGGAGTAATGATGCTGAGTGGGGGGGGCAGGATGGGAGTAATGATGCTGAGTGGGGGGGGGCAGGATGGGAGTAATGATGCTGAGTGGGGTGGGGGGGCAGGATGGGAGTAATGATGCTGAGTGGGGGGGGGCAGGATGGGAGTAATGATGCTGAGTGGGGGGGGGGCAGGATGGGAGTAATGATGCTGAGTGGGGTGGGGGGGCAGGATGGGAGTAATGATGCTGAGTGGGGGGGGGGGCAGGATGGGAGTAATGATGCTGAGTGGGGGGGGCAGGATGGGAGTAATGATGCTGAGTGGGGTGGCAGGATGAGAAGCAGTGCTGGGAAGGAGTGGGCAGTTAAACATGAATGTCACCTCATCTGCTTCCTGTAGCTCCCGGTCCCGGCCGCCGTCTCTCCCTCCTACTCACAAGCAGCTCTCCTCTGCTCCAGATGCCTCACACCAAGCAGATGAGGAGTCCGTGCGCCGTGCGGGCGGGGGGAGGGGGGGGATCTTGTTCTTGTGCGGTGCGCGTGCTGCTCGTCCTCTCCGGGTCTTCCTACCTCCGCCTGCTGTCCGTGCGCCGTGCGGGAGGGGGGAGGATCTTGTGCGGTGCGTGTGCTGCTCGTCCTCTCCGGCTCTTCCTACTACCGCTTTCTGTCCGTGCGGGGGGGGGGGGGTTGGGTCTTGTGCGGTGCGCGCTGCTCGTCCTCTCCTCTTAGGGTTGCACTGGGGCTGGTCAGGGAGCCGCTGGTAGCCTGCTTAATGGGAGCCGACTGCCGAGGGGAGAGGGTATCTCGACTCCTCCTTCCCCTCTGTCCGGACTGCACTGCATTACTGGGGGATAGGCGAGCAGGGAGCGAATAGGCGGCTGCAGGTGTTAATAACGATTATTATTAAAAACTATATGATGTGTGTGTCTTTCCCCCTATACCCTTAATCCGCCACTGGCCAATCAAATCAGTATCAGTGACAGGGGTGTGCTTTCATATAAGCTGAAAGCACGCCCCCTGTCAAAGAGGCACTTGTACTAGTGCCGCTTCAGTTGATTTTTTGAATGGGCTTTTACTGCCCGATGCTTAGCCCCGCCCCCCGCATCCGGACATTTTACATTGATAGCAGGAGGCACTGGCAAAAGTGCCTCCGAAACACACTAAAGACTGTTTTTTAAAAAGTAAAAATGATTAAAATAATGTAAAGACTAAAGCGTATACTTATGACACAGAATATGTGTCATAAGTATCTTCTTTGCATTATTTTACTTATTAATAACAGGGGAGGCACTGCCTCCCCTGCCTCCCCTGACTGCACGTCCCTGATAAACACGCACATACCTGTATACAGACACGTAACCTCCATATACAAATATGACTCCTGCGTATGTGGATGAATGACCAGTATGAGTAACTCAACCCAAGGGCAAATCTAGACAAAAGTTATGATCCCCATAGACTCTGAAGCCCCTCCCAAATGAAATAATAATTATGAGAATTAATAATTAATAAAAATTAATAAAAAATAAAAAATAAGAAATAAGAAATAATACAGATAAAAGATAAAAATTAAATAATGAAAAGGTGATGTCAATAATAGAAGAAATGAACCCAGTCATTGATTATACATGTGAGGACAATGTGACGGTGATGATTGTGGCCTGTAGAGCATGTGTCCTAAATTATGAGAGGGGGGGGGGAGAAAGAGGAGGGGGGAATAGGGGAAAGAAAGGGAGGAAAAAAGGAGGAAAGGAAAGAGGATAGAAAGAGCCGTGATTACAGGTAAGTGCAATGTATAATCCTATAGTGAGTTCCTATAATGACACTGTGGAATTAGATGACTGTGGTGAGGGAGGGAGGGGGGGGGGTTTGGGTTTGGGAGAGGAAAAAGCGGTGGAAATAGAGTGGTTGGTAGTGAAAAGTGGTGAATATAAGGTCCCATTGGGGATAAGGGCTGGATCGATAATTGAACCATAATGTGTAGAATCATTGGTGAAAGAAAAGGAGGAGATGATGGAAGGCATGATATGTGTATATCAAAAATAAATAGTTGGTGCACCAGAGTGAATATAACAGATGGGGAGAGAGGGAGGGGGGGGGGGAAGAAGGGGGAGAAATGGTGAAAAATGTGGGAACAAAGTAGGACTGACTGTTAGATGTGCATGGTTTGCTGGAAGATACTGTAATAGATGTGTTGGATTATTTTACAAGAAGACACTGTAGTTGATATATTCATTGAGACCCATTGGTTTTAAACCTCCCAGTTTAAATGTCCACTCGCTCTCTTTCTTAATGAGCTCCTTGCTTAGATCACCTCCACGTATACCAAGGTGCAATTTCTCAAGCCCAAATGCACGTAACTCATGTGGGGAATCCTGGTGGTGAGCATGGAAGTGTCTTGCAACAGATGTTAATTTCTTCCCTTTCGCTAAATCCGATGTAGCATTCCGAATTGTACCCATGTGCTCAAGGATTCTGGTTTTAAATTTCCTTGTTGTCATGCCAACATATCGTAGATTACAGCTGCAGATCAGACAGTAAACTAGACCTTGCGTGTCGCAATTGAAAAAGTGTCGTAGGGGGATGTCTCGTCCCCATTTGTCTTTGACTCGGTCTGTTATCTGGATCTGAGGGCAAGCTCTACATTGGCCACAAGGAAAAGATCCTATTATGGATCCAGATTTTGTGGGTTTTCGAATATAGTGACTCCGAACTAGCATATCTTTGATATTTCTTGACCTTCTCCAGCTTATCGGAGGGGTGGTATCAAGAAGGGATGATAGATCTGCATCAAGATGTAAGACTGGGAGATGTTTCTGAATCGCCTTTTTGACTTGACGCCATTCAGGGCAAAAAGTGCCCACAAATCGGATATTGGAATCTTCACATTTGGCCCTGGTCTTCTCCTGAAAAATCAGTGTATCCCTATTAATCTTGAGAACCGATTTTTGGGCTCTCTTGAGGGAACGTTTGCTGTACCCACGGGCTTGTAACCGTGTTGCGAGTTCACTGCTTTTTTGTTTGTACACACTGTTTTCTGTGCAGTTACGTCTTAATCTAAGAAATTCACCTTTCGGAATATTTTCAATGGTTGGTGGAAAATGCGAGCTTGTTTGATATAAGATACTGTTGGTAGCAGTGTCCTTTCGATATAGTTCCGTGGCCAGTGTACCATTGTCTGCCTTGTAGATCTTCAGGTCCAGAAACGGTACTTGGTTCTTACTTATTGTATGAGTCAAGAAGATGTTGAGATCATTATTGTTCAGGCGATTAATAAAGTCTAGCAGGAGCTGTTCATTACCATCCCAGATTAGCAGAATATCGTCTATGTACCTTAGCCAAATTTGTACGTGCTGTGTGTACTCATGGTTATCCTCACAAAACACTGTAGTTTGTTCCCACCAGCCAAGGAACAAATTAGCGTAGGTGGGCGCACACGCTGCTCCCATGGCTGTCCCTCGGACTTGCTGAAAGAATTGGTCTACAAATGTGAAATTATTTTTATTAAGTACAAAGCTTAACATTTCGCACAAGAAATCATTGAATTCATTTTGCTCTTTCATGTCGAGGAAGAATTTCGTTGCTTGAATTCCTTGATGATGAGAAATACTGCTGTACAGAGCTTCCACATCCAGGGTCACTAGGATACAGTTATCATCCAGGCAGACATCATGCAATTTTCTTAAAAGATCCGATGTGTCCTGCAAGTAAGACGGTAATGTCAAAACATGTTCCCTAAGGTGTAGGTCTAGGAACTTACTGGGTATCTCTAGGAGTCCCCCTTTACCAGAGACAATGGGTCTCCCAGGGGGTTTTTTGATATTTTTATGCACCTTAGGTAGGAGGTAGAATGTGGGAACTTTAGGGTTGATAACTGTAAGGTAATTAGCTTCCTGCTGAGTGATGGTTCCGATGGCCAAAGCTTCCTCCACCATGTGCATATACTGTTTATGAAATTTAGCTGTCGGGTTCAATGGCAATTTTATATAACAGGAAGAATCCTGCAGCTGTCTCCGTGCTTCCTCTTCATACATTTCAGTGGGCCATAACACGATATTGCCCCCTTTGTCTGAGGGCTTGATAATAATATCGTGCCAGGCTTGAATTTCCTTGAGGGCCTGTCTTTCTCTGTATTTTAGATTTCTAGAGAGACATCTTTTCTTTGAATTGGTATGGATTTCATCAAATTCCCTCGATACAAGATCCAAAAATATCTTTATTTCTGGACTATTTGTGTCCGGGGGAAAGAAGGTGGACTTGACTTTACATGCTGGTCTGGTGTTGGAAGCAGATGATGAGTTGGATGGAGATTCCATATAAAGTTCTTCCAACGACCTGATTGCTGTTAATTCTTCCTCAGAAAGTGATATAGTTGATGATGCAGAGGTCGATGGTTCTTGCGAATGAGATGCGATGGACGGAGAACCTGTAAGGACAGCTAATGATGTGTCTATCTGATCAGTGCTGGAGGATTTGGCAAAGAATTTTTTCAATAATAGTTTACGACCAATGAGTCTCAGGTCCTTTTCCCACATAAACCTGTTGAATGGCAGAGAAGGTGAAAATGATAATCCTTTGCTCAGGATTGCTAATTGGTCTTCCGTTGGAATTCGGGTGCTCAGATTGATAATCTGTAGACTGTCCGTACTTAACGCTTCCTGGTGTTGCGTATGGGGTAATGAGAGGTTCTCGGGGTGTCCCAGTCTCGATTTCTGTTTGTGTTTCGTCCCCCCTCGTCTTGTCTTCCTCTTTGCTTGTTTCTGTTTTTTGGATGTTGTCCTCTCCCTAAAAAAGGATCCTCACTATTGTAGCGCTTGGAAGCTTGAGCTCCAATTTCCAACAGTTCTGTAGAGGAATCCTCACTGTATGAGGATTCTACTTCGGAAGAGCTGATATTCTCCCTTGGGAGTCTGCCTCTCCCTCTTGGGGTATTGAAATTCCACCGAAAGATATTTCCTTGAGAGAAATCGTTTTTATCCCTGAGGAATTTATTCCTTTTCCGTTCTATGATAGTTGTCTCATAGGTGTTCAGATCTTTCTTGTATTTATCAAAAGAATTCTGAAAGGCAGGATCCTTCTCCCAAATTTCCAGGGTTTTACCTAGCTCTTCAATACTTTTCTCAACCTGATCTAGGACTAAATTGTCGTGTTTGATGAGGATCAGGGTTAGTTCATGGGAGCATTTTAGTAAGACAGATTCCCACTCGGTCTTCAAATTTTCTGTGGCCAAAGGAAAAGATGGAAAAACTCGAGGACGTAGGCCTCTTGGGTAAATTTTGGTCTTATGGTAATTTTCCAACGTGGTAATGTCCCAAGTCAGTCTTACCCTTCTTTGTAGGCTTTTCTGTAATTTGGAGAGGTCAGATCTCCTATCATTTGAAGCACCCAGGTTAGGAGAGGTGTCAGAGAAGATATCACCTAAGTCTTCCAAATTTCTACGTTTCGGTATAAGCTCTGTTTTTAATGAGAATGTGGTCATAGTCTTAGATGTGGCTGCGAATATAAGTTTGTGTAGCCAGTATTGATGGTCACCAAATATTGGAGAATTACTAACTCCTGATGCAACAAAAAGAAGAAAAGGAAAGAGATCCTTAATAAAGAGAAGAGAGATAGGTATAAATAGATCACCGTGCAGGGTATGGAAACTGAGATTGACTCAGTAAACAGACTATTTGTATTGGGAGAAATACCGCACTGGTGGATGGAATATAATGAAATAAATCAAAAACAGCCAAAATTCGTAGATATAAGGAAACGCTAAGTTTTCAAATATGGTTTGGCGGTGCACCCAGAGTCAATGAAACTGTAAGGAAACAATAAGGAGAAAAAAGAGACTCTTTTGTGGGCGCACTCTTTACTATTAAGACAATAATGTAGATATTATATAATTAGAATACGGAGAAAATCTAGATATAAAATATAACTTTTATTAGCATCATAGAATAAAAGGGTGTATAGTCGTCAAATAAGGTGACATTCCAATGTATACAAAAATTATTATTATTATGTTGATCCTCAGTAACACAAACTGATAATATGTAAATAATTGTACAAATAGTAACAGGTCAATGCTAAAATTAGCATAATTGGTCCCGATTGCATAAATCTGGTAGGAATGCCATGAAAGATAAATGAAATATAACGCCTAAGGAAGATTCTAGGGCTGCCTCAGCTGGTTGGTCCTATGACCGTGCCAAATCTAATTGTAGTGGTAATTTGCTCGCTGATTAAACAAAGAATAGAACAGGTGAAGAAAAGATAGCAGTGTGAATCTGCTGTCAGCGTTAGACTCAGAGCATGATGGACAAATGTAAGCTCTACAACACCGGGTATTCCTCAATGGTCACCCACTTGAGAACTGACCCAGCCCGACACTGATTAGCTTCCAAGATCGGACAGTTTCGGGCGTTTACAGTGTGGTATGATAGTAGAGGATTGCGGATGACAGCGAGGGCTCTGGAATCACTGATGAGAGTTCACTAAATATTTGGTAGAAAGATAAAGATGGATCTGCTGCCAATGTTAGACAGGGGTGACCCCTGAATCAGTGGTGAGAGTCCACGAAAAAGAAATAAAGGATGAAAAGCCGATAATGGTACCAATCAACTGTACATGCAAATTAGTATATACATACCAGTTTATTACAACTGGAGTTACTGTTATGTATACACATTAACAAATGATAGAGAGTGAAGAATTCTTCACCTGAGTGCAATAAACCCAGTAACAGAATTTTGAAAATGTAACAGTAAGGTTGCCAGTGCTCCCTGTTTGAGCTCAAAAGAGGAATAAATTATACTTTATAATTGTTGCTGATATTGGGTCACCCAGGACCCACTAACCTAAAGATCTGGAAATGCAAAGGAACATGGTATAAGGTTTTTAAATGTAACAGCAATGTTGCAAAATGCTCCCTGTTTGTGTTGAAAAGGGAAAAAGATACTTTGTAATTATTGCAGGAATCACAATCACAAAGGACCCGCAAATCTATGGATATAACTAACGTGTATCCAATAGTGAATGAATAACATTAAGTTGTATCAATTAAACTAGATGAAGAATGGATAATAAATAGATATAAAGTTAAATAAATAAATATATATATGAATAGATATATAGTTAAATAAATAAATACATAAATGAATTGCCTGCAAAGCCAGCAGTTGATTTGGCGAATAATGAGGTAAAACTACGTCGTCGGGGTTAAATCTGTAAGTGGTATGATATTACCCGCAAGGTAGTCGAAGGAAAAAATGGTCCCAGATGTAAATGATGGTCCTGGTTCTCATAGAGCGTGCTGAGGTATGAAGTTCACATTCCAGGACATGCGGCACGTTCACCAAAGAGGCTCGTTGAGATCAGGTTGTAATCAAAGGACAGACCTGATGAT
This sequence comes from Pseudophryne corroboree, assembly GCF_028390025.1. Taxonomy (NCBI): domain Eukaryota; kingdom Metazoa; phylum Chordata; class Amphibia; order Anura; family Myobatrachidae; genus Pseudophryne; species Pseudophryne corroboree. The sequence continues at coordinate 310,069,298 of NC_086445.1, forward strand.
GTAACTCAGCAGGGCTGGTACGAACACTGGGCAGCAAGGCGACGGCTGATTTAGATGAATGTGCGGCTCTTAGCGGTGCAGAGAATCAGCGATTAGTACACGGAAGCTGGTGCGGGCACTGGGCAGCAAGGCGACGGCTGTATATGATAGATGGGCGGCATTCAACAGCAAAGGGGGACCAACGAGGCACACGGAAGACGCGTTTCACCCGTAACTCGGGCTTGATCACTTCCTGTTGCAGACTGTGTCACGGCTGGCTCTATATGAGCCGATTCTCTAACCAATTGTACCACATGACAGGCACTGCAGCTGTGGCGGATAAGTAGGATCATTTTCAGCTGTGATCCGTAAATAGTTTGCAGGCTCCTTGGTTGTGTGATATTATTCATTCAGTCGGACTCAGCAGACAAAAAGACGATGCCCCATCGAAGAAATATAAGAATAAAAGTAAAAACAAAACAGTTAGTTCAATAATACATACATTGATGGTTAAAAAAGGGGGGGGGAAGGGGGAAAAGGGGAAAAGAATAAAATATGGACCATGAGACTATTAAGTATAGCAGCCAATAAACCGAGCAGACCTATTGAGTATAGAAGGGGGAGGGGGGGGGGAGAAAAGAGAAACAACCCTTGGTTGCTGTCAATATTGAGAATTGGGAGGGTGAAGAAAAAGATAAAGAAAAGAGGCTCTGGGACTAGAGTACACTGAAACAGTAATGTTTATGAATGAGAGGTTTATTCAGTAAATAATCTAAAGTGTAGATGACTACGTGGTATCCCACAATGGGTAATTTAAATGAACTAAATATGTTAGTTGCTGTAATGGTTAATTAAATATGTGTAGCGTAACATAAATGATCTGGATTGGTTAATTACTGGGAGAATATAAATATGGAGAATAGGACGTGATTATTGCATATACATACACATGTATATACACGCACATACCTGTATACAGACACACACCTCCATATACAAATATGACTCCTGCGTATGTGGATGAATGACCAGCATGAGTAACTCAACCCAAGGGCAAATCTAGACAAAAGTTATGATCCCCATAGACTCTGAAGCCCCTCCCAAATGAAATAATAATTATGAGAATTAATAATTAATAAAAATTAATAAAAAATAATAAATAAGAAATAAGAAATAATACAGATAAAAGATAAAAATTAAATAATGAAAAGGTGATGTCAATAATAGAAGAAATGAACCCAGTCATTGATTATACATGTGAGGACAATGTGACGGTGATGATTGTGGCCTGTAGAGCATGTGTCCTAAATTATGAGAGGGGGGGGGGAAGAAAGAGGAGGGGGGAATAGGGGAAAGAAAGGGAGGAAAAAAGGAGGAAAGGAAAGAGGATAGAAAGAGCCGTGATTACAGGTAAGTGCAATGTATAATCCTATAGTGAGTTCCTATAATGACACTGTGGAATTAGATGACTGTGGTGAGGGAGGGAGGGGGGGGGGTTTGGGTTTGGGAGAGGAAAAAGCGGTGGAAATAGAGTGGTTGGTAGTGAAAAGTGGTGAATATAAGGTCCCATTGGGGATAAGGGCTGGATCGATAATTGAACCATAATGTGTAGAATCATTGGTGAAAGAAAAGGAGGAGATGATGGAAGGCATGATATGTGTATATCAAAAATAAATAGTTGGTGCACCAGAGTGAATATAACAGATGGGGAGAGAGGGAGGGGGGGGGGGAAAGAAGGGGGAGAAATGGTGAAAAATGTGGGAACAAAGTAGGACTGACTGTTAGATGTGCATGGTTTGCTGGAAGATACTGTAATAGATGTGTTGGATTATTTTACAAGAAGACACTGTAGTTGATATATTCATTGAGACCCATTGGTTTTAAACCTCCCAGTTTAAATGTCCACTCGCTCTCTTTCTTAATGAGCTCCTTGCTTAGATCACCTCCACGTATACCAAGGTGCAATTTCTCAAGCCCAAATGCACGTAACTCATGTGGGGAATCCTGGTGGTGAGCATGGAAGTGTCTTGCAACAGATGTTAATTTCTTCCCTTTCGCTAAATCCGATGTAGCATTCCGAATTGTACCCATGTGCTCAAGGATTCTGGTTTTAAATTTCCTTGTTGTCATGCCAACATATCGTAGATTACAGCTGCAGATCAGACAGTAAACTAGACCTTGCGTGTCGCAATTGAAAAAGTGTCGTAGGGGGATGTCTCGTCCCCATTTGTCTTTGACTCGGTCTGTTATCTGGATCTGAGGGCAAGCTCTACATTGGCCACAAGGAAAAGATCCTATTATGGATCCAGATTTTGTGGGTTTTCGAATATAGTGACTCCGAACTAGCATATCTTTGATATTTCTTGACCTTCTCCAGCTTATCTGAGGGGTGGTATCAAGAAGGGATGATAGATCTGCATCAAGATGTAAGACTGGGAGATGTTTCTGAATCGCCTTTTTAACTTGACGCCATTCAGGGCAAAAAGTGCCCACAAATCGGATATTGGAATCTTCACATTTGGCCCTGGTCTTCTCCTGAAAAATCAGTGTATCCCTATTAATCTTGAGAACCGATTTTTGGGCTCTCTTGAGGGAACGTTTGCTGTACCCACGGGCTTGTAACCGTGTTGCGAGTTCACTGCTTTTTTGTTTGTACACACTGTTTTCTGTGCAGTTACGTCTTAATCTAAGAAATTCACCTTTCGGAATATTTTCAATGGTTGGTGGAAAATGCGAGCTTGTTTGATATAAGATACTGTTGGTAGCAGTGTCCTTTCGATATAGTTCCGTGGCCAGTGTACCATTGTCTGCCTTGTAGATCTTCAGGTCCAGAAACGGTACTTGGTTCTTACTTATTGTATGAGTCAAGAAGATGTTGAGATCATTATTGTTCAGGCGATTAATAAAGTCTAGCAGGAGCTGTTCATTACCATCCCAGATTAGCAGAATATCGTCTATGTACCTTAGCCAAATTTGTACGTGCTGTGTGTACTCATGGTTATCCTCACAAAACACTGTAGTTTGTTCCCACCAGCCAAGGAACAAATTAGCGTAGGTGGGCGCACACGCTGCTCCCATGGCTGTCCCTCGGACTTGCTGAAAGAATTGGTCTACAAATGTGAAATTATTTTTATTAAGTACAAAGCTTAACATTTCGCACAAGAAATCATTGAATTCATTTTGCTCTTTCATGTCGAGGAAGAATTTCGTTGCTTGAATTCCTTGATGATGAGAAATACTGCTGTACAGAGCTTCCACATCCAGGGTCACTAGGATACAGTTATCATCCAGGCAGACATCATGCAATTTTCTTAAAAGATCCGATGTGTCCTGCAAGTAAGACGGTAATGTCAAAACATGTTCCCTAAGGTGTAGGTCTAGGAACTTACTGGGTATCTCTAGGAGTCCCCCTTTACCAGAGACAATGGGTCTCCCAGGGGGTTTTTTGATATTTTTATGCACCTTAGGTAGGAGGTAGAATGTGGGAACTTTAGGGTTGATAACTGTAAGGTAATTAGCTTCCTGCTGAGTGATGGTTCCGATGGCCAAAGCTTCCTCCACCATGTGCATATACTGTTTATGAAATTTAGCTGTCGGGTTCAATGGCAATTTTATATAACAGGAAGAATCCTGCAGCTGTCTCCGTGCTTCCTCTTCATACATTTCAGTGGGCCATAACACGATATTGCCCCCTTTGTCTGAGGGCTTGATAATAATATCGTGCCAGGCTTGAATTTCCTTGAGGGCCTGTCTTTCTCTGTATTTTAGATTTCTAGAGAGACATCTTTTCTTTGAATTGGTATGGATTTCATCAAATTCCCTCGATACAAGATCCAAAAATATCTTTATTTCTGGACTATTTGTGTCCGGGGGAAAGAAGGTGGACTTGACTTTACATGCTGGTCTGGTGTTGGAAGCAGATGATGAGTTGGATGGAGATTCCATATAAAGTTCTTCCAACGACCTGATTGCTGTTAATTCTTCCTCAGAAAGTGATATAGTTGATGATGCAGAGGTCGATGGTTCTTGCGAATGAGATGCGATGGACGGAGAACCTGTAAGGACAGCTAATGATGTGTCTATCTGATCAGTGCTGGAGGATTTGGCAAAGAATTTTTTCAATAATAGTTTACGACCAATGAGTCTCAGGTCCTTTTCCCACATAAACCTGTTGAATGGCAGAGAAGGTGAAAATGATAATCCTTTGCTCAGGATTGCTAATTGGTCTTCCGTTGGAATTCGGGTGCTCAGATTGATAATCTGTAGACTGTCCGTACTTAACGCTTCCTGGTGTTGCGTATGGGGTAATGAGAGGTTCTCGGGGTGTCCCAGTCTCGATTTCTGTTTGTGTTTCGTCCCCCCTCGTCTTGTCTTCCTCTTTGCTTGTTTCTGTTTTTTGGATGTTGTCCTCTCCCTAAAAAAGGATCCTCACTATTGTAGCGCTTGGAAGCTTGAGCTCCAATTTCCAACAGTTCTGTAGAGGAATCCTCACTGTATGAGGATTCTACTTCGGAAGAGCTGATATTCTCCCTTGGGAGTCTGCCTCTCCCTCTTGGGGTATTGAAATTCCACCGAAAGATATTTCCTTGAGAGAAATCGTTTTTATCCCTGAGGAATTTATTCCTTTTCCGTTCTATGATAGTTGTCTCATAGGTGTTCAGATCTTTCTTGTATTTATCAAAAGAATTCTGAAAGGCAGGATCCTTCTCCCAAATTTCCAGGGTTTTACCTAGCTCTTCAATACTTTTCTCAACCTGATCTAGGACTAAATTGTCGTGTTTGATGAGGATCAGGGTTAGTTCATGGGAGCATTTTAGTAAGACAGATTCCCACTCGGTCTTCAAATTTTCTGTGGCCAAAGGAAATGATGGAAAAACTCGAGGACGTAGGCCTCTTGGGTAAATTTTGGTCTTATGGTAATTTTCCAACGTGGTAATGTCCCAAGTCAGTCTTACCCTTCTTTGTAGGCTTTTCTGTAATTTGGAGAGGTCAGATCTCCTATCATTTGAAGCACCCAGGTTAGGAGAGGTGTCAGAGAAGATATCACCTAAGTCTTCCAAATTTCTACGTTTCGGTATAAGCTCTGTTTTTAATGAGAATGTGGTCATAGTCTTAGATGTGGCTGCGAATATAAGTTTGTGTAGCCAGTATTGATGGTCACCAAATATTGGAGAATTACTAACTCCTGATGCAACAAAAAGAAGAAAAGGAAAGAGATCCTTAATAAAGAGAAGAGAGATAGGTATAAATAGATCACCGTGCAGGGTATGGAAACTGAGATTGACTCAGTAAACAGACTATTTGTATTGGGAGAAATACCGCACTGGTGGATGGAATATAATGAAATAAATAAAAAACAGCCAAAATTCGTAGATATAAGGAAACGCTAAGTTTTCAAATATGGTTTGGCGGTGCACCCAGAGTCAATGAAACTGTAAGGAAACAATAAGGAGAAAAAAGAGACTCTTTTGTGGGCGCACTCTTTACTATTAAGACAATAATGTAGATATTATATAATTAGAATACGGAGAAAATCTAGATATAAAATATAACTTTTATTAGCATCATAGAATAAAAGGGTGTATAGTCGTCAAATAAGGTGACATTCCAATGTATACAAAAATTATTATTATGTTGATCCTCAGTAACACAAACTGATAATATGTAAATAATTGTACAAATAGTAACAGGTCAATGCTAAAATTAGCATAATTGGTCCCGATTGCATAAATCTGGTAGGAATGCCATGAAAGATAAATGAAATATAACGCCTAAGGAAGATTCTAGGGCTGCCTCAGCTGGTTGGTCCTATGACTGTGCCAAATCTAATTGTAGTGGTAATTTGCTCGCTGATTAAACAAAGAATAGAACAGGTGAAGAAAAGATAGCAGTGTGAATCTGCTGTCAGCGTTAGACTCAGAGCATGATGGACAAATGTAAGCTCTACAACACCGGGTATTCCTCAATGGTCACCCACTTGAGTACTGACCCAGCCCGACACTGATTAGCTTCCAAGATCGGACAGTTTCGGGCGTTTACAGTGTGGTATGATAGTAGAGGATTGCGGATGACAGCGAGGGCTCTGGAATCACTGATGAGAGTTCACTAAATATTTGGTAGAAAGATAAAGATGGATCTGCTGCCAATGTTAGACAGGGGTGACCCCTGAATCAGTGGTGAGAGTCCACGAAAAAGAAATAAAGGATGAAAAGCCGATAATGGTACCAATCAACTGTACATGCAAATTAGTATATACATACCAGTTTATTACAACTGGAGTTACTGTTATGTATACACATTAACAAATGATAGAGAGTGAAGAATTCTTCACCTGAGTGCAATAAACCCAGTAACAGAATTTTGAAAATGTAACAGTAAGGTTGCCAGTGCTCCCTGTTTGAGCTCAAAAGAGGAATAAATTATACTTTATAATTGTTGCTGATATTGGGTCACCCAGGACCCACTAACCTAAAGATCTGGAAATGCAAAGGAACATGGTATAAGGTTTTTAAATGTAACAGCAATGTTGCAAAATGCTCCCTGTTTGTGTTGAAAAGGGAAAAAGATACTTTGTAATTATTGCAGGAATCACAATCACAAAGGACCCGCAAATCTATGGATATAACTAACGTGTATCCAATAGTGAATGAATAACATTAAGTTGTATCAATTAAACTAGATGAAGAATGGATAATAAATAGATATAAAGTTAAATAAATAAATATATATATGAATAGATATATAGTTAAATAAATAAATACATAAATGAATTGCCTGCAAAGCCAGCAGTTGATTTGGCGAATAATGAGGTAAAACTACGTCGTCGGGGTTAAATCTGTAAGTGGTATGATATTACCCGCAAGGTAGTCGAAGGAAAAAATGGTCCCAGATGTAAATGATGGTCCTGGTTCTCATAGAGCGTGCTGAGGTATGAAGTTCACATTCCAGGACATGCGGCACGTTCACCAAAGAGGCTCGTTGAGATCAGGTTGTAATCAAAGGACAGACCTGATGATGTAACTCAGCAGGGCTGGTACGAACACTGGGCAGCAAGGCGACGGCTGATTTAGATGAATGTGCGGCTCTTAGCGGTGCAGAGAATCAGCGATTAGTACACGGAAGCTGGTGCGGGCACTGGGCAGCAAGGCGACGGCTGTATATGATAGATGGGCGGCATTCAACAGCAAAGGGGGACCAACGAGGCACACGGAAGACGCGTTTCACCCGTAACTCGGGCTTGATCACTTCCTGTTGCAGACTGTGTCACGGCTGGCTCTATATGAGCCGATTCTCTAACCAATTGTACCACATGACAGGCACTGCAGCTGTGGCGGATAAGTAGGATCATTTTCAGCTGTGATCCGTAAATAGTTTGCAGGCTCCTTGGTTGTGTGATATAATTCATTCAGTCGGACTCAGCAGACAAAAAGACGATGCCCCATCGAAGAAATATAAGAATAAAAGTAAAAACAAAACAGTTAGTTCAATAATACATACATTGATGGTTAAAAAAGGGGGGGGGAAGGGGGAAAAGGGGAAAAGAATAAAATATGGACCATGAGACTATTAAGTATAGCAGCCAATAAACCGAGCAGACCTATTGAGTATAGAAGGGGGAGGGGGGGGAAGAAAAGAGAAACAACCCTTGGTTGCTGTCAATATTGAGAATTGGGAGGGTGAAGAAAAAGATAAAGAAAAGAGGCTCTGGGACTAGAGTACACTGAAACAGTAATGTTTATGAATGAGAGGTTTATTCAGTAAATAATCTAAAGTGTAGATGACTACGTGGTATCCCACAATGGGTAATTTAAATGAACTAAATATGTTAGTTGCTGTAATGGTTAATTAAATATGTGTAGCGTAACATAAATGATCTGGATTGGTTAATTACTGGGAGAATATAAATATGGAGAATAGGACGTGATTATTGCATATACATACACATGTATATACACGCACATACCTGTATACAGACACACACCTCCATATACAAATATGACTCCTGCGTATGTGGATGAATGACCAGCATGAGTAACTCAACCCAAGGGCAAATCTAGACAAAAGTTATGATCCCCATAGACTCTGAAGCCCCTCCCAAATGAAATAATAATTATGAGAATTAATAATTAATAAAAATTAATAAAAAATAATAAATAAGAAATAATACAGATAAAAGATAAAAATTAAATAATGAAAAGGTGATGTCAATAATAGAATAAATGAACCCAGTCATTGATTATACATGTGAGGACAATGTGACGGTGATGATTGTGGCCTGTAGAGCATGTGTCCTAAATTATGAGAGGGGGGGGGGAAGAAAGAGGAGGGGGGAATAGGGGAAAGAAAGGGAGGAAAAAAGGAGGAAAGGAAAGAGGATAGATAGAGCCGTGATTACAGGTAAGTGCAATGTATAATCCTATAGTGAGTTCCTATAATGACACTGTGGAATTAGATGACTGTGGTGAGGGAGGGAGGGGGGGAGGGGTTTGGGTTTGGGAGAGGAAAAAGCGGTGGAAATAGAGTGGTTGGTAGTGAAAAGTGGTGAATATAAGGTCCCATTGGGGATAAGGGCTGGATCAATAATTGAACCATAATGTGTAGAATCATTGGTGAAAGAAAAGGAGGAGATGATGGAAGGCATGATATGTGTATATCAAAAATAAATAGTTGGTGCACCAGAGTGAATATAACAGATGGGGAGAGAGGGAGGGGGGGGGGAAGAAGGGGGAGAAATGGTGAAAAATGTGGGAACAAAGTAGGACTGACTGTTAGATGTGCATGGTTTGCTGGAAGATACTGTAATAGATGTGTTGGATTATTTTACAAGAAGACACTGTAGTTGATATATTCATTGAGACCCATTGGTTTTAAACCTCCCAGTTTAAATGTCCACTCGCTCTCTTTCTTAATGAGCTCCTTGCTTAGATCACCTCCACGTATACCAAGGTGCAATTTCTCAAGCCCAAATGCACGTAACTCATGTGGGGAATCCTGGTGGTGAGCATGGAAGTGTCTTGCAACAGATGTTAATTTCTTCCCTTTCGCTAAATCCGATGTAGCATTCCGAATTGTACCCATGTGCTCAAGGATTCTGGTTTTAAATTTCCTTGTTGTCATGCCAACATATCGTAGATTACAGCTGCAGATCAGACAGTAAACTAGACCTTGCGTGTCGCAATTGAAAAAGTGTCGTAGGGGGATGTCTCGTCCCCATTTGTCTTTGACTCGGTCTGTTATCTGGATCTGAGGGCAAGCTCTACATTGGCCACAAGGAAAAGATCCTATTATGGATCCAGATTTTGTGGGTTTTCGAATATAGTGACTCCGAACTAGCATATCTTTGATATTTCTTGACCTTCTCCAGCTTATCGGAGGGGTGGTATCAAGAAGGGATGATAGATCTGCATCAAGATGTAAGACTGGGAGATGTTTCTGAATCGCCTTTTTGACTTGACGCCATTCAGGGCAAAAAGTGCCCACAAATCGGATATTGGAATCTTCACATTTGGCCCTGGTCTTCTCCTGAAAAATCAGTGTATCCCTATTAATCTTGAGAACCGATTTTTGGGCTCTCTTGAGGGAACGTTTGCTGTACCCACGGGCTTGTAACCGTGTTGCGAGTTCACTGCTTTTTTGTTTGTACACACTGTTTTCTGTGCAGTTACGTCTTAATCTAAGAAATTCACCTTTCGGAATATTTTCAATGGTTGGTGGAAAATGCGAGCTTGTTTGATATAAGATACTGTTGGTAGCAGTGTCCTTTCGATATAGTTCCGTGGCCAGTGTACCATTGTCTGCCTTGTAGATCTTCAGGTCCAGAAATGGTACTTGGTTCTTACTTATTGTATGAGTCAAGAAGATGTTGAGATCATTATTGTTCAGGCGATTAATAAAGTCTAGCAGGAGCTGTTCATTACCATCCCAGATTAGCAGAATATCGTCTATGTACCTTAGCCAAATTTGTACGTGCTGTGTGTACTCATGGTTATCCTCACAAAACACTGTAGTTTGTTCCCACCAGCCAAGGAACAGATTAGCGTAGGTGGGCGCACACGCTGCTCCCATGGCTATCCCTCGGACTTGCTGAAAGAATTGGTCTACAAATGTGAAATTATTTTTATTAAGTACAAAGCTTAACATTTCGCACAAGAAATCATTGAATTCATTTTGCTCTTTCATGTCGAGGAAGAATTTCGTTGCTTGAATTCCTTGATGATGAGAAATACTGCTGTACAGAGCTTCCACATCCAGGGTCACTAGGATACAGTTATCATCCAGGCAGACATCATGCAATTTTCTTAAAAGATCCGATGTGTCCTGCAAGTAAGACGGTAATGTCAAAACATGTTCCCTAAGGTGTAGGTCTAGGAACTTACTGGGTATCTCTAGGAGTCCCCCTTTACCAGAGACAATGGGTCTCCCAGGGTTTTTTTTGATATTTTTATGCACCTTAGGTAGGAGGTAGAATGTGGGAACTTTAGGGTTGATAACTGTAAGGTAATTAGCTTCCTGCTGAGTGATGGTTCCGATGGCCAAAGCTTCCTCCACCATATGCATATACTGTTTATGAAATTTAGCTGTCGGGTTCAATGGCAATTTTATATAACAGGAAGAATCCTGCAGCTGTCTCCGTGCTTCCTCTTCATACATTTCAGTGGGCCATAACACGATATTGCCCCCTTTGTCTGAGGGCTTGATAATAATATCGTGCCAGGCTTGAATTTCCTTGAGGGCCTGTCTTTCTCTGTATTTTAGATTTCTAGAGAGACATCTTTTCTTTGAATTGGTATGGATTTCATCAAATTCCCTCGATACAAGATCCAAAAATATCTTTATTTCTGGACTATTTGTGTCCGGGGGAAAGAAGGTGGACTTGACTTTACATGCTGGTCTGGTGTTGGAAGCAGATGATGAGTTGGATGGAGATTCCATATAAAGTTCTTCCAACGACCTGATTGCTGTTAATTCTTCCTCAGAAAGTGATATAGTTGATGATGCAGAGGTCGATGGTTCTTGCGAATGAGATGCGATGGACGGAGAACCTGTAAGGACAGCTAATGACGTGTCTATCTGATCAGTGCTGGAGGATTTGGCAAAGAATTTTTTCAATAATAGTTTACGACCAAAGAGTCTCAGGTCCTTTTCCCACATAAACCTGTTGAATGGCAGAGAAGGTGAAAATGATAATCCTTTGCTCAGGATTGCTAATTAATCTTCCGTTGGAATTCGGGTGCTCAGATTGATAATCTGTAGACTGTCCGTACTTAACGCTTCCTGGTGTTGCGTATGGGGTAATGAGAGGTTCTCGGGGTGTCCCAGTCTCGATTTCTGTTTGTGTTTCGTCCCCCCTCGTCTTGTCTTCCTCTTTGCTTGTTTCTGTTTTTTGGATGTTGTCCTCTCCCTAAAAAAGGATCCTCACTATTGTAGCGCTTGGAAGCTTGAGCTCCAATTTCCAACAGTTCTGTAGAGGAATCCTCACTGTATGAGGATTCTACTTCGGAAGAGCTGATATTCTCCCTTGGGAGTCTGCCTCTCCCTCTTGGGGTATTGAAATTCCACCGAAAGATATTTCCTTGAGAGAAATAGTTTTTATCCCTGAGGAATTTATTCCTTTTCCGTTCTATGATAGTTGTCTCATAGGTGTTCAGATCTTTCTTGTATTTATCAAAAGAATTCTGAAAGGCAGGATCCTTCTCCCAAATTTCCAGGGTTTTACCTAGCTCTTCAATACTTTTCTCAACCTGATCTAGGACTAAATTGTCGTGTTTGATGAGGATCAGGGTTAGTTCATGGGAGCATTTTAGTAAGACAGATTCCCACTCGGTCTTCAAATTTTCTGTGGCCAAAGGAAAAGATGGAAAAACTCGAGGACGTAAGCCTCTTGGGTAAATTTTGGTCTTATGGTAATTTTCCAACGTGGTAATGTCCCAAGTCAGTCTTACCCTTCTTTGTAGGCTTTTCTGTAATTTGGAGAGGTCAGATCTCCAATCATTTGAAGCACCCAGGTTAGGAGAGGTGTCAGAGAAGATATCACCTAAGTCTTCCAAATTTCTACGTTTCGGTATAAGCTCTGTTTTTAATGAGAATGTGGTCATAGTCTTAGATGTGGCTGCGAATATAAGTTTGTGTAGCCAGTATTGATGGTCACCAAATATTGGAGAATTACTAACTCCTGATGCAACAAAAAGAAGAAAAGGAAAGAGATCCTTAATAAAGAGAAGAGAGATAGGTATAAATAGATCACCGTGCAGGGTATGGAAACTGAGATTGACTCAGTAAACAGACTATTTGTATTGGGAGTAATACCGCACTGGTGGATGGAATATAATGAAATAAATCAAAAACAGCCAAAATTCGTAGATATAAGGAAACGCTAAGTTTTCAAATATGGTTTGGCGGTGCACCCAGAGTCAATGAAACTGTAAGGAAACAATGAGGAGAAAAAAGAGACTCTTTTGTGGGCGCATTCTTTACTATTAAAACAATAATGTAGATATTATATAATTAGAATACGGAGAAAATCTAGATATAAAATATAACTTTTATTAGCATCATAGAATAAAAGGGTGTATAGTCGTCAAATAAGGTGACATTCCAATGTATACAAAATTTATTATTATGTTGATCCTCAGTAACACAAACTGATAATATGACGAGGGGGGACGAAACACAAACAGAAATCGAGACTGGGACACCCCGAGAACCTCTCATTACCCCATACGCAACACCAGGAAGCGTTAAGTACGGACAGTCTACAGATTATCAATCTGAGCACCCGAATTCCAACGGAAGACCAATTAGCAATCCTGAGCAAAGGATTATCATTTTCACCTTCTCTGCCATTTAACAGGTTTATGTGGGAAAAGGACCTGAGACTCTTTGGTCGTAAACTATTATTGAAAAAATTCTTTGCCAAATCCTCCAGCACTGATCAGATAGACACATCATTAGCTGTCCTTACAGGTTCTCCGTCGATCGCATCTCATTCGCAAGAACCATCGACCTCTGCATCATCAACTATATCACTTTCTGAGGAAGAATTAACAGCAATCAGGTCGTTGGAAGAACTTTATATGGAATCTCCATCCAACTCATCATCTGCTTCCAACACCAGACCAGCATGTAAAGTCAAGTCCACCTTCTTTCCCCCGGACACAAATAGTCCAGAAATAAAGATATTTTTGGATCTTGTATCGAGGGAATTTGATGAAATCCATACCAATTCAAAGAAAAGATGTCTCTCTAGAAATCTAAAATACAGAGAAAGACAGGCCCTCAAGGAAATTCAAGCCTGGCACGATATTATTATCAAGCCCTCAGACAAAGGGGGCAATATCGTGTTATGGCCCACTGAAATGTATGAAGAGGAAGCACGGAGACAGCTGCAGGATTCTTCCTGTTATATAAAATTGCCATTGAACCCGACAGCTAAATTTCATAAACAGTATATGCACATGGTGTAGGAAGCTTTGGCCATCGGAACCATCACTCAGCAGGACGCTAATTACCTTACAGTTATCAACCCTAAAGTTCCCACATTCTACCTCCTACCTAAGGTGCATAAAAATATCAAAAAAAACCCTGGGAGACCCATTGTCTCTGGTAAACAGGGACTCCTAGAGATACCCAGTAAGTTCCTAGACCTACACCTTAGGGAACATGTTTTGACATTACCGTCTTACTTGCAGGACACATCGGATCTTTTAAGAAAATTGCATGATGTCTGCCTGGATGATAACTGTATCCTAGTGACCCTGGATGTGGAAGCTCTGTACAGCAGTATTTCTCATCATCAAGGAATTCAAGCAACGAAATTCTTCCTCGACATGAAAGAGCAAAATGAATTCAATGATTTCTTGTGCGAAATGTTAAGCTTTGTACTTAATAAAAATTATTTCACATTTGGAGACCAATTCTTTCAGCAAGTCCGAGGGACAGCCATGGGAGCAGCGTGTGCGCCCACCTACGCTAATTTGTTCCTTGGCTGGTGGGAACAAACTACAGTGTTTTGTGAGGATAACCATGAGTACACACAGCACGTACAAATTTGGCTAAGGTACATAGACGATATTCTGCTAATCTGGGATGGTAATGAACAGCTCCTGCTAGACTTTATTAATCGCCTGAACAATAATGATCTCAACATCTTCTTGACTCATACAATAAGTAAGAACCAAGTACCGTTTCTGGACCTGAAGATCTACAAGGCAGACAATGGTACACTGGCCACGGAACTATATCGAAAGGACACTGCTACCAACAGTATCTTATATCAAACAAGCTCGCATTTTCCACCAACCATTGAAAATATTCCGAAAGGTGAATTTCTTAGATTAAGACGTAACTGCACAGAAAACAGTGTGTACAAACAAAAAAGCAGTGAACTCGCAACACGGTTACAAGCCCATGGGTACAGCAAACGTTCCCTCAAGAGAGCCCAAAAATCGGTTCTCAAGATTAATAGGGATACACTGATTTTTCAGGAGAAGACCAGGGCCAAATGTGAAGATTCCAATATCCGATTTGTGGGCACTTTTTGCCCTGAATGGCGTCAAGTCAAAAAGGCGATTCAGAAACATCTCCCAGTCTTACATCTTGATGCAGATCTATCATCCCTTCTTGATACCACCCCTCAGATAAGCTGGAGAAGGTCAAGAAATATCAAAGATATGCTAGTTCGGAGTCACTATATTCGAAAACCCACAAAATCTGGATCCATAATAGGATCTTTTCCTTGTGGCCAATGTAGAGCTTGCCCTCAGATCCAGATAACAGACCGAGTCAAAGACAAATGGGGACGAGACATCCCCCTACGACACTTTTTCAATTGCGACACGCAAGGTCTAGTTTACTGTCTGATCTGCAGCTGTAATCTACGATATGTTGGCATGACAACAAGGAAATTTAAAACCAGAATCCTTGAGCACATGGGTACAATTCGAAATGCTACATCGGATTTAGCGAAAGGGAAGAAATTAACATCTGTTGCAAGACACTTCCATGCTCACCACCAGGATTCCCCACATGAGTTACGTGCATTTGGGCTTGAGAAATTGCACCTTGGTATACGTGGAGGTGATCTAAGCAAGGAGCTCATTAAGAAAGAGAGTGAGTGGACATTTAAACTGGGAGGTTTAAAACCAATGGGTCTCAATGAATATATCAACTACAGTGTCTTCTTGTAAAATAATCCAACACATCTATTACAGTATCTTCCAGCAAACCATGCACATCTAACAGTCAGTCCTACTTTGTTCCCACATTTTTCACCATTTCTCCCCCTTCTTTCCCCCCCCCCCTCCCTCTCTCCCCATCTGTTATATTCACTCTGGTGCACCAACTATTTATTTTTGATATACACATATCATGCCTTCCATCATCTCCTCCTTTTCTTTCACCAATGATTCTACACATTATGGTTCAATTATTGATCCAGCCCTTATCCCCAATGGGACCTTATATTCACCACTTTTCACTACCAACCACTCTATTTCCACCGCTTTTTCCTCTCCCAAACCCAAACCCCCCCCCCCCCTCCCTCCCTCACCACAGTCATCTAATTCCACAGTGTCATTATAGGAACTCACTATAGGATTATACATTGCACTTACCTGTAATCACGGCTCTTTCTATCCTCTTTCCTTTCCTCCTTTTTTCCTCCCTTTCTTTCCCCTATTCCCCCCTCCTCTTTCTTCCCCCCCCTCTCATAATTTAGGACACATGCTCTACAGGCCACAATCATCACCGTCACATTGTCCTCACATGTATAATCAATGACTGGGTTCATTTCTTCTATTATTGACTTCACCTTTTCATTATTTAATTTTTATCTTTTATCTGTATTATTTCTTATTTATTATTTTTTATTTTTTATTTTTTATTAATTTTTATTAATTATTAATTCTCATAATTATTATTTCATTTGGGAGGGGCTTCAGAGTCTATGGGGATCATAACTTTTGTCTAGATTTGCCTTTGGGTTGAGTTACTCATGCTGGTCATTCATCCACATACGCAGGAGTCATATTTGTATATGGAGGTGTGTGTCTGTATACAGGTATGTGCGTGTATATACATGTGTATGTATATGCAATAATCACGTCCTATTCTCCATATTTATATTCTCCCAGTAATTAACCAATCCAGATCATTTATGTTACGCTACACATATTTAATTAACCATTACAGCAACTAACATATTTAGTTCATTTAAATTACCCATTGTGGGATACCACGTAGTCATCTACACTTTAGATTATTTACTGAATAAACCTCTCATTCATAAACATTACTGTTTCAGTGTACTCTAGTCCCAGAGCCTCTTTTCTTTATCTTTTTCTTCACCCTCCCAATTCTCAATATTGACAGCAACCAAGGGTTGTTTCTCTTTTCTTCCCCCCCCTCCCCCTTCTATACTCAATAGGTCTGCTCGGTTTATTGGCTGCTATACTTAATAGTCTCATGGTCCATATTTTATTCTTTTCCCCTTTTCCCCCTTCCCCCCCCCCTTTTTTAACCATCAATGTATGTATTATTGAACTAACTGTTTTGTTTTTACTTTTATTCTTATATTTCTTCGATGGGGCATCGTCTTTTTGTCTGCTGAGTCCGACTGAATGAATTATATCACACAACCAAGGAGCCTGCAAACTATTTACGGATCACAGCTGAAAATGATCCTACTTATCCGCCACAGCTGCAGTGCCTGTCATGTGGTACAATTGGTTAGAGAATCGGCTCATATAGAGCCAGCCGTGACACAGTCTGCAACAGGAAGTGATCAAGCCCGAGTTACGGGTGAAACGCGTCTTCCGTGTGCCTCGTTGGTCCCCCTTTGCTGTTGAATGCCGTCCATCTATCATATACAGCCGTCGCCTTGCTGCCCAGTGCCCGCACCAGCTTCCGTGTACTAATCGCTGATTCTCTGCACCGCTAAGAGCCGCACATTCATCTAAATCAGCCGTCGCCTCGCTGCCCAGTGTTCGTACCAGCCCTGCTGAGTTACATCATCAGGTCTGTCCTTTGATTACAACCTGATCTCAACGAGCCTCTTTGGTGAACGTGCCGCATGTCCTGGAATGTGAACTTCATACCTCAGCACGCTCTATGAGAACCAGGACCATCATTTACATCTGGGACCATTTTTTCCTTCGACTACCTTGCGGGTAATATCATACCACTTACAGATTTAACCCCGACGACGTAGTTTTACCTCATTATTCGCCAAATCAACTGCTGGCTTTGCAGGCAATTCATTTATGTATTTATTTATTTAACTATATATCTATTTTTATATATATTTATTTATTTAACTTTATATCTATTTATTATCCATTCTTCATCTAGTTTAATTGATACAACTTAATGTTATTCATTCACTATTGGATACACGTTAGTTATATCCATAGATTTGCGGGTCCTTTGTGATTGTGATTCCTGCAATAATTACAAAGTATCTTTTTCCCTTTTCAACACAAACAGGGAGCATTTTGCAACATTGCTGTTACATTTAAAAACCTTATACCATGTTCCTTTGCATTTCCAGATCTTTAGGTTAGTGGGTCCTGGGTGACCCAATATCAGCAACAATTATAAAGTATAATTTATTCCTCTTTTGAGCTCAAACAGGGAGCACTGGCAACCTTACTGTTACATTTTCAAAATTCTGTTACTGGGTTTATTGCACTCAGGTGAAGAATTCTTCACTCTCTATCATTTGTTAATGTGTATACATAACAGTAACTCCAGTTGTAATAAACTGGTATGTATATACTAATTTGCATGTACAGTTGATTGGTACCATTATCGGCTTTTCATCCTTTATTTCTTTTTCGTGGACTCTCACCACTGATTCAGGGGTCACCCCTGTCTAACATTGGCAGCAGATCCATCTTTATCTTTCTACCAAATATTTAGTGAACTCTCATCAGTGATTCCAGAGCCCTCGCTGTCATCCGCAATCCTCTACTATCATACCACACTGTAAACGCCCGAAACCGTCCGATCTTGGAAGCTAATTAGTGTCGGGCTGGGTCAGTACTCAAGTGGGTGACCATTGAGGAATACCCGGTGTTGTAGAGCTTACATTTGTCCATCACGCTCTGAGTCTAACGCTGACAGCATATTCACACTGCTATCTTTTCTTCACCTGTTCTATTCTTTGTTTAATCAGCGAGCAAATTACCACTACAATTAGATTTGGCACGGTCATAGGACCAACCAGCTGAGGCAGCCCTAGAATCTTCCTTAGGCGTTATATTTCATTTATCTTTCATGGCATTCCTACCAGATTTATGCAATCGGGACCAATTATGCTAATTTTAGCATTGACCTGTTACTATTTGTACAATTATTTACATATTATCAGTTTGTGTTACTGAGGATCAACATAATTTTTGTATACATTGGAATGTCACCTTATTTGACGACTATACACCCTTTCATTCTATGATGCTAATAAAAGTTATATTTTATATCTAGATTTTCTCCGTATTCTAATTATATAATATCTACATTATTGTCTTAATAGTAAAGAGTGCGCCCACAAAAGAGTCTCTTTTTTCTCCTCATTGTTTCCTTACACTTTATTTCCATCCAAGGCTTAGTAAATAAACCCCTTGGTCTTAACACTTGGGGGTGCTTTTAGGGTACATAAAGAAGAATCAGGGGCAATGGAGAAGGTCATGGTGCCCCTTTAAAGGTTGGCACCTGGAGTTGATCACCTCCAGTATCTTTGCTACTGCTGCCAGTAATGGATGAAGCTTGACCTTGCACTCACTATATTTGAGTTACAGTATGCTATTTATGTGCCATTACAATGGTGTTTAATGCTGTACATCCAAATCTCAAAACACACAAATGGAAGCTTTGAGAAGCTAATACCTGAGCTCCATGCAGACTTAGGGTACATATGAGCATTAATTAACTTTTAGGTAGTCAGGTGTGGCAGAGCTTATCTTTTAGGCTATCATATCTTGGCAGTCATTGTTCGCAAATCTATTTAATTTTGGGAAAAATATAGAACTTCAATACACAAATGTCATTTTTACATAATCTCTTGTAGATTTAGAAATTATATTACACAGATATTGCCACTAAATTTTAGATTAAGTTTATATTTGTAGCATTTAAAAATATTAATATATAAATGCACAATTTGCACATTATTTCTAAGTCTTCTAACAACAAAACAATATTAATATTTAAAAACTACCCATCTGCTTATCTCCTGCTGCTAAATGTTTTCCTTAAAAGAGCTATAAGAGACAGGGTGAACAGATGGCAGCTAGTTTGCTATATTCTGCATCTCTTCACAACTGCCACAGAGCCCGACTATTCATTAATCTTCTATAGACTTCCAGTAGCACAGAGACTAAATTTCACATATTGAGGCCAATTCTGCTGTCAGGCTTCAAAAGAAACAAAAACACATCTTGCAATGTATTTTATCTGATTTCTACCCTAGTGTCTACTTAAGACCAGTTACATAAATAAACATTTTGTTTGGAATTTGATCTATTTTTATGTCAGGAAAACATTGTTAAGTAATAATAGGTACTGAGAATTATTAAAACATAAAGCTTAAACTGCTAGCATATTGTCATAAACATATAACTTTTAAAACATTAACAGAAAACATCCTGTATGATCATCTTTAGACAACTAAATGATACTTAGATTTATTTATTAGTGTGTGGTTACGTCCTTTCTTTTAGTAAGGTTAAGGATGATTCTAAATTAGATTTTTTTTCAGCCGCACAGTATGTAAATAAATAGTTTATTATTTTAAACTGTTTACTTGGCAGTTTGATGGGTTAGGTTAAGCAGCTACTGTATTTATATTTTGTTTGTTTCCTTAACTGTATATTCCTTAATGTAGACAACTGCTCGCCAACTGCTCAATTATGCAATACAGAGTTGCTCAATTTTAAAATTACACAATAGTTACTGTATACAGTATGTGTTTTTTACTGTAATGCAATGAAACCAAATCTGCAATTTAATACATTGATTAAAATGTTTATTATAACAACCTTTAATATTTTTTCTTTATCATAAGAGGCCCATGGGTAATCAAGATTACTTTATAGTTGATGATACTGTAGATGAGAATTTGATAATGTTCTATGATATAGTATCTGCAACCACATATTTAATGTATCAGTTTATATAAATTATAAGATAGTGTGGCAGTCCAGTCTTGATGCCACCCGGGTGTTAGCAGGACAGGGCAAAATAGTTTGGGTGCCCTGGGCCAAAGCAACCTGGGTTTAGGACTGGACCAAGAGGAAGCCTCAGGGTGGGTGTTGGGTACATTCAGGTTGTCTCTTATTGTATAATATTATGTCAAAGATTACCTGACAGTTAGAAATTATATTATTGTATTGCTGTTGATTCACAGAAATACCCTGCAACTTCATACATGAGATCCCATACATGCAGGTCCGGTCAAGGTGTTGGAGTAGGCGCTCCCAGCAATCAAGCACAACTGTGCCACACTTTTATTAAGCTCGTTAAGGCAAAGGCTCAGGGCTCCTGATGCCAACAAGTGGCCAAGTGATAGAGGGTGGGCCAGTGGGTTAGAGACAGGGAGCCTGAGATTTGTGTATATGCTGTTTGTGGACCGGTGCCTGGTTAAGGTATCCAGTAAACTTGCTATGATAAAGACCTGTTTGATGTGCTGTGAAAATAAATGGACTGCTTTTCCCTACAACTATGCAAGTGTCTTGTATGGTGGAAGGTCGCTTGTTACAGTTTGGTGCCCAAACAGGGACCCTCTGCTGGACGCACCAAGCACAGCGGGAACCCAGCGGCTGCAGGAGCTGCCAGAGCTGTGACAGTCTCCACAGACTTTGCAAACTTCCTCTGGTCAAGTTAGTAACCAGCCAGGTTGTGTGTGTCAATTTGTTTATTAAATAAAAAAAGTGTTTTTTTGTTTGTTGAATTGTGGTTTGGTGGTGTATGTTAAGGGATGCAAGGTTCATATATAGTGCACCCGTCCCGTCTACCATGGATGAGTTGTTAAGGGCCCTAACTAATGTGGCTGTGGGACAACAATCCCAGATTCAACTTCTCCAAACACAAGTAAAGGCTCAGCAGGTAACCCTGCACCTGATTCGTGATGAAATGGGTTTCCTGCGACAGCATCACCAGTAGCCTAGGCTTTTGCAAAAGATGTGTCCCTCAGACAATGTAGAAGCCTACCTGGGGACCTTTGAGCACGCGGCCGCATGCCTCAAAGGGTCAGAGGATAGCTGGGCGAATAAGCTGGCCCCATATTTGATGGGAGATCCCCAAAAATGTACCATGACCTCCCGGTGGACCAGACATCTACCTATTCGCAGCTTAAAGCTGCCATACTGGGTCACATCAGTGTAACCAAGACATACAAAGCCCAGCGGATTTAGGACTGGTGTTGGACCACAACAGAGAATTCTCGAATCCAGCTTGCTGAACTTCTAAAAATGGTGAGGTCTTGGCTTCAACTGGAGAGGACTACAGCCACCCAAGTGGTGGAGACCGTAGCCATAGACCACTGTGTGAGGGTCGTAGAAAGAGGCATGCAGAGGTGGGTTCTAAAGGCTGACCCACAAAATATGGAAGACCTAGCCGTCGCAATGGAGAGATATGCTACACTGGGAAAAATGGCTAATCCCTTAGACCAAGAGACTCGACCAGTTCCAAGACCCCGAACCCATCTATCTCTGGAAATGGGGGCCCAGACCAATCCAGTCATCTGATATGAGTGCAAGTAACAGGGCCACATCTGAAAGGACTGTACCAAACAGCCTGAGCCTATGGAGTGCAGAGCAGGGAAATTGGGGCAACCAAATCACATTAAAAACTGTCATGTTACTTCAGGATTTTGGACGAGACCAGCAGGAAGACCCAAACCTTGTGAATGCTTTCCAGAACATTTGTAGTTGTAATGGGAAAATGTATTCACCCTTACTACGGGGGGGGGGGGGAGAGGCAGCCCTTATTTCATAGTAGAGAAGGATTTACTACAGATGGGTCCACGTTTATCTTGACCTTTAATGTGATTAACTGAGACTGGCCAGTCAGATTTAATCCCCTGAAGGGTTTATACTAATAAATCATGTTGTGCCTAGGTGCAGAAGACTATTGAAGATAACCGTGAACCCATCTGTATATAGGGTTGTCGAGGAACAGGGTAAGAAAGTTGAGCAAGTTATAGTTCCACGGGTACATCAGACTATGGTCCTGGAAGCTGCCCATTCACAGTTGTGGGGAGGCCATTTGGGGAAGGAGAAAACTCTGCAGAGGGTACAGCAGCGTTTTTTCTGGCTGGGAATCTGGGCGTCAATAGTAAAGTACTGTCAGGAGTGTCCCATCTGCCAGTATACTGCACCAAAGCCCCAGTACAAAGCTCCCCTAATCCCTCTTTCGGTAATCTCCATACTCTTTGAAAGGAATGGGATGGATATTGTGGGGCTGGTGGAAAAATAAGCAAGGGGACATCAGTATATCTTAGTCCTCTTTTATTATGCCACACGATACCCTGAAGACATCCCTCTATAAAATATGAAGACAGCAACCATTGCAAAATAACTATTACTGATCTTCTGTCACCTGTGCATACCCAAGGAGGTCCTTACTGAACAGGGGACCCCCTTTATGTCCCGGCTGATGAGTGACTTATATCGGGTGCTGGGGGTTAAAAAGATTCGCACCTCAGTGCATAATCCCCAGACCAATGGCATGGTGGAGCGTTTTAACCGCACACTCTAGCAGATACTCAGGAGGGCAGCGGCCCAGGACAAAAGGGATTGGGACCAGATCCTACCTTTTCTGATGTTCGCCATCCTAGAGGATCCCCAGTCCTCTACAGGCTTCAGCCCTCTTCAGCTTTTGTATTCCAGACAGCCCCGGGGAATCCTGGACCTCCTAAAGGAGGGATGGGAACAACAGACATCCCCAGAGCCAAATGTAGTACAGTTCGTCCACCAGCTCTACAGTCAGTTCCAGCAGATATCTCTGTTGGTCAAGAACCATATGACTCAGGCCCTGTCTAGACAGAAATGTCATTATGATCTCCCGGCTGAGAAACTGAGTTTTAATTCTGGGCACAAGGTCTTTGTTGTGGTACCTACAGTGGAGGGCAAGCTGTATTCCCATTGGCAAGGGCCATATACAGTGCTCAAGACTGTGGGGCCAGTAACTTATCATGTGAGCCAACTGGGAAAGTGGTAGCCTACAAAGATCTAGCATATAAATCTGCTGAAGCCTTGGAAGGAAAACTCAGAGACAGCAACTGCAAGAGTGGCCAAGATCTCGGCATGTGCGGTCCCAACTGACTGATTTCTCAACTAGGTCAAGATGCATCAAGCTCAAGACATGGTCAGGAGAAATTTAGATGTCTTTTCGGCAATTCCAAGGAGGACTAAAATCATCAAGCATCACATTGTTACTCCTCTAGGGGAAGTGGTCAATCTGTGGCCATACCAGATACCTGAGGCAAAGAGGGACGCAGTATGCAAGGAAGTAGAGGACATGTTACATCTGGGGGTTATTGAAGAGTCCACCAGCAGGTGGAATAACCCCATAGTGCTGGTACCCAAGCCATCCGGAGCACTGCGGTTCTGAACGACTTCCGCAGGTTGAACCAGGTGTCTAAATTTGATGCCTATCCCATGCCACGCGTTGATGAGACAATTGAGCAACTGACCCAAAGCCAATACTTGGCCACTCTTGACCTTACCAAAGGCTATTGGCAGAGTCCCCTCACTGAGACTAGCAAGATGAAAACGGTCTTTTCCACCCCAGATGGCCTGTTTCAGTATCAAGTCTTGCCATTTGGTCTGCACGGGGCCCGGCCACATTCAGTGGGCTATGAATAAGCTCCTCCAGCCCCACTGAAAGTATGCAGCCGCATACCTAGATGATATAGTTATCTTCAGTGATGACTGGGAGTCTCATCTGGTCAAAGTGGAAGCCGTATTAAAGACTCTGCACTTCCACAGCTTCACAGCCAACCCAGAGAAGTATGCAATAGGTAGGTTGGAGGCTAAGTTCTTGGAATACGTGGTGGGCCAGGGCCAAATCAAACCTCAGGTCAATAAGGTGGAGGCGGTTGTGAGAGGAAGACCCAACTCAGGGCCTTCTTAGGCCTGGTGGGATATTGCAGCAAGTTTATCCTGAACTTTGCCACTAGAGCAGCTCCGCTCACTGATTGCTTGAAAAAGAAAGTCTGGACAAGCTTGTGCGGACATTCCAGGTACACAGTGCCCTGTGTAAAGCACCAGCATTGATAGCCCTGGACTTTGGTAAAAGGTTCATCCTGCAGATGGATGCTTCAGGAACAGGTCTCGCAGCAGTCCAGATGCCACACTGGGTGTTTGCAGGACAGGGCACAATAGTTCGGGTGCCCTAGGCCAAAGGGACCTGGGTTTAGGATTGGACCAAGAGGAAAACCCAGGGTAGGTGTTCGGTACATTCAGGTTGTCTCTTTAATATTGTGTCAAAGATTATCTGGCAGTTGGAAATTATATTATTGTATTGCTGTTGATACACAGAAATACCCTGCAATTTCATACATGAGATCCATGCAGGTCCGATCCAGGTGTTGGAGCAAGCGTTCCCAGCAATCAAGCACACCTGTGACACACTTTTATAAAGCTCATTAGGGCAAGGGCTCTTGATGCCAATAAGTGGCAAGGTTGGGCCAGTGGGATAGAGACAGGGAGCCTGAGATTGTGTATATGCTGTTTGTGGACTGGTGCCTGGTTAAGGTATCTGGTAAACTTGCTGTGATAAAGACCTGTTTATTGTGCAGTGAAAGTATACGGTCTGCTTTTCCCTACAACTGTGTCAGCGGCTTTTTTGGTGGAAGGTCATTTGTTACAATAGATAGATAGATAGATAGATAGATAGATAGATAGATAGATAGATAGATAATTATAATCAAGGGAGAGTTTTCATTGCTGATTTGATTTTCATGGTTTGTGATTTTGATTTTTCCCTATTCATTGTATATTGGTGCAGTACCGATGGGTGTGAATTATTAGATCTACACTAAAAAGGTCTACAGGCAATAGGTCTACCACTAATGGTAGACATACATTAGGTTGACAGGGTCAAAAGGTCAACATAGAATAGGTAGACAGAAGGTGAACAGGGTCAAAAAGTTGACATGTAAATGGTTGACACAAAAAAGGTAGACAATTTAATTTTTGGGGGTGTTTTTCACTTTTCTGCCTCAAACAAACCCCATTAGAGTACTGCGTCCCCTCACATGGCTTGCTTTGCTCACCATGCTTCGGGCAAGGTGCCTTGCTCTACTACCGCTGCGCTTGGCCCAAGTTACTATTCCCAATTGTAGTCCACATGGATGGTAAAGTAGGAAAAAGTTGAAAAAATGGGGAACAAAATAAAAAAACTTGTGTCTACCATATGTGTGTCGACCATTGTCATGTCAACCTTTTGACCATGTCGACCTTTTAACAATGTCGACCTTTTGACTGTCGCCTTTTGACCATGTCAACCTTTTGACCTTGTCGACCTAATGCATGTCTACCATTAGTTGTAGACCTATTAACTGTAGACCTTTTTAGTGTAGATCTATAGACCAGATACCGTACCTACAGTATGAACCCCATATACAAATTAACTAAAATGTGAAACATGGGGAGATGCCGCTACACTGATATGACACATTGTAACCTTAATAAAATGAAAGCACAAAAAGTAACATTATTAAAAAAGAAAGTTTGAACAGTACATTAGACAAAAATATCTGTTGTCTGAACATGTGGGTTAGAGAAAACTTTTAAAGACTTCTTTTCCAAATAAAAATGATGGTTGGTGTTTGAAAAACATCTAAATCTCAAGTAATATGGCCAGTTATATAACTGTATAGAGCCATGGCCAAAAATTTTCAGAATAACATAAGTATTGGTATTGACAAAGTTTGCTCCTTCAGTGGTTTTAGACCTTTTTGTCAGATGTTACTATGGTATACTGAAATGTCATTTCAGAAGTGTAAAAGGCTTTTATTGACAATTACCTGTACATTAAGTTTATGCAAAGAGTCAATATTTGCAGTGTTGACCCTTCTTTTTCAAGACCTCTTCAATTTGGCATGCTGTCAATTAACATCTGGGCCACATACTGCCTGATGGCCACCCATTCTTGCCTAATGAATGCTTGGAGTTTGTCAGAATTTGTGGGGTTTTGTTTGTCCATCTGCTTCTTGAGGATTAACCACTAGTTCTCTATGGGATTAAGGTCTGGAAAGTTTCCTGGCTATGGACCCAAAATTTTGATGTTTTGTTCCCCGAGCCACTTAGCTATCTCTTTTGCTTTATTGAAAGGTGCTCCATCATGCTGGAAAATGCATTTTTAATAATCAAACTCTACTTGGATGATTAGGAGAAGTTGCTCTTGGAGGATGTTTTGGTATCACTCTTTATTTATGGTTGTGTTCTTAGGCAAAATTGTGAGTGAGCCCACCCATTGGCTGAGAAACAACCCCACACATGAATGGCTCAGGATGCATTACTGTTAAGAATCAGAAAGTGAGAGATTTTGTGACAGTTCTCCTGTTTTTTTAATTGGCAATCATTTTTATGGCAAAACCATGTTGATTTTTCCATGTAAATGATTACTACTTCAAAAAAACAGGAGAAATCTTGCAAACTCTCTCACTTTCTGATTCTCATACTTGATTACATTGCCCCGCACCCCCCTGTATCTTTAATATGTTTTTGAATATCTGGACAGACAAAAAAAAAACCTATAGAAATGAGTTATTTGTTCTCAGACAATTTTTTCATTGCAGGCCTGTGCAATTAATGAATTCCACTGAAATTTAAAATAGATGTATGAACATAATAATAGTATATCCAGATGATTTATAAACACCAGGGACTTGCAAAAGTTATAGGAGGTGTCTTGTGTTTAAAGACACCGACTGCAGGTTTCTGTTATCCTTTTGCTGCTTCCAAAGACATAACATCGGACCCACTGTGTAAACATCAGGTGGTCTTTGGACACGTGAGTAACCCTCAAGTTACTCAGAATGTACATGAAAACCTTGCTGTGTGTGTCAGGGATATTGCACCCAAAGATGCAGCCCCTGGCTTCGGCATGCTTAATAAACAGAGCCAACATCCCCCTTTTACTGCTGCAACTTTTAGGACACTGCAACCAATGTCACAGGACCAGATCTGCATGTGCGCAGTATGTTTCTTGCGCATGTGCAGATCATTTAACATCAGAGCTTTACTTAAATATGGTATTTATGCATTTTTCTGAATCAGCCCTGTATTTTCATTTTCCTACCCCCCGAACTCTAGCCCCCAATACATCTGTAGAACATAAAAGTTAGCATTTTTAAAAAATATATATTTAAAATATTAAATAGATGATCAATTTAGCTAACAGAAAAAATATGGCAACTTCAATTTGAATGCAAAAAGTCTGTTACCTGCTTATCGACACTGGTTATTTTGTGCTGTTTTTGTAAATCAAATATTTGGAAACCCCCATCTACAAATCCTGTTTGCCCCTGAAGCCTAAATAAGGGTACATTAAATGTACAGTAAAGACAATATGAACACAGTCCAGAGGTTCTCATACATGATCCTCAATACACCCTAACAGTCCAGGTTTTAGTTATATCCATGGCTCAGCACAGATGCTTAAATCAAATTGACTGAGGTGCTAATTAAGTCACCTGTGGCCAAGCATGTATATACTTAAATGCTGGACTTTTGGGGTACCTTGAGGGCCGCGTTTGTGAACCTCTGACACAGTCTGCATCACTGTATAGTTAATATTCCATCTATCAGTGATAAACATTCAGTTAGGTTCCTGTTTCTCCAACGGTAGTCCCACCTTATTCAATTATAATGGTTTTACATTTTCTAATATCTCTAGTAATCCATGTTATTTATTTTCATTTTACCACCTACTTTCCTCAGTAAATATTTCCATATTCTATATCTTCAACAGCTGCCCTCCACCTCTAACCTTTCTCTGACTCTCACACTCATTATTCTGTCTTATATTGTTTTACACTCACACTGCTTTAGTCTATTCTCCACGTTATTCTCTCACCCCCATCTATCAAACATCAAACTCACACTTCTGCATTACTTCACAAACTCATAAAAAATAACCAAACTGGGTTGTTTAGACCTCTTACTAGCAAACCGTTTCCATCTTCTGCCTAGTCACAGAAGGTATCTTGTAGCCCTCAGTACTGTAACACAGCACATTCACATTCAGGGCATATATTTAATCCATGCAGTTTTTACTATCTAAGTATCACTTGTTTTTGAGGTTCACTAATTGGAATACATCATGTTTACTATTTATTTACCCTTTCCCACTACAGCTAAGTGGAATACATAGGTATTACCGGCAGATGGGATGCCGGGTGTCAGTATACCTACACCGGCATCCCGCATGTCAGAATCACGGCTTTGCATTCCCTCATGGGCTTGCTGTGCTCGCCATGCTTTGGGTCTGGTGGCTGGCATCCCTCACCACAGGTTATATTTCAACTCGGTTAGTGGCGTGGACCCACCAACCGAGTGGGAATAATTTTCGGTGGTCGGGATTCCGGCCATCGGCATTTCACTGGCTGATGGAATTCCAGTGTCGGTCTCCTGAATGCTGGGACAGCCGGTATTTAACTGCATCCCATCTAAATACTGTACCTGTTTCTGTAAGATATTAAAAAAAGTAATTTTAAGAAATTGTGATATTACAGGAACTGGCCCGGTTATGGAACACAAAATCAACCTATTATGAAGGGTTTAATTACAAAAAGTTCATGCCACAAATCAAATGTAGAAAGTGTAATGCCCTTAATAGCATTCTGTTTTTTTTCTAGTGGTCATTAAAAATGTACTGTATGCATTCAAATATTTACAACTAGTAATGAAGTATGGTAACACAATCTATACATGTGTAACTACTGTATAATGTGCCATATGGGCTGCAGATTCCTAGATAGTATTACTGTAAGAAGTATTAAAGCTGGAACTGATATTTTCCTAATAACAAACATCAAATGCCAGAACAACTATGAAAATAAGAGTTTAATTGTTAATCTTATTATGTAAAAAATAAAAATCAATTTTTTACAGTTCTTTGGAAACTTGTATTAACTAATCCGATTATGACTTTTCAAAGGGAAATTCGTAAATTAAATTCGAAAATGTGGCTATCTTTTAATTGCATCAATTTTGTGAAGCATTAGTAATTACTAATCTGTATCATCTCTCCAATTATGAAGTTTTGGGCTGTGTACGTTGTAACAACAAAGTTTGTCTGCATAATGTTTCCATATAAATTATCTTAATATAGTTACAGAAATATGATATGGTTTTACTCCTGTTCATGGTCATTTTATGATATGCATAGAAGGTATATTTATCATTTCTAAATAAAATTTCAGAAGAAAATGCCAGAAAGAGTACAATAACTGCTTGACACAAAACAAAATACAGATACTAAAATCCTTTTTAATACTACTGTTCTTTATTTATTGGGCACATCGCTGCACAGAGTGCATACATAACAGGACAGTGCATACAAAAGGACAAAACAACCTGTACATGGTACTCAAAATTATCCTGCACTATAACTAGTACTACTATAGGCAACTAGCACTGCCTGACCCTGTACCTGAATTGTTGAGTGTAGCAAACAGTTTCAGAGTCACTGATTGCAAAGGAAAGCCAAGGAGAGGAAATAATGCCAATGGCAGGGAAATGAATATTACACGAAGGAAGAGGGCTCTACTTAGGAGAACTTAGATCCTATATGGCAGAAGTAGTTACAAAATGGGAAAATAGAGATGTAATTATAATAGCTGTTTTCATGCAGCCTTTTCTGCATGTTAATCATGATATTTTTTGTTGTTTTGTCCTTATTTAAAAATGTGTTTCCATTGGAGATATTGCAGATCACCACTCCATCTCCTCTTAGGAAACTGCAATAGTTATATTTATTGAGGATTTTTATCATAGCTTGAAGGCAGTAGCGGATCTTGCCACAGGCAAGCAGGACTTTTGCCCGGGGCGCCGCCTTCCGGAGGGCGCTGGCGCCATCCGGAGGGCGCCGCACCATGGCAAGATCCACCACTGCTGTGCCCTCCGCTGCCCGCTGTCACGCTGTGTCCCCCGGCTCCTGCGGCTGTGGTCCCCTGTGAAGGGAACGAGACGCGTAGCGTCTAGTTTCCCTTCGCGGAGAGGACCTTTGCAAAGGTCCTCTCCGCGAAGGGAACTAGATGCTGCACGTCTAGTTTCCCTTCGTGGAGAGTACCCTTTGCTGTGCGGTGCGCGATGACGTCATCACGCACCGCTCAGCATTTAAGCGGCGCTTCTACTGTACAGGGGGCGTGACGGACCACCCCCCTGTATTAAGCCACGCCCTCATTCCCTGCCCGGGGCGCCGAGGGCCCTCGAACCGGCCCTGCTTGAAGGTTTTGTATAATGCAGTCTTCAGAAGGCATTATCTGTCACTACTGCAGAAACTGCAAGGGGAGAAGGCTCTTTTTAGAACCCTCCCATGTGTCTCTGCTTTATCACCTCAGGCCTTTCCCTGATTACTGGCAGCGGAGCCAGGTATTCTGCATACTGTTTTTAGGATAATTGTTAAAATTACAAAATATATTTTTCAAAGTAATGGACATGTGAGAAATTAAAGTTTTATCACAGTTATAGGATACTGAGAGTTTATCTTGTTATTAAACTTTATATGTGCTTCCCACATCCATGTATCTGCACCTACCTCCCTACCTCTGTCACAGTTTGCACATGTAGTATTTTTCACAAAATAAATGGTAAAAAGCCCTACAGATGGGTCCTCCGTTATCTTGACTGGCTGAAGCGTTAGTCACGATCGGGTATACGCAGCATACCGGGTCGCAGGGAGGCACGCCTAGTCACAGAGAGGCACGTCTAATCACACGGAGGCGCATAGAGCGTTTGACGTTACCTTTACGTGTATTACCTGCGATTATCCACCAGATGTCGCTTTTTACAATCACCACTGCGCATGCGTGTGGTCTCCCGTAAAATAAAATACTGAAATACATAGTAAAAACTACTTTACTAATGCATCTCATTACGCTGCAAACAGTAAATACAGTGTCTCATTACACTACATTATTTCATACAGTATATACAGTACAGACTAGTGATGTGCACCGGACATTTTTCGGGTTTTGTGTTTTGGTTTTGGATTCGGTTCCGCGGGCGTGTTTTGGATTCGGACGCGTTTTGGCAAAACCTCCCTGAAAAATTTTTGTCGGATTCGGGTGTGTTTTGGATTCGGGTGTTGTTTTACAAAAACCCCTCAAAAACAGCTTAAATCACAGAATTTGGGGGTCATTTTGATCCCATAGTATTATTAACCTCAATAACCATAATTTCCACTCATTTTCAGTCTATTCTGAACACCTCACACCTCACAATATTATTTTTAGTCCTAACATTTGCACCAAGGTCGCTGGATGACTAAGCTAAGCGACTCAAGTGGCCGACACAAACACCTGGCCCATCTAGGAGTGGCACTGCAGTGTCAGACAGGATGGCACTTCAAAAAAATAGTCCCCAAACAGCACATGGTGCAAAGAAAAAAAGAAGTGCACCAAGGTCGCTGGATGGCTAAGCTAAGCGACACAAGTGGCCGACACAAACACCTGGCCCATCTATGAGTGGCACTGCAGTGTCAGGCAGGATGGCACTTCAAAAAAATAGTCCCCAAACAGCACATGATGCAAAGAAAAATGAAAGAAAAAAGAGGTGCAAGATGGAATTGTCCTTGGGCCCTCCCACCCACCCTTATGTTGTATAAACAGGACATGCACACTTTAACAAACCCATCATTTCAGCGACAGGGTCTGCCACACAACTGTGACTGAAATGACTGGTTGGTTTGGGCCCCCACCAAAAAAGAAGCAATCAATCTCTCCTTGCACAAACTGGCTCTACAGAGGCAAGATGTCCACCTCCTCCTCGTCGTCCAATTCCTCACCCCTTTCCCTGTGTACATCCCCCTCCTCACAGATTATTAATTCGTCCCCACTGGGATCCACCATCTCAGGTCCCTGTGTACAATCTGGAGGCAATTGCTGGTGAATGTCTCCATGGAGGAATTGATTATAATTCATTTTGATGAACATCATCTTCTCCACATTTTCTGGAAGTAACCTCGTACGCCGATTGCTGACAAGGTGAGCGGCTGCACTAAAAACTCTTTCGGAGTACACACTGGAGGGTGGGCAACTTAGGTAAAATAAAGCCAATTTCTGCAAGGGCCTCCAAATTGCCTCTTTTTCCTGCCAGTATACGTATGGACTGTCTGACGTGCCTACTTGGATGCGGTCACTCATATAATCCTCCACCATTCTTTCAATGGTGAGAGAATCATATGCAGTGACAGTAGACGACATGTCAGTAATCGTTGGCAGGTCCTTCAGTCCGGACCAGATGTCAACACTCGCTCCAGACTGCCCTGCATCACCGCCAGCGGGTGGGCTCGGAATTCTTAGCCTTTTCCTCGCTCCCCCAGTTGCAGGAGAATGTGAAGGAGGAGCTGTTGACGGGTCACGTTCCGCTTGACTTGACAATTTTCTCACCAGCAGGTCTTTGAACCTCTGCAGACTTGTGTCTGCCGGAAAGAGAGATACAACGTAGGTTTTAAATCTAGGATCGAGCACGGTGGCCAAAATGTAGTGCTCTGATTTCAACAGATTGACCACCCGTGAATCCTGGTTAAGCGAATTAAGGGCTCCATCCACAAGTCCCACATGCCTAGCGGAATCGCTCTGTTTTAGCTCCTCCTTCAGTCTCTCCAGCTGCTTCTGCAAAAGCCTGATGAGGGGAATGACCTGACTCAGGCTGGCAGTGTCTGAACTGACTTCACGTGTGGCAAGTTCAAAGGGTTGCAGAACCTTGCACAACGTTGAAATCATTCTCCACTGCGTTTGAGTCAGGTGCATTCCCCCTCCTTTGCCTATATCGTAGGCAGATGTATAGGCTTGAATGGCCTTTTGCTGCTCCTCCATCCTCTGAAGCATATAGAGGGTTGAATTCCACCTCGTTACCACCTCTTGCTTCAGATGATGGCAGGGCAGGTTCAGGACTGTTTGCTGGTGCTCCAGTCTTCAGCACGCGGTGGCTGAATGCCGAAAGTGGCCCGCAATTCTTCGGGCCACCGACAGCATCTCTTGCATGCCCCTGTCGTTTTTATAAAAAAATCTGCTCCACCAAATTCAATGTATGTGCAAAACATGGGACGTGCTGGAATTTGCCCAGATGTAATGCACGCACAATATTGCTGGTGTTGTCCGATGTCACAAATCACAGGACAGTCCATTTGGGGTAAGCCATTCTGCGATGATGTTCCTCAGTTTCCGTAAGAGGTTGTCAGCTGTGTGCCTCTTCTGGAAAGCGGTTATACAAAGCGTAGCCTGCCTAGGAACGAGTTGGCGTTTGCGAGATGCTGCTACTGGTGCCGCCGCTGCTATTCTTGCTGCGGGAGGCAATACATCTACCCAGTGGGCTGTCACAGTCATATAGTCCTGAGTATGCCCTGCTCCACTTGTCCACATGTCCGTGGTTAAGTGGACATTGGGTACAACTGCATTTTTTAGGACTCTGGTGACTTTTTTTCTGAGGTCTGTGTACATTTTCGGTATCGCCTGCCTAGAGAAATGGAACCTAGATGGTATTTGGTACCGGGGACACAGTACCTCAATCAAGTCTGTAGTTGCCTGTGAATTAACGCTGGATAATGGAAACACGTTTCTCACCGCCCATGCTGCCAAGGCCTGAGTTATCCATTTTGCAGCAGGATGACTGCTGTGATATTTCATCTTCCTCGCAAAGGACTGTTGGACAGTCAATTGCTTACTGGAAGTAGTACAAGTGGTCTTCCGACTTCCCCTCTGGGATGACGATCGACTCCCAGCAGCAACAACAGCAGCGCCAGCAGCAGGAGGCGTTACACTCAAGAATGCATCGGAGGAATCCCAGGCAGGAGAGGACTCGTCAGACTTGACAGTGACATGGCCTGCAGGACTATTGGATTTCCTGTGTAAGGAGGAAATTGACACTGAGGGAGTTGGTGGTGTGGTTTGCAGGAGCTTGGTTACAAGAGGAAGGGATTTAGTGGTCAGTGGACTGCTTCCGCTGTCATCCAAAGTTTTTGAACTTGTCACTGACTTATGATAAATGCGCTGCAGGTGACGTATAAGGGAGGATGTTCCGAGGTGGTTAACGTCCTTACCCCTACTTATTACAGCTTGACAAAGGAAACACACGGCTTGACACCTGTTGTCCGCATTTGTGTTAAAATAATTCCACACCGAAGAGGTGATTTTTTTTGTATTTTGACCAGGCATGTTAATGGCCATATTCGTCCCACGGACAACAGGTGTCTCCCCGGGTGCCTGACTTAAACAAACCACCTCACCATCAGAATCCTCCTTGTCAATTTCCTCCTCAGCACCAGCAACACCCATATCCTCATCCTGGTGTACTTCAACAGTGACATCTTCAATTTGACTATCAGGTACTGGACTGTGGGTGCTCCTTCCAGCACTTGCAGGGGGCGTACAAATGGTGGAAGGCGCCACCTCTTCCCGTCTAGTGTTGGGAAGGTCAGGCATCGCACCCGACACAATTGGACTCTCCTTGGGGATTTGTGATTTAGAAGAACGCACAGTTCTTTGCTGTGCTTTTGCCAGCTTAAGTCTTTTTAATTTTTCTAGCGAGAGGATGAGTGCTTCCATCCTCATGTGAAGCTGAACCACTAGCCGTGAACATAGGCCAGGGCCTCAGCCATTCCTTGCCACTCCGTGTCGTAAATGGCATATTGGCAAGTTTACGCTTCTCCTCAGACGCTTTTAATTTTGATTTTTGTGTCATTTTACTGAACTTTTGTGTTTTGGATTTTACATGCTCTCTACTATGACATTGGGCATCGGCCTTGGCAGACGACGTTGATGGCATTTCATCGTCTCGGCCATGACTAGTGGCAGCAGCTTCAGCACAAGGTGGAAGTGGATCTTGATTTTCCCTATTTTACCTTCCACATTTTTGTTCTCCATATTTTAATGTGTGGAATTATATGCCAGTATCTATAGCAATGGCCTACTACTATATATACTGCGCACAACTGAAATGCACCACAGGTATGGATGGATAGTATACTTGACGACACAGAGGTAGGTAGAGCAGTGGCCTACTGTACCGTACTGCTATATATTATATACTGGTGGTCAGCAAACTGTGCAAAACTGAAATGCACCACAGGTATGGATGGATAGTATACTTGACGACACAGAGGTAGGTAGAGCAGTGGCCTACTGTACCGTACTGCTATATATTATATACTTGTGGTCAGCAAACTGTGCAAAACTGAAATGCACCACAGGTATGGATGGATAGTATACTTGACGACACAGAGGTAGGTAGAGCAGTGGCCTACTGTACCGTACTGCTATATATTATATACTGGTGGTCAGCAAACTGTGCAAAACTGAAATGCACCACAGGTATGGATGGATAGTATACTTGACGACACAGAGGTAGGTAGAGCAGTGGCCTTCTGTACCGTACTCCTATATATTATATACTGGTGGTCAGCAAAATTATGCACTGTACTCCTACTATATACTACAATGCAGCACAGATATGGAGAGTTTTTCAGACAGAGAACGTATAATACTGGTGGTCACTGGTCAGCAAAACTCTGCACTGTACTCCTCCTATATAATACTGCTGGTCCCCAGTCCCCACAATAAAGCAGTGTGAGCACAGATATATGCAGCACACTGAGCACAGATATGGAGCGTTTTTCAGGAAGAGAACGTATAATACTGGTGGTCACTAGTCAGCAAAACTCTGCACTGTACTCCTCCTATATAATACTGCTGGTCCCCAGTCCCCACAATAAAGCAGTGTGAGCACAGATATATGCAGCACACTGAGCACAGATATGGAGCGTTTTGCAGGCAGAGAACGTATAATACTGGTTGTCACTGGTCAGCAAAACTCTGCACTGTACTCCTCCTATATAATACTGCTGGTCCCCAGTCCCCACAATAAAGCAGTGTGAGCACAGATATATGCAGCACACTGAGCACAGATATGGAGCGTTTTTCAGGCAGACAACGTATACTGGTGGTCACTGGTCAGCAAAACTCTGCACTGTACTCCTCCTATATAATACTGCTGGTCCCCAGTCCCCACAATAAAGCAGTGTGAGCACAGATATATGCAGCACACTGAGCACAGATATGGAGCATTTTTCAGGCAGACAATGTATACTGGTGGTCACTGGTCAGCAAAACTCTGCACTGTACTCCTCCTATATAATACTGCTGGTTCCCAGTCCCCACACTAAAGCAGTGTGAGCACAGATATATGCAGCACACTGAGCACAGATATGGAGCATTTTTCAGGCAGACAACGTATAATACTGGTGGTCACTGGTCAGCAAAACTCTGCACTGTACTCCTCCTATAATACTGCTGGTCCCCAGAATAAAGATATTTGCACTGCAGCCCACTGAAACAAAGTGAGAGGACGCCAGCCACATCCTCTCACTATCATTTCCAATGCATGAGTGAAAAATGGCAGCGACGCGCGACTCCTTATATAGAATCCGAATCTCGCGAGAATCCGACAGCGGGATGATGACGTTCGGGCGCGCTCGGGTAAACCGAGCCATACGGGAGAATCTGAGTCTGCCTCGGACCCGTGTAAAAAGGGTGAAGTTCGGGGGGGTTCGGATTCCGAGGAACCGAACCCGCTCATCACTAGTACAGACGCAAATAGTACAGCATATATGATCCATTTACAGTACTTTAGGAATATGTAAGCGTCCAAGTCCCACAGACAAAGCAACATAAAACCAGTAGTGTACACTGACGCAAATGGACGTTCATTGTTGCCTATTGATATTAGGAATATTGTACAGTATGTTAGCGTCCTAATCCTGTAGCCATTACGGCATAATCAAAACCAATGCATTTATTCATCTGTCTATGGCGAAGTGGTGAAGTGTTCCGCTTCCTATACTTAGAGTCCCGGGTTCGATTCCTAAAGTACAAATGCATGTTAGTTTTTTCCAGACACTTTATTATTTTATTTATTTACATAAACCAGGGCAAAGCTTCAGGAGTGGTTCTACTGTTAAGGTTCAATGCACCATACGGTACACATACAATTCTGTAGCAGGGCAGACTCAATTGAAATGGCTACCGCCTGTGACTCCTTGCCCCATGGAGGCCCTCGGCTATGGAGAAAGTAACAGCACAGATTTTGCAGGCTATGGGCCAATGCTGAAGGAGCATCACAATCCCCTAGCTAAAATACAAAGGGCGATAGGGATAAGCGAGGTCTATGCACATTACGGTACACCAGACTCGATCGCATAGCAAACTGACAAAATGGCCGCCACCCGTGAACCCCCACCACATGGCATCGCTCAGATATGGAGTAAGAGATGGCATAAGTTTTGCAGATCACGGGGCAATGCTGAAGGAGCGTCACAATCCCCTAGCTAAAATACACAGGGGCGATAGGGATAAGCTAGGTCTATGCACATTATGTTACACCGGACTCGATCGCATACGGTATTTTCCACCGCCTCCCGCTACCCCCATCGCCCTTCCCCCCCGGGAACGCACAGGTCTTGCAGTAGACAGGGACGATCTACAGTACTGTGTTGCTTAGTTAAGTCAGAATACACTAATTTATACTCATTACCGCTGTGTATTTGCATTTAGCGTAAAGAATCGCTCCTGCAGATTTACTCTGATTTATGTGAAACCTGTGTGCACCCTTCTATTGAATGTATTACAAAGAAAAAAAAATAATATTAAAGTGAATGTCACGGCAACACATTAAAAAGAAAGGTTGGCACTTCCTTCCCATTGGTGTTGGTTTATGCCTTAGGGGACTCGGACGCTCATACTTGCATTTCAAAACACTGTATTTTCCACTGCCTCCCGCTACCCCCATCGCCCTTCTCCCCTGGGAGCCTGCACAGGTCATGCAGTAGACAGGGAGGGAGTTCAGGTCATGTGCAATACACAAACGCCGATGATCTACAGTACTGTGTTGCTCAGTTAGTTGCTTCAGAATACTCTAATTTATACTCATTACCGCTGTGTATTTTGCATTTAGCGTAAAGAATCGCTCCTGCAGATTTACTCTGATTTATGTGAAACCTGCGTGCACCCTTCCATTGAATGTATTACAAAGAAAAAATAATAATATTAAAGTGAATGTCACGGGAACACATAAAAAAAAGGCACTTAAAAATGGCACTTTAGGACTCGAACCCTGGACTCTCAGCGTGGGAGGTGAGAGCCTTCATCACTAGCCCATGATACTTTATGAGAGATTCACAATTTCATGTGTAAAAGTACTGCAAAGAGCGACCCCTCCCCATTGGTGTTGGTTTATGCCTTAGGGGACTTTGACGCTCATACATGTATTTCAAAATCACGGTGTTTATGCATTGTACATACTTCCTTTTACACAATTAGTTGCGTCTGCATACACAATCTTGCGTCTGCATACACAAGTGTTTTAACATGTTCGTTTGTGTTTGTATAAACTGTTTATTTTTAGAACTCTCACCGTCTGACCATTGGTCACCATCTATTAACATTACAGTCGTCACTGACCATTTGTCAGAGCTGTAGATCAAGCCGCCGCTATATGATCTAAAGTACTGGATTAGTGTAGCATTAGCCACCCAGTGGTGGAGATGTGTAATGCATGCTGAGTATCTAGTATCGCCTCAATGCGCCTGTCCGTGATTAAACTCAGCAAGCTAAGCTATCACCTTAGCGTGACTAAACATCCGTCTAGGCACAGAAACAGTCAAGATAATGGAGGACCCATCTGTATCTCTATGGTAAATGTATCTGACTGCATAATCATACCCTCCAACTGTACCTTTTTGGCAGGTACAGTACCTTTTTTATGGTCTGTACCTGTCAAAAAGAGCTTTGTACCAATTTTTAATGCTCCAAATTAACATTGAAAGTATAGGAAAGGGGAAGTGGCCACGCACCTTTTACCCGTGGTCATGCCCCCTTTCCTAATTTGTACCGGTTTTCATGTGTGAAATGTTTGGACGGTAAACATATTTGCTGCAGAGTGAACATTCCCAAAATACATAGGGGTATATTTTCTAAAGTTCCTGTTTATAGAAGTGGCAACCAATCAGATTGTACTTATTTATCTAGCACCTTCTAGAAGATAATAGCTATAATCTCATTGGTTTCTATGGCAACATTTGTACTTCTATAAACCTTAGTGAATATATAGGCTTACGATACTATCCCTTCAAACTGGGACCCTCATGAAATACACAGGTTCTGTGGCGGGCTGACTGCAAGCCTGCATTTCATCTGCAGGGGTGGCGACGGACAATTGCAAGAACGGCATGTCGAAAACAAGGTGGGTCGCAGCATTTTTGGGGCAGCTGCCTGATGTCACACACAGCCGCTCCGATCTAAAAAATGGTGGCAGACCTTCTGCATATGCAGCCTAACTACTGCTGCAGGGGGTCATCCACAATTTCTGCGACCACAAATAAATTGTGGCAGCAGCCAATGGGCAGGCCATTCTGCATGCTGGGCGGTCTTGACCTGCAATGGGCAGCCCCCAGCATGTGAAAGAAAGGATTGCAGATTCTGCTTTCTAGCAGGATCTGCAATCTGTACTGAATAAACCCCTTTGTTTTTAAATAATGTCTTCGGATACCTCCTGTATAAATGTTGTGTGTGCTACTTGGAAGGGTGCATTTACCAATGGGCAGTTTGTATGTCAGCTTGATACTATTTTGATTCTCAAACAACCATTGATGTGTGGCTATAGAATGACCAAATAGTCAACAGTTTCAGCCAAACCACCATAAATCCCTGCTAAATTTATATATCCAATCAGAAGTGGAGGATGCACATTACATTTATTATGTGAGCAATTATAAATATCGAATAAGATGAAAAAAAACATAATGATTATCTTATGTTGGCAATTTTATTTAATGAATATATACTGTACAGATGCAAATTAATGGGGATTTCAATTATAAGCCAATATTATTTATGAAATATATAAAGTTGCAAATATTAAATGATTGCTAATAGGGGCAATAAAAGTGAATTTCTGAAGGAGGAAACAATTAATATTTTATGTCATTATAAATGGTGCCCACACCATAAAATATTAATTGGGTTACAGATGTGAGGGAGTACACAGCACAGCCCAACTCCAAAATTAATTGAAGTAAAAAAAATATTCCCTTATAGAATACAAGCTTGCAAGCAGGTCCCTCTTACCGTCCTGCCTGTGTGTTATTAGTCAGTCCCATTCAGTGTCGGACTGGGGCGTGAAGGGCCCACTGGGAGAATGCAGTGGTAGGGGCCCATGTTTAGAGGCTTAGCTAAGCATTGGTGAGTGCATAATATATAGTAAATACTGCTAGTGCATGCATGATAATGTACCAGATTAATAACAGCAATGCACTGTAGGAATTACACTATAGTCCTGTGCATTATAATGTAACATATGTTTAATATATAATTGAAGAGCACAATCTGGAACCTGACCCCTAAGGAAGGGGTGGGCCCTACAGGCAGTGGGGACCACCGGTGGTTTCCCCTGTTCCAATGTTGGCCAGTCCAACCCTGGTCCCATTTTATTACTGTTTTGCTTCCATTAATAAAGCACAGTGGAATATACTAGTGCTATAATAATAAATGTTAATAAATAAATAACAGAAAGGCAAGCTGTCAGGTATGTGTGGGCAGCATATCACCCTTTACAGAGATTATATATACATTGTAAAGCTACAGTATTTAAAACAAAGATTTCTGTAATAGACGAATTTCAGAGTAAAAGTAACAGTTAACATCTAGAGAAAAACTGGCAGGTAATACCGCTTTCACATCTCATCAAAAACCCGGTATATTGCAGAGTTTTAGCCGTGTTAACCCAGTTTGAGCTGCAGTGTGAAAGCGCCATAATTAATTTACCGGATCCAACAATTCAGTATTTCAACCCGTGTTAAAATAAGGATCCTACACGGTTCGGAACTGGTTCATTTGGCAGTGTGAAAACCTCAGACCCAGTATATTCAACCCTGGAATCTCAAAAAGGAGGTGATAGGCTGTCTCCCTGCACGATGTCACCAGCCTGCTTTTATTATACTGCATTCACAGTGCTACAGTGCTTTTACAATATGGCAACCTGGAGTGATGAAGAAGTTAGGGAGTTGTTGAGGATTAGAGGGGACGCTGAAATCACCAAGCACACTACAGGCACTATAAAGGATGCAATAACCTATAAAAACATCACAAGGATGCTTGCAGCATCTGGTTTCCAGCAAACCTCACAGCAGGTAATAAATAAATTAAAGGCCCTTAAAAGTAATTTCAATAAGGTCCATGACCACAACCCAAATAGGAGTGGTGATGCCCGCATGGAGTGGCAATATTACAAGTAGTGTGCCACCATATTTGGCCACACAGCGCTTACGACACCTGTTAGCTTATCCTCCAGCCTAGCAGCAGCAGAAACAAGCCAGGCCTGTGCTGCTAAATCCACCTACAGCGTACTGGACCCAGATACACGATCACCACAAACTAAACACAAACTAACAACTCTAAACATTAATGTAATTAAATATTAACAATAACATTATCTTAATAAATTAATTAAAAATTACTCATACATTACTAAATAAATTCATATAATTAAAAATGATAAATGTTGCAGAGTATACGCAGTATGTAGGTGGGAGGAGGCCACAAACACGTTTGCGAACAACACAGCTATTTTATATAAGCTCATTTATATAAGCTCATTGCAAATTCCATTTACAAAATTATTTTACTTGTGTCCACAGTATATACTGTTCCACCAAGGAGGCGCTGCTCAAACAAAACGGAGCAAGCTGCAAGAATTATGACCACTGTCCTGGTTGAGAAATTGGAGCAGATGGACAATGCCATGGCTGATCGAGAAGATGTACGTCTCAAGCGATTTTTGTAGGCAGAGCAAGACATGAACAACACATTTATGGCCCAGCTGAACTCTATGCAGGAAACCTATAATAGGGATGCAAGAGAACATCAGAGGCAAATGCAGGAATTTCAATTGTCAATATTTGACAGAATATTTCAATGTATTGAAGGGCTGCACACAGTGCCGCCTCAGCACCCAACTCCAAACTACCCTCAACCCTATCCACAGTATAACCCTGGAACCCCCTACTACGAACATACCCCATATCAACAAATGCAACCCCAATATACCCATCCTTGACATAACCAACCTCAACAAACCCAAACTCACTATACCCGTCCTCGACATACCCAACCTCAACACACCCAATCACCTCCTTAAAGGGAGACAACTACAGAGTCTCCTGTTTACTGGAATTTATCTTAAATGGTTATAGTTTTTTTTAAAAAGTTGGTTTTAAATTAATGCGAGTGCATTTTATACACTATTACTGGTTTGTCGTTCATTACAGAAAATATTTGAATGCTTACTTATATATACCAAAGTTTTATACAAATTAAAATTATAACATCTCTGACATTTTATTAATCTTAAGAATTGTTATATTTTTACTCAAAACCAAAATGCTTGATACATCCTTTAAAAATTGTGTATAGCTGTTGTACATTTGTAATCGGCACAGTAGCTGAACATCAAACAAACAGGTTTATTTTAATTAAATGAATATACAAACTGAGAAAACTTAACAGAGTAATAAGGGAAGGTTGACCATTATAGCAGACCTCATCTGTTCTGCACTTCCAGAATGGTCGCCCAAATAGGACTCAGAATCAAGTGCAGGGTACGCAAATGAGTCCTGCACGGTCTACTCTGGTAGGAATCCTCCCTCTGAATTTCACATAGGTTATGCAGTATACAACTTGCTGCAACAATGTTAGGCATGATAGTAATGTCTACATCATTGCTCTTCATAAGACAGCGCCAACATCCTTTTAATCGTCCAAAGGCATTTTCTTCCAAATTCTTGCCGAGCAGAGAGTGTGCATATATGTAATTTGATTTGGGCTCAGCTGGACATGTTGGTTGAACCCCTTCATGATCCATCGTCATAACGGTTAGGCTGCATCACCAATTATGTGTACCGGGATTTCCACTCCGTCCACAAATTTAGATTTCTAGTATGAATATTGAGAAAAAAGTTACATTAGCAACAATAAATATGTATACGCATATGAGCAGACTCCCCGTGATGGGCAGGCTGGTGGCCACATAGGAAACATGTTTGAAGGTAAGGACAACAATATGGTCTCAATGTAAATTAAATTGCATTCATCTATTCCCTGCTTGATTCATGGACATTGGCTCAGTTTAGAATTAAAAGCACATCTATACCAGGGCCTGTTTTAAAAAATATTCAACCATTTTTAAAAAAAATGTCCTCTCTTGGAAAAAGGTAGACCCCTTGAGTGTCCTCTGCTAGGCGGTACAGATCCAAGTTAGCAAGCACTCGAGCGTCATGTGACCATCCTGGCCAACTGATGAATACATCTGTGAAGATAATATAAAAATATATATTACATTTTAAAAGGGGTTTTAAACAATAAGCATTAAAAAAACACACTGGGCAGAACATTCTTACCAATACTTATGATCCAACACAGCTTGCAAAACAATGGAATGCCACCCCTTTCTGTTGTAATAATTGGCAGGATTTTCATGGGGTGCGATTATAGGGATGTGGGTACCATTAATTGTGCCTGCGCACTGCGGATATCCACACTCCACAAATCCCTTAATTGTTTCTGCCAGATGCTGGCCATGCGGCAGGGAAATACATCTGTGGTATAGGTTGTCCACCAATGCTTGGGTCATCTCATGTACAATGGTGCAAACAGTAGATATCCCCACACTAAAGAGGCAAGCAATTGTGTGATATTCACCTGGAGTGGAGTACCACCACAATGCTATAGCTAGCCTCCTGCTTGGCTCTATTGATGACCTGAAGTCTGTGGCCTGTCTAGAGAGTGCTGGGGAC
Source organism: Pseudophryne corroboree (assembly GCF_028390025.1). NCBI lineage: Eukaryota > Metazoa > Chordata > Amphibia > Anura > Myobatrachidae > Pseudophryne > Pseudophryne corroboree. The sequence goes on from NC_086445.1 coordinate 310,113,347, forward strand.
ATTAAATCCAAAAGGTAGTGGAATGTCTGCCGCCACATTCTGAAGTGACCCTTCCATTGAACATCCTGAAAGTTAAGCACACTTTACATAAAAACTTGCCCGTGCTGCCATTCTATAGCCCACAATCTTCATTGTGTGGACAGGTTAAGATTGAGTATGGTGGTCACAGCTGCTGATATAAATGATCTCCTCCTGCGCAAGTATTGTCGGTGAAGAATGTCGGTCTCTCTCAAATACTGCAGCCTCCTCATAACATACCTGCTGAACAAGCAGCAGAATGTGAGAAGCTCAAATATCCTCTCACAGGCTGAATCCAACAGTAGTACAGCTGAGACTATCACAAAGTCTATAGAGACATGTGCTCTCTCGGCCATGATTGCTGCACTACTGAGCACTCCCCAGCCCCTCCTTTTATTTTCTTTGAAACCTCATCAATGCATTAAGGTTTCTGCAGCTGTAATTCCTGTGAAAATTGTAGTTTTAGCAACTCAGAGAAAAAAGACTAATTTGTGGCGAAATTATTATAGAAATAAATAAGATTTTTTTTTTAAATAAAAAAAAGCTTTTAATAATAAGATTAAACAATAAACTTATATACCTTGCAAAGTCTCCAATATATAGGACATTTATTATTCAAGATTACTGCTTAAATATGTCCTTTACTGCGTCACTATACCAGTTTAGAGGTTGTATTGGTGAGAGTACTGACCAAAGTACAATATCCCACTATTAAAGTGTATATTTGATAGGTGAAAGCAGTACTGAAGTTCTAAATTAGTCATGTCAAACTCACGGCTCGCGTGCTGTATACAGCCCCTAACACATTATTTTGCAGTCCGCAGCCAGAAGGTCCTTTTGAGGCCTGTTGGCAGAGGTTAAATTGGGCTGGAATGGGGCAGCACTGTGCCCCGCCTCCATCCGCCCTCTGTGAGGATGCCCCACTGTGCTCATGGCTGCTGCAGGAAAGGAGGCTGGATTCTTGGCGAGCTTCCCTCTGCCTGCACCGCCAACCAGCGCCCATATCAATAGATGTGGTGAATGGGCAGCACCATAAAATGAATTGGCCCACCCTGCCTTCTCCAGACCCAGCAAATATGTTGTCACCTCACATATCTCCATATGTGAGGAGGGAGAGGGGGAGCTCCCTGAGAGAGAGAATAGTGATCATGCAGATGCTGAAGACTGGAAGAGATATTTACAGCTAGTAAAAAGGTTAGCAACCATGGCATGCCCTTCCCTCCACAGTCCACACTGTGTATATGACTGTGCTTCCACTGTATCTCCCCTCTCTCCTTTCTATATGTGATTTCCCTACCTGCTGCCCCTGTCCCCTTGTAGGTGATATCAGAATATAGAGAAATATCCTGCACCAAACAGTCTGATATTTGTAAGCACACTGTGAAAACAAGTATATGAACATAAAATAAGAGGCTAAAATTACTTTTCTTGCGGCCCACGCAAGACTTTGATTATGCGGCCCATTTGGGATTTTGAGTTTGACATGCCTGTCCTAAATGGACTATGGCAAATTATTTAGTAATTCTAGTTCTATATGCCCTCACATAAGGTAATTTATTAAGGTCATGGATTCTCGAAATTCATTTGTATATTGGGTAATGGTATCCCAATCTTGGATACGGAGTCCAACTGAGTATATATGAGTAATATAAAATTTCAACTACTGTATCACATACAGTATCACATAGTCTAGATTTATGATCTCCGTTATATGTGATGGAAATCTTGTATACCCAGTCTCCAAAGGCATCACTTAATGAGTTTGTAATAAGTAAAAGTGTTAAATATTGGCGGTAATTTATTCAAAATACATTTATTTCAGTATTTGCTTGCATACAAATGATTCAAGTACAATCCATTGTGTTATAGAAGTTTTGCCAGAATTACGCATATTATCTGTTGCAGGCATCTAATGTAGATCACATAAACCCTGATAGGGGAACTTATTTCAGTAGGGTAATGCCATGGTCCGATTTCAGTAGTATGCAGGGAATCAATATGATATCCTGGCCAGCAGAATGACGCCTAAATACCAGTGGTGAGCACAATGTGTCCACTTGCAGGCTCGCTGTACTAGCCATGCTTTGGGCCTGGTGATGACCTTTGGTCACCACACTAATCTATTCCCCCTTGGGTTGTGGCATGGACCACATGGAGTGGCATTTCACTGGGTGTTGGTATTCTGGCGTCGGTATCCTAACTGCTGGGATCTTGACAGCCAGCAACATGATTGCCTCTCGTATGCAGTAACGTTATGCAACTATGTCAAATATATTACCCAGATCTCAAACACTAAATGGGAAGCATATTATAACTGGGTGACATCAAACTGCTGTAATCCGATATAAATCACATAAAATATGTTGTTGCATTTAGACTGTTGTGATTAAACATAAGTAGTACAGTATGTATGTATAGTATTATAACAAGCAGCTATATACATTTAATGTATCATAGCAGTTGTCTACCAAATAACAGTGATCATCATAATACAAGGTGTACATACAATCACATATGTCTGCTAGTGGATTTTTGTATGAAAATCATTTGAGAACAAAAGGTTGCCATATAAATTGAAACTTTGTAGTTAATAATTACCTGGGTATGGTAGAAAGAAAAATAGACAGATATCAGAGGAGTCCTTGTTACTACTGCCCGCCCGCGTGCCGTGGGCAGTGAACAGGTTGGTGAGTACACAGGACACTTCCCTTGATATGAAAGGAGATAAAGTACCATAAATCTGCTGTCAGCGGTGGTCTGGGAGGTGTCCTTTTAGCAACTTGCCATTGCAGGTTTTCACTCTCCAGGTTCCTGATGAGAGTCCATGGGTGGGATTCAATTCTTTTCACCCCTTTCCACACCCTTTCTGTTTCTGCCCTCAGGGACATTGTATTATTATTTCAGCTCGATACCCCCGGAGTAGCAACCCTTTACACAGCTAAACCTGATTACTATGGGCGCAATATGCGCAATAATGGACATCATTTTAGAAAGGAAATTGGGCGTGATATATCATTTGAATCCCACCCCATATGTGTTACCAAAGATTAGAGAGTGCGTTTTGTGTATGTGGAGATACTGTAATGTTCACCCCAGATGATGATCCAGGATATGCCTCCGTGGTCCGATCAGTGCACAGATGCCACACCACGTGGTTGTGAAGACATGTGTTTTGCCCATACAGTAGTAAGGCTTGTTCACTTCTACATAGTTTTCTCAGGATTATAGTATAATTTCACTAATTTGTGATTTGTTAAAACTTTGCAAAACTTTCACTAGCTACTGCCAACTCCATAGTGCTCCATGGAATGGTAATATGGGCCTATTTAACAGGCTCCAAAATATCTACACAGATTACCAATTCTACACCTTTATCATTATTCAATATATTGAGCTTCATTATCTCTGTTCAGTGGTATCTGAATTCTTGACAATAAGAGGTCCACACCACACACATTGCACCCATGCTTTTTGGAGTGCTGCATCGTAGCTGCAGCCACGGAGCAAAAATCACCACCAAAATGGCCACCGCACATGCGCAGTAGAAATTTAGACTCTGAACATAGCGGGCAGCATATTTCTGGAGTCTGCACATGCTCCCTCCTCTATTGAAACACCCCTGTGACAGGTAAAACATTCCTAGAGAAGAAGAGAGTGTGTATGTGTATCAGTGTATGTGTGTTGTCTTTTTAACTTACAGCATCTCCTCCACAGGCAGTGCTGCAGCACACTGGGTCTCACCCGCTCCTCAACCAACACATACATGCATCACAGCCAGAGGAGATGCGCACCACACATGCCAACAGGGGAAGGGGGAGCGCCCTACACATTCCGGTGGTGGGAGGTGGAGTGCACAACACATGCAAGTAGGGGGAGGCGCACCACACATTGGAACAGCACTCTTTGTGCCTACTATCACATATGCAGCAACCAGTGCTAGCCGTCAACTCAGGGTAAGAGCAGATGGAGTGCACACAGTAAATTTGCATTATGTGCTCTACCCTAATTATGGCCTTGGATGAACAGGTTTAGAAGTGAGGAGCACACAGCTTGCAATCTTGGACCTTGGCACTGCTAGAATTGGACTGTGGACACCAGGAACTGCGCCTTTTCACCACAGTGAGCTTCCTTACTAGACTGTTTGCACTGGTATTGTTAAGTTAAAGTGCAGATTGTTCTTACTTTACCCTGCAGAATACTGCTCAGGGGGTATATAAATGGCATATAGATGTGTCCTATTACATCTTTGCTGCAGTTGCATCAAGTGATGTAGCCATGACACACCAGGAGACTGTGCTGATTAATTGATACTGTATGCAACACTTGTATATCTGTGTGCGCGTCTCTGAATCTGCATACAAAGTGCTACAATACAGCAGCTATGGCATTTTTCCATAACAAGTTCTGTTGTGCTTCATATACAGACTCAATCGCACACAGATATACAAGAGTAGCAGACCAAATTAATCAGCACAGTCTCCTGGTGCATCCTTTTCAGTAAAAAAATATACCTGATGCTAGTGGAGTTGCACGGGACCTGTCAGCTCACTCATGCCGTGCATCTCCTGCTGCATGGCGTATTGAGGCTAGATGTACAGTATGATGAAACATCTGTAATATCACCTGTTTTCTTAAGTGGAGGTGGCATGACCATGTCACAGAGGGTCGTGAACAGTGTTTTAGAAGATCCCATCACCCTCCAAAGCAAAACTGTGCCTACAGTATGACTGCGATACAGCTCTGCCTTCAAGTTGCATGGAGCTGATGGACTTGACAAGGCACTGTTCCCTCTTAATCGATTCTGCTGCAGGTCATGCCCTCCTCCCTACAATGTAACTTAGGTCAAAACCTCCTTGCATTAGTTATAATGTGCCCCTTGTTTGCATATATCCTACAAGACATCAACTCTAGCCTATCGGTGCTCCCTCTGCCCCTCCTTCCCATAATTCTGCAACTCTCCTGAACCCACTCTTTTAAATCCTTCTTGCTCAACACCACTATCATGCGAATGTTACCGTACAGTCTCAACTTTCTTGGTTACCCCTAAAGACCACTAAGTTTATTGCCCAACCACCCCTAATGTATCTCACCCCACCTTCTATATTTTCATTTTTATCAGACAGGGTCTTCAATAATATGCTATATACAGTACAGCACAGGTGATGGGGGAGGGCATCAAGCCCTTCACTTTGCAAGGGGCACCTGGATGCCTAGGTATGGCCCAAATAGGTCACAGCAGATGAAAATTAAATTAAATGAATACAGACAGTTAATGATAGTGAGTGAAACTGTGGGATTCAGCAAACATAGAGATACTGTAGAGCACTAGAAAGACTATCAGTGACATACAATTTATTAGGAAGTGAAAGTAAAGAACTGAGCATGAAAGAGTATACTGGATAGAATGTTGCAGTAGTGACATCAAGAAGTGATAGCAACCATGCAGACAACTACTGTAGAGTTATGTATCAAAACAGAGGTCAATGTATCCCATATCAGCCTATTTAAAAACAATAAAAATAATATAACATATAAATATAATCAGTTGTACAAAGTGAAACAGTAATACAGTATATTGAAATGACTTAATTATTAATATATATATATATATATATATATATCTGAATGAAAGTTCAACATTGATGGCACTTTTTGCACTTTTGATGAGGAGTGCCGAGTATTTACTATTGTTTTTTTATATATATATATATATATATATAGATAGGAGAACAGGCGGCACTCCGGAGACTTGTTTAAACAGCTTTCTTTATTGGAATGACATCCAACAATTGTTTCGGGCCTCAGCCCGTCGTCAGTGATGTACAATACAGTAATGACAAACAATATATACCCTCACAAGACCTTCCCCCAAACGATAATCAAGTTTAACTCACCTCACCTATGCTTCTGCCCTCCGATCACCACGCCACGCTGGCCGCCGCTAACATAGACTGTGTAGCTGCTTCCTTGTAGCGGGTGACGTCATCGGAAGGCGCCCGCAAGGAGGGATGTGTCAAAGGACGAATAGGTTACCTAGGTAACAGAAAAACAAACACAAATTCATATACATAAGGCATCATATCGGTAATCCATGCAAAGCATAGATATCTTAGACCAGCCTAAGTGCATGTGCATACATAGAACCTTACAGACAACCCATATAAAAAAACGAAGAATGAAAAAAAAACATATAAATATATAAAAACGAACAATGGGACACTCCACATACTTGAACCTAAATATACTATACAGTACAGGCAGGTATTGTTACACATCAAATAAATACAAAAAAATATTTTAAAAAGGATCATTATAAACATTTTTTAGCAAATATCCTTTTATATATAGATAATTTTCACCAAGCACCAAACTTTAGTTAGCCACTAGTTATAATTATGTTGCATGAACTACAAGAAACTATGCAGTCCATGCTGTTCATTTAATCCTCTCGGTGACAGTGTGTCCAACCTAAAAATCCACCGACTTTCTAACTGAAGAAGCCTTTTGCCTCTATCTCCACCACGAATAGAGGCTGGAACATGATCTATTAGTTTACTTCTAATACTTACAATGCTGTGCGATTGTTGGGCACAATGGCGGGCCATGGGTTGGTCACTAGAACCCGACTCTAGAGCTGCCCTAATCGCAGATCTGTGGTTTGCCATTCTTTCTTTAAATTGACGTTCTGTCTTGCCCTCATAGTGAAGACCACATGGGCAAGACAGAACATACACCACATACCGTGAGGTACATGTGAGGGGAAAATTAATGGTGAACTTTTTTCCAGACCTAGGGTGAGAAATAAAATCTCCCTCCAACATAGAGCGGCAGGTAACACATCCTATACACCTAAAGCATCCTGGTTTACGTGATAGGAAGTGTGGTACAGACTTTACTTTCATTAATTCCGTCACATCAACTTTAACTAGAAGATCTTTCAAATTTTTACCCCTGGAATAAGCTGGCATAATATGAGTGTTGTAAAGGCCCGGAAGGTCCTTATCAGTATTTACAATGGACCAGATTTTCTTAATTTCCTTGTTAGTTTTTGAACTCGCCTTCGTGTACCTATTGACCCAAGGGATCCTTTGCTGGTTATCACCAACAGAAATTTTACCCTTAAGAGAAGCCTCCCTGGGAATTTGAATAACCCTCTGTTTGGTAGCCGTTAATAATTCATTCTCATAGCCCCTCTGTTTAAATTTAGACACCATACTATCCAGAGCATGATCAATTTTAGAGGGATCACTAGTGATCCGCCGTGCTCTAAGCATTTGAGAATACGGCAAACCATATTTTAATGAAGGTGGATGAAAACTGTCGGCTTTAAGGACAGTATTACGATCCGTGTCCTTAACATATAGGGATGTACATATCTGGCCATCACTATATGCAATGTTAACGTCCAAAAAGTTCATGCTAGTTGTACTTAAATCATAGGTGAATTTTACAACACTAGAGGATGCATTATGTCCATCCAGGAGATCACGTAGGCATTCCTGGGAGCCACCCCACACAATTAGTAAATCATCTATGTATCTGATGTACATGATGATATGATGGCTAATAGGATTGTCTAATAAAAGAGGTTTTTCAATCCAGTACATAAACGCATTGGCGTACGATGGGGCCACAGTGGACGCCATCGCACAGCCAAGCCGCTGCAAGTAGAAGTCACCATTAAACAAAAAATAGTTTCTAGTCAATACAAGAGTTAGCAACTCCAAAAATAATTCCTTGGGTGGACCAACATAGTGAGGATTGTTCTCAATTAGAGCTGCTACTGCAAATAGCCCCAAATCATGGGGAATACAAGTATATAACCCAACAACATCTGCACTGCAAACTATTGTACCAGGTGGAAGTGAGCCCAAGGAATTTAACCGAGTTAATAAATCATTAGTGTCCTTAAGATACGATGTAGTATGCTGAACACATGGATTAAGCAATGCATCCAGATAAACTGAAATTGGTTGAAAAAGAGAACCCCTGGCAGAAATGATCGGTCTGCCAGGGGGTCTCTGACTGTTCTTATGGAGCTTGGGTAGAGTGTAAAATAGGGGCACTACAGGGTGTGCTGTTCTTAATGCAATAGACAATTCATTGGATATCCAAGAATTAGTGACAGCCCTAGATAACACTCCATCCAGCTCCCTTTTAAAGTCATCAGTAGGATCCCATGTCAATTTTTCATAGATGTCAACATCTGTTAGTTGCCTATTACATTCAACAATATAATCAGACAGGTCCTGAACCACTATCGCTCCACCTTTATCAGCACTTCTGATTATAATATCAGAACGACATTGTAAATTTTTTAGTGCCTGTCGCTCAGGACCCGTCAAATTACTATGACCCCCACCATTATGGTCACAATCATTACCCAACCTATCCATAAGGCGTGAAAATGTTTTAATAGATGGACTATTAGACACAGGATCAAATTTGGACTTGGGTTGTATACTCCTAAGTTGTTCTGGTACATCAGTGGTGACAACAGATGCTGCTGCAGAAGCCGTCTTGAAATGTTCACGTAACTTTAATGTCCTATTGAATTTAAACGATTCCACCTTCCACTGGAAAGGGTCATGGCGGACAGTGGGAATAAACGAAAGTCCCTTCGCCAACACCTGATATTCCAGATCATCAAGTGGAGTTTTTGAGAGGTTAAAGACAAGGTCCCTTACTTGCGAGTCTTTGCTTTTGCTTTGCCTTTTTCTTTGGCCACCTCTCCTCGTCCTTTTGGCGGTTTACCATACGTGTCCCGTGTTTTTACCCCTAAAGGGTGCTCTTGGCGAGATGTTGTTGCAATTTGTACATCATTATCACTTGCGGAGGTACTTGATCCTTCATAATCAGTGAACTGTGCCCTTGCTCTACGATTTCGGTTAAATGGCCTCTGTTGATTACGTGCTGCCGGGGCATTTAACCACACATAAACTCTATTTTGTTCATAATCCTGCTGGGCCACACGTTTTTTATCACGTTTGAATTTGATTAGGTCTTTTTTATATTGGTCCAACTGTGCAGATAACCTTTCGAACCAATTTGTTTGAGTGTCCTGAACCAACACTGGCTTGTGTTTGGACTCAAATTCAGATAATTTGATTTTCACAGCTGACAGCTCCTTAGATGATTCTTCAATGACCAGTAAGAGGAGGTCCATGGAGCATTTATTAAGAATGCCGACCCATTTTTTACAGAAAGACACATTATGTCGACCAATTGTAGGGGTGTTCCTCACCCTAAAACCCCTAGGGATTTGTTTATCTTTATAGTAATCTGATAGGGTCATGGCATGATACATATAGTCTAGTTCACGTTTCTTAAGAAAATAAAGATCTTTATACAGGTCAGCATTATCAGGCTCTGAAGAGTCAACTTGCACTTTGCAGGTATTAAGTATGTGTTCAGCCTCGGCATCAGAGTAACTGAAACATTCTCTTGTGTTCAGCTGGGCAATAGCACACCCTGGCTCAGGATTATCCTCCATGATATGCAGTATTCTTTGGTGTAAACAATACCACAAAAAAACCAGTGTCCCATGCGTTAAAAACAGAGAAGCATCCACTGCGATACAGCAAATATAGTAGCGTGGGGTGCCTGGCTATAAGGAATGTCAATGCAACATATCCCAAATCACAAATCACCAAAGCAGCCAGCACTCCCCTTGCTTACATCTCATCTGCTCCAGGTGCCCTCCCTAGGAAGAATTTCCAATTGCAGATAGGAGAACAGGCGGCACTCCGGAGACTTGTTTAAACAGCTTTCTTTATTGGAATGACATCCAACAATTGTTTCGGGCCTCAGCCCATCGTCAGGGATGTACAATACAGTAATGACAAACAATATATATCCTCACAAGACCTTCCCCCAAACGATAATCAAGTTTAACTCACCTCACCTATGCTTCTGCCCTCTGATCACCACGCCACGCTGGCCGCCGCTAACATAGACTGTGTAGTTGCTTCCTTGTAGCGGGTGACGTCATCGGAAGGCGCCCGCAAGGAGGGATGTGTCTAAGGATGAATAGGTTACCTAGGTAACAGAAAAACAAACACAAATTCATATACATAAGGCATCATATCGGTAATCCATGCAAAGCATAGATATCTTAGACCAGCCTAAGTGCATGTGCATACATAGAACCTTACAGACAACCCATATAAAAAACGAAGAATGAAAAAAAAACATAAATATATAAAAACGAACAATGGGACACTCCACATACTTGAACCCAAATATACTATACAGTACAGGCAGGTATTGTTACACATCAAATAAATACAAATAAATCTTTTAAAAAGGATCATTATAAACATTTTTTAGCAAATATCCTTTTATATATAGATAATTTTCACCAAGCACCAAACTTTAGTTAGCCACTAGCTATAATTATGTTGCATGAACTACAAGAAACTATGCAGTCCATGCTGTTCATTTAATCCTCTCGGGGACAGTGTGTCCAACCTAAAAATCCACCGACTTTCTAACTGAAGAAGCCTTTTGCCTCTATCTCCACCACGAATAGAGGCTGGAACATGATCTATTAGTTTACTTCTAATACTTGCAATGCTGTGCGATTGTTGGGCACAATGGCGGGCCATGGGTTGGTCACTAGAACCCGACTCTAGAGCTGCCCTAATCGCAGATCTGTGGTTTGCCATTCTTTCTTTACATTGACATTCTGTCTTGCCCACATAGTGAAGACCACATGGGCAAGACAGAACATACACCACATACCGTGAGGTACATGTGAGGGGAAAATTAATGGTGAACTTTTTTCCAGACCTAGGGTGAGAAATAAAATCTCCCACCAACATAGAGCGGCAGGTAACACATCCTATACACCTAAAGCATCCTGGTTTACGTGATAGGAAGTGTGGTACAGACTTTACTTTCATTAATTCCGTCACATCAACTTTAAGTAGAAGATCTTTCAAATTTTTACCCCTGGAGATACTGTAGAGCACTAGAAAGACTATCAGTGACATACAATTTATTAGGAAGTGAAAGTAAAGAACTGAGCATGAAAGAATATACTGGATAGAATGTTGCAGTAGTGACATCAAGAAGTGATAGCAACCATGCAGACAACTACTGTAGAGTTATGTATCAAAACAGAGGTCAATGTATCCCATATCAGCCTATTTAAAAACAATAAAAATAATATAACATATAAATATAATCAGTTGTACAAAGTGAAACAGTAATACAGTATATTGAAATGACTTAATAATTAATATATATATACATATATATATATATATCTGAATGAAAGTTCAACATTGATGGCACTTTTTGCACTTTTGATGAGGAGTGCCGAGTATTTACTATTGTTTTATATATATATATATATATATATAGCCCCCTAAGACACTGATAGCCTCAAAGAATTAATGCTACCACGATACAGTAGTAAACAATACAGTAATTTATTCATAATGTAAAAGATTATACAATTTCAGTCTGGTCACAGGATTATATAATCATTAATTGTAATAATAAAATATATTTATCACTGTTGTCACATGCAAGATTCTGGGCACCAATATCGGGCCAATAAGGTTGAGTTTTCACTTCAAAAATTACAGGATTGTAGCTGTATTTATAAATGTTATCCATTTTTATTAATGATTATTGATTTTTTTTAACTGAACCAAAACACTTAAGGGTGGTTTGCCAAAACCAAAACACGATGATGAATTAGAACCAAAACTAAAACACGGGGGTCCACACACATCTCTAATTTAAACTGGTAAGTACCAGCTATAGTTGTCAGTACTACTGCTCTTTCCTGTGGACTGTATACTTTTCTTGGCTCCAGGTTACTAGTTGCTTTGACGATTCCTGTTATTTGTTACAAGTCTCCAGTATGTTCCTGGTCGCTGAAATTTTCAAGTCTCCAGTGTATTCCAGCTCACTGTAATTTCCAAGTCTCCAGTATTACTGTAGCTCACTATGATTTCTAAGTTTCCAGTGTCCCTCAAAGTCACTGTTATTTCCAATTCTCCAGTGATACCCCAGCTAACTATGATTTCCACCTATCATAGTAACATAGTTACATAGTATTTGAGGTTGAATATAGGCAAAATGCCCATCGTGTTCAACCTGTATTAAGTTGAGTTGATTATAATGTACCTGCTGAAGTAATGTTTTATGAATAGTTAACAACTATAAATCATGTTACACCCGGATTATTAACGTCAATATTTTAAATGTTATATCCTTGGATATCATTTTCAATCAGAAATTTATCCAGTCCTGCAGAGTCCGCCATTACCACCTCCCATTGCAGGGAATTCCAAATCCTTATTGCCCTAGCAGTGAAGAAACCTTTCCTCCGTTGTGTATGGAATTTTCTCTCCTCCAGCCTCAGCGAGTGCCCACGTGTCCAATGATTTGTACAGCGGCAGGATTACATCCTCGTCCCTTGTCTCAATTCCCCCGTTTTATGCACAGTAGCACCTTACTTGCCTTCTTTACTGCGCTTTGACATTGTATACGGTTATTAAGCCTATTATCAATGAGTACCCCCAAATCTTTTTCCAATACTGTTACCCCTAGACTTTCCCAATTTAATATGTAGGATGCAAGTTTGTTTTTAGTCCCGAAATGCATAACCTTGCATTTTTCTATATTGAACCTCATTCTCCATTTAGACGCACAGAATTCAAGTTTAGATAAATCATTCTGCAGAGACTTCACATCTATTTCTGAATTAATTACCCTACACAGGTTAGTATCATCTGCAAAGATTGACACTGTGCTTTCCAGACCTATTTCTAGGTCATTGATAAATATGTTGAAAAGTAGTGGCCCGAGTATGGACCCTTGTGGTATTCTGCTGACTACTGGTGTCCAGCTTGAGGACCTCCTGTTGGCCACTACTTGCTATGACCTGTTATCCAGCCAGTTACTTATCCATGTACAAACAGTTTTTCCAAAGCCAAGCTCCTTTAATTTGATGATCAGTCTCCTGTGAGGCACTTTATCGAAGGCTTTTGCAAAATCTAAGTAGACCACATCCACTGCTTTTCCCTGGTCAATATTGTCAATCACTTCCTCATAGAAGCTAACTAAGTTAGTTTGACAATCCCTCAAAAACCCATGCTGATTCTTACAAATAATCTTAGCGGTCTGTAGATACTCCTGTATGCTATCCCTTAGAATTCTTTCCAATATTTTCCCCACTATAGATGTCAAACTAACCGGTCTGTAGTTACCCAGATAATTTTTGGATCCCTTTTTAAATAATGGCACTACCTCAGCTATACGCCAATCCTTCGGTACCATGCCTGATCTACTTGAACCATTGAAAATCAATTATAGGGTTCTTGCTAGTTGTGACCTAAGCTCCATAAGAACCCTTGGGTGAAGTCCATGAGGACCAGGTGATTTATTAATCTTAATTTTGCTTAGTCTCTACCGGATTACTTCTTCACTGAAACAAATACCTATCCACAAATAATTACTGTCACTATCGTTATGCACTACTCCCACCACCAATTCTTCTCTGGTGAACACTGATGAAAAAAATGAGTTCAGTATTTCCGCTTTTATTTCATCATCATTTATCAATATGCCAAATTCATTTTTTATTTGGACCTATGTTCTCCATTTTTAACCTTTTACTATTTATGTATTTAAAAAGCTTATTAGGATTGGTTTTACTACCTATAGTGATTTGCTGTTCATTTTCCATTTTAGCTGCTCTTATTGCTTTTTGCATTTTTTTTATTGCATTCCTTGTAATACTGGAATGACTTCTCCTTTCCATTAGATTTAAATGCTTTGAAAGTACGCTTCTTTTTATCCATTTCTGGCTTGACCTTCTTGTTAAGCCACATCGGTTTGAGTTTATACTCCTGCATTTAGTGCCCATGGTAATAAATTTGTGAATATTGCTATCTAGCAACCCTTTAAAAGAATCCTACATTTCCAAAGTATTCTTGCTATGAAACAAAACTTCCCACTCAATGTTGTTAAGTGCACATCTCAGCATACTGAAATTAGCCTTCCTAAAGTTAAATGTTTTGGTTGAACCCTTATAGCTATGTTTCATGAAAATGATGTCGAATGTGATCATAAAGTGATCACTGTTACCCAAAGTCTCCCCAACTTTAGGGTTTGATACAATGTTCACATTATTAGTAATTACTAGATCCAGGGTCGTTTTACTCCTACTTGGGTCCTCGACTAATTGTGTCAAGCAGTGATCCTTTAACATATTTAAGAACCTGTTACCACTAGCTTTAACACATGAATCATTACTCCAATTTATATCAGGATAATTAAACTCCCCAATCACTAGGATGTCACCCAATCCCGCAGCCCTTTCGATTTGCTGTAAGAGTTGTTCTTCCTCATGTATGCTAATATCCGGCTGTTTGTAGCATGTAATATAGTAACATAGTATCTAAGGTTGAAAAAAGACAATTGTCCATCGAGTTCAACCTATTTGTGGTCTCCTATGCACGATTATTTTGTAGAAAATTTTGACAGAAGTTGATGACTGCCGTTACATTTTACCCCTCTTTTTTATAATAACCATAGTGAGTGACTATGCCCCGTAACCCTGGATATCCTTATCCATTAGGAATTTATCTAACCCATTCTTAAAGGTGTTGACTGAGTCTGCCATTACAACTCCCTCAGGCAGGGAATTCCAAACACGTATCGTCCTTACCGTAAAAAAGCCTTTATGCCGTATTGTGCGGAATCTCCTCTCCTCTAACCTGAGCGAGTGTCCACGAGTTCTCTGTGTTGATCTAACCAAAAACAGGTCCTGTGCAAGATCTGTATAATGTCCCCTTATATATTTGTAAATGTTGATCATGTCCCCTCTTAATCTCCTCTTTTCCAGTGTAAACATGCCTAGTCTTGCAAGCCTTTCCTCGTATTCCAGCGTCTCCATACCCTTAATTAGTTTGGTCGCCCGCCTTTGAACCTTTTCTAGCTCCAGGATATCTTTTTTGTAGTAAGGTGCCCAGAATTGTACACAGTATTCAAGGTGTGGCCTCACAAGTGATTTATATAACGGGAGTATAATACTCTTGTCCCTAGCATCTATTCCCCGTTTTATGCATGCTAATATCTTATTAGCCTTTTTTGCTGCAGTACTACTTTGGGTACTACTGCTTAGTTTGCTATCTATGAGGACACCTAAGTCCTTTTCCAGTACAGAATCCCCTAATTTTACCCCATTTAGTAGATAGGTGTTATTTTTGTTCTTGTTACCACAGTGCATTACCTTACACTTGTCTGTATTGAAGCGCATTCTCCATTTCGCTGCCCAAGCTTCTAATTTAACTAAGTCGTTCTGAAGTGACTCAGCATCCCCCTCCGCATTTATAACTTTAGTATCATCTGCAAAAATTGACACCGTGCTCTCTAGACCTTCTGTTAGGTCGTTAATGAAAATATTGAACAATAGGGGTCCTAATACTGAGTATTGCGGCACACCACCTAGCATTTCAGTCCAAGTTGAAAAAGATCCATTAACCACAATGCGCTGCTCCCTATTATCTAACCAGTTTTTGACCCAAGTGCATATTGTGCTTCCTATCCCTGATTCTTGTAGCTTGTAGATAAGTCTCATGTGTGGTACCGTGTCGAATGCTTTGGCAAAATCTAAAAAGATTACATCCACCTCTTTACCCTGATCTAGGTTTGCGCTTACTGTTTCATAAAAGCCAAGTAAGTTGGTTTGACAGGATCTGTCCTTTATAAACCCATGTTGATTCCTTTTAATGACCTTATTGACTTCAAGGAACTTCTGAATACTATCTCTTAGAATACCTTCCAATACTTTCCCCACTATAGATGTAAGACTAACTGGTCTATAATTACCTGGTTCAGCTTTACTTCCCTTTTTGAATATAGGCACTACTTCCGCTATACGCCAGTCTTTGGGAACCATACCTGATATTACTGAATCCTTAAAGATCAAAAATAGCGGTTTTGCAAGTTCAGAGTGAAGCCCCATTAGAACCCTTGGGTGAATACCATCGGGACCTGGTGACTTATTAATCTTTAAATGTTTTAATCGGTCACAGACTACTTCCTCGCATAAATAAGTACCTATCAGTGGGATATTCTCATTATTGAGATTATGTGTTAGTCCCTGAATTGGGTCCTCTCTAGTAAATACTGTTGAAAAAAACTCATTTAGTGTGTCCGCTATGTCATTATCATTTTTGCTTAAGACTCCCAACTTGTCTTGTAAAGGGCCTATACTCTCCTTCTTTAATCTCTTGCTATTAATGTATTTAAAGATTTTTTTGGGATTCGCTTTGCTTTCCTTTGCTACTAGTTTTTCAGTTTCTACTTTAGCTGCTCTAATTTCCTTTTTGCATATTTTGTTACATTCCTTGTAGTCTTGAAATGACTCTGCTTCCCCATCAGATTTGTATTTTTTAAATGCTCTCCTTTTCTTGCCCATAAGTTCCTTTATCATTTTGTTAAGCCACATCGGTTTATGATTTTTATTCCTTTTTTTGCTGCTCGTAGGAATAAATTTGAGTGTATTTTTAGCTAGCAGGAATTTTAGTACCTCCCATTTCTCCGTAGTATTTTTTCCTAAAAATAAACCTTCCCATTCAATATCCCTGAAAAAAACCCTCATCTTTTCAAAATTCACTTTGCTAATGTTTAGAGTCCTAGTTGAGCCAGTATAGGGCTGTTTATGAAAACAGATATTGAATGTGACCATATTGTGGTCGCTGTTTCCTATGGGTTCCCCTACTATAATACCTGATACCAAATCCCCATTGTTTGTTAATACCCGGTCTAAGATTGCATTGTACCTAGTTGGTTCCTCAATTAGTTGAACTAAGTAGTTATCATTAAGTGTGTTTAAAAACATATTGCCCCTAGCAGTATCACATGAATCGTTTTTCCAGTTTATCTCTGGATAGTTAAAATCTCCCATCACTACTATGTCTCCTAGTCCTGCTGCTCTTTCAATTTGCTTTAGTTACAATTCCTCATCAGATACGTTGATACCAGGCGGCCTATAGCATACACCCAATACTAACTTTTTTATTCCTTTTTCCCCGGATGCAATTTCTACCCATAATCTCTCTACAGTGTCTACAGTCCCCTCCTGAATATCTTCCCGTATATCAGGTTTTAAAAAACGGATTTATATAAAGACACACCCCTCCACCCTTTTTGTTTAGTCTGTCTCTCCTAAACAGTGTATAGCCCTCTAGATTGACTGTCCAATCATGAGATTCGTCCCACCAAGTTTCAGTAATGCCTATAATATCATACTGTTTGCTTGCTGCAAGTATTTCTAGTTCGCCCCTTTTACCAGTAATGCTTCTAGCGTTTACATACATACAACTAAGATAAGTATTTTCCCTTGCGTTAGGGACATCTTTCACCTTATGTAGCAATGATGACCTGTAATCATCATTGGTTAGTGCTTTGGTAAAATCTCTTTTAGTACCCATGTTAGTAACCCTCCTGCCTGCTCTTACCCTCCCCCCAACTTCTCCCCCATTTTGTTTACTACTGCCATCCCCACTATTCTCACTGCATGACCCGTAGTTTCTAGCTATACCCTCCCCCCAGGTTCCTAGTTTAAAATCTCCTCCAACCTTCTAACCATCTTTTCCCCCAGCACCGCTGCCCCCTCCTCAGTCAGGTGCAATCCGTCACGACAAAAGAGATGGCGCCTGACTGAGAAGTCTGCCCAGTGTTCCAGGAACACAAACCCCTCTTTCCTGCACCAATCCCTAAGCCACACATTTACCTCCCTAATCTCCGTCTGCCTCCCTGGACTAGCGCGTGGCACGGGTAATATTTCGGAGAATATTACCTTAGATGTCCTTACCTTAAGTTTCATTCCTAATTCCCTATAGTCTTTCTTAAGGACATCCCACCTTCCGCTAACTTTGTCATTGGTGCCAATGTGCACCAAGACCGCCGGGTCTTTCCCAGCCCCTCCCAACAACCTATCTACCCGGTCCGCGATGTGCTGTACCCGAGCACCCGGGAGACAACCGACTGTACGGCAATCACGGTCCCGGTAGCAGATTGCCCTATCTGCCTTCCTGATGTTAGAATCCCCTACCACCACCATCTGACTAGGTACCTCACTATCTTTTATCCCAACTGCGCCAGAGGGACCGCTCCTCTGGATGCTAGAGGTAGCAGTCTCCTCCGGCACCGTCATTTCTTCACTATCATCCTCCGATTCCTCGTCCACTCGGGCAAATTTGTTCGGGTTTGATAGTTCGGAGATGTCGAGCTTCCCCCTCTTTTTCTTCCAACTGTGACCCAGCTGGCTACCTGATCATCATCCTCTTCTACCAGTGACCCCTCCCGCAACTCCTCCACCATTCCGTCTAAACTTCGCTCGAGATTGTGAATCTCCCTCAGTCGCGTAACGGTTTGCTCTAGATCAGTTACCTGGGCTTCCAGGGAAACCGTTCGCATACACCTCGTGCAGATGTAATCACACTGGGCCGGTAGCTCCAGGTGTGCATACATCTTGCACGACATGCACTGAGTGAGGTCCCCAATCACAGCCCCTCCCATATTGTTTGTAAGGTATAACTCCCTGTTACTCTCAAAGAAAAGAAGCAAAAAGAAAAAGTAGAAGACAAACAATCTCACTTATACAATAATTAAGCTGGCTTATACTTATCTATCTTTGTCCGGTTCTTGGTCCTTGACTTTTATGCAGCCGTAGTACTCTCTACTGCGGCACCGATACTCCACTTAGCAGTTGCAGTTGTTCCAGCTCACTGCACCTCCTTTTCACTCGGCTTACAGCTCCTGCTAAAAAAAAACAAAAAGTCCCCTCACCCACGCACAATCACAGCCCCTCTGCTACTCCAAGTAAGAGACCCTCTCACTCACTCACAAGGTCAGCCCCTTGCAGCCTCACCAGAAGTTTAATGGTACTGCAAATATGTGTGTTCCTGATTATGTATTATAAAACTCACCTTTTTCTGTATTCTAACTCACCTTTTGCTGTTACCAACTCACACTTACAAATCCAAGCAGCACTTTAAAATACAAGCCCTTACAATGTGCCTATGATTAGTTTTTTTGCATCAATACCCACACTTGAGATAATGTGACTCCACATTATTGCCAGTCCCCTCATAAATAACCTCCTTTAAGTATGGTTTAAGAGATGGTTTAACATAAAGACATACACCTCCTCCTCTTTTGCTTGCCCTGTTCCTCCTGAAAAGAGAAAACCCCTCCAAGTTTGTAACCCAGTCGTGAGAAATGTCCTACCATGTTTCCATAATACCTATAATATCATACTCAGCCTTTGATGCTAACAATTCCAATTCCCCCATTTTACTTCCGAGCCTTCTTGCATTTGCAAGCATGCATTTTAGTTTAGCAGTTCCCTTGTCTGTAAAATTTTTTAAAGGTATTCTATCATGGTTAACTAGTGCCTCCCTAGAGTTACTCTTACTGACTGTCCTTCTCACTCCCTCTCCACCTCCACCATACTTAACACTGCCCACCTTACTCTTATCTTTGATCAACCCAATGTTTCCATCTAAACTCTCCACTCCAACATAAGTATTTTCCCGTATGCTCAATAAATCATTTTCTAAATGCTGTAATGATGACACATAATTGTTGTTAGTTAATGTTTTGGCAATATCTTTGTTAATACCCTTTTTAGAACCCATGTAAAAACTCTTGCAGGCTGCTCTTTCCCTCCCCCCTTCTCCATGCCCATTTAGTTCACTACCACCATCCTTACTACTCTCACTGCATGACCCATAGTTTCTAGCTAAACCCTCCCCCAGGCTCCTAGTTTAAAAGCTCCTCCAACCTACTAACCCTCCTTCCCCCCAGCACCACAGCCCCCTCATCATTCAGGTGCAATCTATTGCGACAAAAAAGATGGCGCCTAACTGAGAAGTCTGCCCAGTGTTCCAGGAACACAAAACCCTCCCTCCTACACCAGTCTCTAAGCCACACATTTACCTCCCTGGTCTCCCTCTGCCTCCCTGGGCTAGCGCGTGGCACTGGTAATATTTTGGAGAATATTACCTTAGATGTCCTTTCTTTTAGTTTCTGGCCTAAGTCCCTGTAATCTTTCTTAAGGACATCCCACCTACCACTAACTTTATCATTGGTGCCAATTTGCACCAAGACCGCCAGGTCGTTCCCAGCCCCTCCCAGCAATCTATCTACCCGGTCTGCGATGTACCATACCCGAGCACCCAGGAGACAACAGACCATATGGCGATCCCAGTAGCAGATTGCCCTATCTGCCCTCCTGATGATAGAGTCCCACACCACCACCATCTGCCTTGGTGCCTCTCTTTCATCCCATCTGAGCCAGAGGGACCACTCCTCCAGTTGCTAGAGGGAACAGTCTCCTCCAGCTCTGTCATTTCCTCGCCATCATCCACCGAGTCTTCATCCAATCCGGCAAATTTGTTCGGGTTTGATAGTTCAGAGATGTTGTGCCTCCCCCTCTTTTTCTTCCTTCTAACAGTGTCCCAGTTGGCTGCCTGATTATCCTCGTCTACCGGTGTTCCCCCCTGCAACTCCTCCACCATTCTATCTAAACTTTGCTCAAGATTGCGAATATCCCTCAGTCGCATAACGGTCTGCTGTAGATCAGTTACCTGGGCTTCCAGGGCAACCGTTCGCACACATCTTCTGCATTTGTATTTGCACTGGGTCGGCTGCTCCAGGTGCGCATACATCTTGCACGAAATGCATTGAGTGAGACTCTCAATCACGGCCCCTCCCATTTGTTTGAAAACTCTAACTTCCTATTACCTTCCGAAGAACAATGCAAAGCAATACAAAACTGTGCAATACGATATTGACTGTGACCTACTGTAGCTGTGAAGAGAGTCAATATTCACAACACAGGAGAAATAGCCAATTCAATCACATACACAATAAAGTAGATAATCAATACTTATCTGAGTGTGTCCTCTCCTGTGTCACCGCTCCACCTCCATGCAGTTGCTCCAGCTCTCTGTACCTCCTTCTCACTTGCTGCCGTGCACCCAGCTTCCGGTACCTACTTCACCCACAGTCCGCAGACCTCTCTCATGCAGGCTGTGGCTGCAGCAGTGCACACTCACACACTCAGCAGCCCTCACACAATTCCTCTCCCCTAGCAGCATACTCTCACTCACTCTCACCTTGCAACATCAGAAGCACTCACACACTTTTTCACCCCCAGCAGTGCACACTCACTCACTCACCCAGCAGCAGCAGCCCTCAAATTTCTCTCTTTCACACACTTTTCACACACTTTCACACACATGTAAATGTGGCCCTCACACACTTACTTGCTCACTCACTCACTCACTCCACAAGCCACGGTAGCATCAACGGCCCGGCACAATCTCACTCACTCCCACACACACAGCAGCGGCAGCACACACACAGCAGCAGCAGCGATACTCCTGCTGCCCACTCCACTGTATGCAGCCCGCAGCCTGCTAAGCCCGGTGCCGCTTCCTGACTCCCAACCTCCTCCAGCACATGCGTGCTTATCTCTTCTGTCACTTCCGCTTCTGGCCCCCGTATCTCATCAGCGTCCACAGTGTTACTATGTTGAAGGTGCCAGGGCATGTGTTCATTGAAGGTGCCAGGGCATGTGTTAAATATCCAATATGATCCAGCTCACATCTGCACAGGTCAAATGTTAATGTTCTTTTTTCATCTAGGTTCGATTCACATTGACTAGCATATAATGCTGTCAAATAACAATTGCATTTCTTGCACAACCAAAACCAAATGTCACAGGCAAAGTAAGATAAAGGGGCAAACGTAGGACAGGAGGAACAATGAACTGTAAGATCAATGAGTAGGCAATCCTACTGAGGTGTAGTAAAATAGTGATAACGGATACAAAGTATGTGAGACTTATGATGGCAATGAAATAGCTGGTCGTGCATATCTTTTGTGTATGTATATATATATATACACACACACACACAAAAGATGTGCACGACCAGCTATTATAAATATTATATATTAAATATATATATATATATATATATATAATTTATATTTTACATTTTCTTATAAAACGCTCTCTCTATCTCTCTCTTTCTCAGCTACTATGTATGTATTTATCTTGCTCAGCCTGATATTGTGATATTGGAGGTAAAGGTTTTGGTACACTTCTAGTTTCCAATAAAGCTGCTACTTACTACCTACAATCTACAGTGTTTGCAACAATGAATTTGTGTTACATTATCCATCCAAATAAATACAATAGTTTTTAACTCTGATTAATTTCATTGTTATATCTTGAGACTTGTTCAGGATAGCTAAGACTTTTGTGTGCAATATAATAGGTTCATATTATTATTATTATTATTATTATTATTATTATTATTATTATTATTATCCTTTATTTATATGGCGCCACAAGGGTTCCGCAGCGCCCAATTACAGAGTACATGAATAATCAAACAGGAAAACAGCAACTTACAGTTGATGACAGTATAGGACAAGTACAGGGTAAATAAACATAGTTACATCAGCAGATGACACTGGAATAAGTATCAGGTGGCAGAAGACTGCTGGAGTTGATGCAGTTGAAGATTATTAAAGTAAGAAAGGATAAGCACATGAGGGAAGAGGGCCCTGCTCGTGAGAGCTTACATTCTAAAGGGGAGGGGTAGACAGACAGGGGTGACACAGATGGGGTACATGGACAGTGTAGAACAGAGGGTTAGGATGAGATTTGGCTGGGTTTGGTGAAGAAGTGGGTCTTGAGAGCCCGTTTGAAGTTTTGTAGAGAGGTGGAGAGTCTGAGGGGGAGAGGTAGGGAATTCCAGAGAAGTGGTGCAGCACGTGAAAAATCTTGGAGGTAGGAGTGGGAGGAGGTGATCCGTAGGCAGGAAAGTCGTCGTGCATTAGCAGAGCGAAGAGGACGTGTGGGAATGTAAAGGGAGATAAGATCAGAGATGTAGATGGGAGAGGAGTGGGTGAGGGCTTTGTAAGCGAGTGTGAGAATCTTGAAATGGATTCTGAAAGGGAAGGGGAGCCAGTGAAGGTCTAGTAAGAGAGGAGAGGTGGACGTAGTGCGTTTGTTGAGAAAAATGAGCCGGGCAGCAGCATTGAGGATAGATTGGAGTGGAGAGAGGTGTTTGTCAGGAATGCCAGTCAGGAGGAGATAACAGTAATCCAGTCTGGAGATGACCAGTGAGTGGATAAGAGTCTTAGTAGCATCCTGGGTCAGAAAGGGTCTGATCCTGTAAATATTTTTAGATGAAAACGGCAGGTTTGTGAGAGGTGCTGAATGTGTGGTTTGAAGGAGAGGGAGGAGTCAAGGATTATTGAAATATACACAGCACAGCAGGAGACATATTTGTCAAGCTTCCACTAAGTCCCAGATACAATGCATTAGTCTGGCAAATTATTTTCCATTTAAACAACACAGCAATTAATATTATTATTTTTATTAGAATAATGTTTTCAAGGTTGCCTGGAGTTAGTGTGAGTATGGGTGGGACTGGTAAAAAAATGTTGGCAGTGGAAATAGGTTTTGTTATACAATGATGTGATGCTTGAAAGGAATTTGATTAGTGCCAAGAGTTTGACAGCTATAGGCAGTGCTTTGTGGCACAAAGTATGAGAGATTGAATGTATTTGTATGGTCAGGACACTTTAAGTACTCCTTATGGCATGTTTATTTGCAGTAGACTCAGTTATTGTATATAAACTTAGAGCTCTTCACTAAATACACTTTACCCTTTGCAAATCAAAGCTTAAAAAATAACAAATTAGGTATTTTTTCTTTTTAAGTGTTTAGCAATTTAGTAGCACCCACATGTTGAGACTTTTAATTTTGTTTTTCACCTAGATTACAAATTCCACATTTATCAAACATAGAAACAACATTTAAATATTTGTTATTACGTTCATCTAATTGCACCCTATTTAAATAATCATGCTCCTTACTCTTTCAAAATTATCTCTGTTATATCTATTAAATATGGGAAAATTGACATCTGTGATTGCAGACTTGATTTATTTATTATAATTATTGCCAGGTTTAAAATTGGATAAAATACAAGATTTTATTAACTGTAATTATTTAAGTGAATCACATTAAAGTTCTGTAAATGCAAAACAGCTCTAAAAATAAGCTCAAGTAGAAGAGACAGATAATCAAAGCATGATGCAGAAACAGTGTTGAGCATACATATTTTATAAATATTACAAAAAGGAAGTTTATGGTGACATGTAAATTTAAGATATTTTTTTAACCACAAAGTGAATCAGTGATTTAGATATTCATATGCATAGGCGTGCGCAGCACATTTTATTAGGGGGTGCACCGTCGGAGGGGTGTGTCTAGCACCACCTATTGGGCGTGTCTAGCACCATCAATTGACGGTCAACGCAATATAAAATATCCACCCTTGTACCAATCCTAATAAAGCAGATACATTGGCCCTCATTCCGAGTTGTTCGCTCGGTATTTTTCATCGCATCGCAGTGAAAATCCGCTTAGTACGCATGCGCAATGTTCGCACTGCGACTGCGCCAAGTAACTTTACTATGAAGAAAGTAATTTTACTCACGGCTTTTTCTTCGCTCTGGCGAACGTAATGTGATTGACAGGAAATGGGTGTTACTGGGCGGAAACACGGCGTTTCAGGGGCGTGTGGCTGAAAACGCTACCGTTTCCGGAAAAAACGCAGGAGTGGCCGGAGAAACGGTGGGAGTGCCTGGGCGAACGCTGGGTGTGTTTGTGACGTCAACCAGGAACGACAAGCACTGAAATGATCGCACAGGCAGAGTAAGTCTGGAGCTACTCTGAAACTGCTAAGTAGTTAGTAATCGCATTATTGCGAATACATCGGTCGCAATTTTAAGAAGCTAAGATTCACTCCCAGTAGGCGGCGGCTTAGCGTGTGTAACTCTGCTAAATTCGCCTTGCGACCGATCAACTCGGAATGAGGGCCATTGTCACATGTTGTGGTGTGCACCAAACAAACACCCCTGATGGCACTCACTGCAATTACACTGCTCCTCCTCAGCCTGGTCTGGCTCCCCCTCTCTTTCCCCTGCAAGCTGCAGCAGCTTACTTACAAGTCACTCACTCACTGACAGTCGCAGACTAGTACTGCTGCTGATGGAAAAATGAGTGACGTGTCAATGTTGCTTCCGACCGCCTGCGAGTGTTGAATTTGTCTTCCTAAAGGGCCCCATACACTAGGACGATTTTACACGATTTCATACAATTCCGATATATCCGTCTGATATATTGAATGAAATTGTGTACAATCGTATGTGTTTTAGATCATATCCAATCTGATGCGCGTCCCCATGGCTGTCGTATAGGATCCCCTAGGTCGTTAGTGCTGCACTAATGATATATCGGAATTGAATGGAATCGGATGAAAAAAGTGTGTTTTTTGTGCATGTGATATATCGCATGCGATGTATCACAGGGAAGTTTGACTGGCTTCTCAGGACACTCCCAGCCCCCGTAGCACTCTATCCAGCCCATCAGATATATCTCATGGTACAATTGTATGCCGTACGATATATTGCATGCAATGTATAGCAGCTTCATCAATAGCATGCGATATACTGTATCTTATGCAAAAATAGCACAAAAGTACCAAATCGTATAGAATCATTCCCGGGAAGGTCCCGGGGGAGTTCAAAGGAAATTACATCCGACTTCAGCCTCAGACATATCGTTGTAGTGTATGGGGCCCTGAGGAACACTGGCTGCATGCTGATCCTCATCAGTGGCTGGCGTTGGCATAGCACAGAAGGAGAGAGGTGGGCATGTGGCAGGTGGGCGTGCGAGTATCATGACGTAATCACATCACAACGTTTTTGTACATGGAGGTGGAGCCAGGAGTTTGAAAGCCGGTGGCAGTGGCACCCTTGATTAACCCAGGCATCTGGCCAGTAATGCAGTCCTGACAGGGTGCAGCGCAGAGGAGACAGTAATCAGCCTGCTCAGCGATCGCTGCATCAGGCATGTGAGATCGGGGTGCCAGACATTAGGGGGGGCCTGTGCGCACCAGGCACCCCCCCTGCGCACACCTATGTTCATATGTCTTTACATGTTTTGTAACCTGAAACATTCTCAGTTATTTTACACAAATAAAGACAAGAACACTTGCGCACTCATGACCTTAAGTGGACGTTGGCGTAAAAGCATATGTTTAATGAAGTAATTATTCACCATGTGGCTATAAATTTTAAAAATCAGTGAACTAAAATGAAATTCATAGATCATAATAAAAACAAAATTGGTTTAAAAAAAGCTTAAGCCAGTGGTTTCCAAACTTTTTTGAATCACAGCGCCCTAGAATATCAGAATTTTTTTCACGGCACCCCTAGGCCAAAAATTTCTTATTGATAAATTTAGAAAGAAATATTACATTAAGTAGATCGTATTTATATGTCATCCTTAGGGTCAGTTGTGTGGTGAGGGACAAGATTTGTTTCTGTTTGGCCACATATTTTATGACTGGCAGCCACCAGCACTGGTTTTGCCTATTATGTTGACCATGAATAATTTGAATTGGTCCTGGACCACCAACCCAGGGCACCCCTGCAAGTGTCCCGAGGCAGCCCAGGGAGCCACAGAACACAGTTTGGGAACCTCTGGCTTAAGGACTTTCACGCAGTCTCAATTATTCTATATATCTTAATTAGTTAGTTACTTAGTTAGTTAGTTAGAATAGTTTAAAAACATCTTTATGTTTTCATGTCTGTAGACCTATATTAACTTAAAAAATCCTTCCATAAAGATCATAAAAATTAGCATTTTATGTGAAAATGCAAGCAATTTTGTTGACATCTACAGAAGTATATTATAGATCAGCTTTTATACTTATGGAAGACCCTGCATAAATTTAGTTAACATTATGCCTTTGTAGACAATGCTATGAAAGCCACATGTCATCTAGAACATTTGAATTCCAGTTTAATCCTTAAAACTGGTCTGAGGGTCATAAATACTTTTTTGACATGGAGAGAGACATCTGCATACCTTTTGTATAAACTTGCTGCAGTTCATTCTAACCAAAAATTACTTTATATTTGATGAATGATTTTATCTGCAAATAGTGGGAGGAGCTATGGGGATTAATTGTGTTCCTGCATAATACCCAGTGGTAAGGTCCCAGTGGTAAGGTCATTTAGCAACATTATAACAGAAAGATGTCTTTAATCATGGTAGGACCAGGGCCAAAACTAGGGTTTTCATCACCCGAGGCAAAGCTGCAATTTTGTGCCCCCCCACATTATCACACTAAATTACCATATATTTAGAAAAAAGTGGATACTATTAGACTATATTGCCCCATGTGTGCCCCAAATGCCCTAAGCATCTGACATATGGCACACAGCAGCGTGTTCCCACATGTCCACTGTGTGTCCCAGATGTGCTTAACTTCTGTCACATGGCCTCCCCAACAGCGTCTTACACTACATGGCCCCTGTTTGTCTCCAAACATTGCACAACGTCACTGCACTGCATAATTACACTACATCACTACACTACATTCCCCTTTTGGCTGCACTACATCATTAAACATCCCCCTATACACCACACTGCACTACATCACTACACTACATACCCCTATACACTGCACTATAGTACAACACTATAACCCCCTATATGCTGCACTACATGTTCCTATACACTACACTACATACCCTATATACTACACTACATAAATACACTATAGCCACCATCCCCTCAATAACATTAGAACATCTTACTGACTCCACACGAGCTTACCTTGCGTAAGGTGTGTCTTTCATTCTTAGCTCCTCTGTGCTACTATGGAGCTCCAGATAGATTTAAATTAGGCCAGCATGGAGTGGGCTCAGTGGATGCAGGGGGCAGGCTGCCTGGTTCACAGCAGCAGCACATGGGTGGCTGGTCCTGGATCAGGGACCAGCCACCATATACAAAAGGTCACTTGCAGAGGAGGCAGGGGGCAGCAGAGATTGCATGCACACACATCGCAGCATGTCTGAGCCTTGCTAGGACCGGTGGTGAATGACAGCCGCTGGTGTGAGAGGCGGACTCAGGAGGCGTGGCTTCACTAGTACTCCAAGGAGAAGTCGACGTCTGTGTCACAGTGCCATCGCGGGTCCGCCTCTCACAGCCACGAGCTCCAAGTTAAGTATACCGCTGTTGCTGCCGGGTCTGCCACCTGTTCTCTTGCTCTCTCTGCACCCCCCAGAATCCTGCACCCAGGTAATGTGCCCCCCTAGACCCACCCTAGTTACGGCCATGGTAGGACCTTTTATTCTTTTGAACAGTTAAGCACCTAACTCCCTTCTTAAATACTATGCTGCCACCTTAAAACATCTGTACTCTTCCACACTGCAAAGGTATACATTCAGATAAAAGTAGAGCATATATTTATCCTTCACTGTGGAAAAATGTTGCTGATGAAACAGGTTGTTGTTGAAAATGGAAATGGAAAGGAGCAAATTAACAACAATGCTTTTAGGAATGTAGGAAAATACCATGTTTTTGTAATAAGATTCTGACATTTGTCAGTGTACAGTAATAGAGATCATGTTCCCCATGCATCTACCTTCTATGTTATTGTAAAACTTTGATATACAGACCCATTATATACCAGCACAAACTAGGTTTAAACTATCCACTGTTGATAGTGATACTCACTATGCTATAGTACATTAGCTACATGTGGACCTCCCCCTATCCCCATTGCTTGTGGAAGTTAAATGCTCTCTCCTGGAACTTTTGCTTTTTTACAGACAAATGATATTTCCAGATATGAAGGAGTAGAACAATTTTATTCTAAGTGGGGACCATATATAAAATACCTAGAACCTACATCTCAATAAGACATAATAAAACTCTTCAAATCAACTACTTGGTTTTTATATTGCCAACTATCTAATGGCACTGTTTCTGGATGTCCAAACTAGACACTACTGATCTCAATGGGTCCTGCTTGTATTTTAGACCAAGGCAGTATTATCTTTAGACTGCACTAGCTAAACAGGCTCCCCATCACACCTACCACTTTTCATATTGCATTTTTCTGCTGCGAGGTACACTGGGCTCCACAAGGATGGACAATGGAGGTGTAGAGTAGTATCTTGATCTGAGGCACCAACAGGCTCAAAGCTTTGACTGTTCCCAGAATGCACAGCGCCGCCTCCTCTATAACCCCGCCTCCCTGCACAGGAGCTCAGTTTTGTAGTTGGTGTTGCAGTAAGCAGGCACTTAACAGAGGGGCTGCTCCAGGCAGCCCTAAGAAGAGCTTTTTATGAAGAAAAAGTGAAGACTTCAAGGGCAGCAGCGGTGGTAAATGTCAGAAGACATTCACTGCTGCAGCTCCAGCTCTCCCCAGCGGCGCTGTACACTCCCGAGCCCTGGTTGCCGGGTAACTACAGCAGGAGGCTCCGGTTTTCTTCACGTTAGGCACACACGATGGGGGCTCTCCGGGATCGCGTGGCCGTGCTTCGGGAGGTGGTAAGTGGGTCCCGTTTGTGGGACCCGGTCTTTATCACGATCCGGCGTGGTCAGTGGGAGGCGGGCCGCGTGCGCTGGTGGTGGACACTGTGGCAGTACAGGCGATCCCACTAGATCACCAGGGCATGGGTGCAGGTCAGGTTTTCTCTCTAAACCAGTTTACTAAGAGCCCACAGTACCCGGTGGTTTTGCCAGCAGGGGGATAAGGCTTAGACCTGAAGACCCTCCCCCAGCCCCTGGGCGCCATTACCCGCAAATGTTCCCGCCCTGGAGCTGCATATCTGTCTCTCTCTCACTCCCTGTCAGTGTCTGGGTGCCATTATCCCTCAGCTTCACTGTTCCTGGGACTGCTTGGGCAAATCCTCCTGTGTAAAGCCGCCTGGTTGTCAGTGCTGTGACTTTACATGACACTTAAGTATTCTACCTGCCTTTTTAGACAGTGCAAGTTAAGAAAGAGTGCATTTAGTCAGGGTTTTCTAGTACAATTACCCTGTGATATACATCCAGTTCTTACTGTGTAGTGTTATATCTATTGATTATACAGCTTTATATATAAGCTAGTCCAGTGCAGTATTATTGTTAGTAATAACCTCTGCATATGTTAGGATCTCCTGCTCTGTGCTGCCACGTCGCCATGGCAACCGGGAGGCAAGTGTTAGCGAAGTAACCTGAGCGCAGCTGATACTCCGGTCCGGGTTTTTACTGTGTAGTGGTTACAGGCTCTGTGCACGGCAGGGAATCCGGCGCTGGTTTTGTGCTCACAGTCTGTGACGTCTGAGTGGGGCGTGGACAGCACCTGCTATATAAACCATCCTCTCAGGCTAGGCAAATGCTGCTGAATCTTTGTTTGTTAGTCAGTTCCAGAGAGTTAGCTAGTACTGTGTGACTTTGTATTTACTTGTTGCTTACTGCGAATAGGCCTTGGGATTCGGTACTTCATTCTGCCAATCCGGACCTAGCAGTAAGACTGGAGTCAGTTGTTTGACCTGCTGGGGTTCTTTTGCTATTCTGTGAACCCAGCAGGTTTGCGGCTGTACTCTCAGACCTGCTTGCTTAATCCTCCCTCACTGTGCAGAGCGTCCAGGTGTCATTTTAGTGGCAGTAAGCTGAACCTGTGCCCTGCAAGTGGGGGTTAGGATTGTGGATACTCTCCTTGTGTCTATATTTCTATCTCTGACCAAGGAGTTTATTCCCACACCCGTTGGTAACCCTTTGGGGTTTTTTCTGTTGCTCTTAGCAACATCATTTCAGGTGCTCCACATGTTAAATCACTACACATCGCTTCATTGTCCGCTCTATTCCATCTGAGCATTCCTGACACTAGGGAGACACCCAATTCCTGAGCCTTTGGGCTTCTCCGTTCACTTTGTGTTTATTAGTTATTCCATCACCTCCTGTGTATGTTATGTTATACTGTCTGTGAGTTCATTTGCTTCGATTCCCTCTCTGTTTATACACCGGTATACTCCTGTTAGCACTGGTGTGTGTAACATATTCAGCAGCCCTACTCCTGTTGAAATTTTGTGGGAATATGGAGCATACCCCTCAAAATACTTTGCAACAGGTGGTCGATCAGGTGCAGGTCCTGACTCGACAATTTAATGAGATGTCCATTAAAATTAACACCCCGCAGGCCGCTAGCGGAGCTCCCGCAGCAGCAGCGGCAAGTTCAGGGGTTAAGGAGCCGAAAGTAAATCTCCCGGATCGTTTTTCTGGAGATCGCTCGCAGTTCTTTTGTTTCAAGGAGAGCTGTAAACTATATTTCAGGCTTAGGCCCCAGTCTTCTGGGTCGGAGATTCAGCGGGTGGGCATGGTGATTTCCTTGCTACAAGGAGACCCACAGGTCTGGGCATATGGGTTACAGCCTGACTGTCCGTCGCTTAAAAGTGTTGATGCTTTTTTTACGGCACTGGGCATTTTGTATGATGACCCTGACAAGATGGCTTCAGCCGAGGCTCAGATTACGGTTCTTAAGCAAGGGCGACGGCCAGCTGAGGTTTATAGTACGGAGTTTCGGAGGTTGGCTCATGATACCCAGTGGAATGACCCAGCCCTGAGAAACCAGTACCGAAGGGGCCTTTCTGACCAGATAAAGGACCAACTGGTACAATATCCCTCGCCTGATAGCTTAGATCAGCTTATGCAGTTATCCATCCGGGTGGATAGACAGCTGAGAGAGCATAGGCTTGAAAGGGAGACCGCAGTTTCCTTTTTTCCCAAGGGAACCTCGGACTCTGAGGAATATTCCGAGGAGCCTATGCAGATTGGGGCTACCCGCCTCTCCTCGCGTGAGAAGACGCGGAGGAGACAGCAGGGTTTGTGTTTGTACTGTGGGAATAAAGGTCATGTTGTAGTATCATGCCCAGAAAAACCGGAAAACTTCAGGGCCTGAGGGTGATGGGAAATATCCTGTCAGGCCAGAAGTCAGAATTTCCCAAAAAGACTTTTCTCATTCCGGTGACTTTGGAGATCCTCGGTCAAACTGTCAAGACTGAGGCCTTTGTTGACAGTGGGGCCGATGGGGTTTTCATGGACCGTCAATTCGCCCTGGACCGTCAATTCGCCCTGTTCCCTCAGTACCTTTGGCATCAGAGATTGAGATCTGTGGGTTAAACGGGGAACCATTGTCCCAGGGTAAAATTACCTCCTGCACCAGCCAAATTCCTTTGTTTATTGGAGCCACACACTCTGAAAAATTGTCTTTTTATGTGACTGTCTGTTCTTTTGCCCCATTGGTTTTGGGGTTACCCTGGTTAAGGGCCCATAACCCTCAATTTGACTGGGTCTCTGGGGAGATTCTTAGTTGGGGTAGTGATTGTTTCAGGAGTTGCTTGAGCCTTCCAGTAAGGCTCTCGCAGCTAAGTTTGCCAGGATTGCCAGGATGTTATGCAGATGTTGCGGATGTGTTCTCCAAAAAAGTTGCGGAGGTACTACCTCCCCATCGCCCCTATGACTGTGCCATTGATTTGTTGCCGGATGCTAAACTTCCCAAGAGCAGGTTGTACTCCCTGTCACGTCCTGAGACTCGGGCTATGGCAGAGTACATTCAGGAGAACTTGGCTAAGGGATTTATCAGACCCTCACAGTCCCCAGTTGGGTCGGGGTTCTTTTTCGTGGGTAAAAAGGATGGTTCGTTGCGACCCTGCATCAACTTCAGGGAATTGAACCGTATCACGATTAAAAACTCGTACCCACTGCCTCTCATTTCAGTTTTGTTTGACCAGCTTCGTACTGCCACCATTTTTTCTAAGATTGACCTACGCGGTGCTTACAATCTAATCCGAATAAGAGAGGGGGATGAATGGAAGACTGCCTTTAATACCCACTCAGGGCATTATGAATATTTGGTGATGCCTTTTGGGCTCTCTAATGCCCCGGCAGTCTTCCAGGAATTCATGAACGATGTGCTAAGGGAATATTTGGATAGATTCTTAGTTGTTTATCTAGATGACATCCTAATCTTCTCTCATTCCCTGGAGGAACATCGGAAGCATGTACGCTTAGTCCTCCAGAAACTCAGAGACCACCAGCTTGGGGCGAAGCTGGAGAAGTGCGAGTTTGAAGTCCAGCAAATCGCATTTCTAGGGTATATTATCTCCTCAGAAGGTTTCCAAATGGAGGGTTCTAAGGTACAGGCAGTCCTGGATTGGGTGCAGCCCACTAGTTTGAAGACGCTTCAGCGTTTTCTGGGCTTTGCGAATTTTTATAGACGGTTTATCGCTGGATTTTCGTCTATAGTGGCCCCCTTGGTGGCACTCACTAAGAAAGGGGCGGATGTTGCTCACTGGTCTTGTGAGGCCAAAGCGGCCTTTGCCCGTCTCAAAAGGGCATTTGTCTCGGCCAAGGTGCTGCGACACCCAGATCCAGAGCGTCCTTTTGTGGTAGAAGTGGATGCCTCTGAGATAGGTATTGGGGCAGTGCTCTCTCAGATGGGGGTGTCTGATAATCGCCTTCATCCCTGTGCTTACTTTTCCCGTAAATTTTCGTCTGCCGAGATGAATTATGATGTGGGTAACCGGGAATTGTTGGCTATAAAGGATGCACTCGGGGAGTGGAGACACTGGCTTGAGGGGGCTAAGTTTGTGGTCTCAATTCTCACCGACCATAAGAATCTGGCATATTTAGAGTCAGCGAAGCGGCTCAATGCCAGGCAGGCACGATGGGCTTTGTTTTTTGCTCGCTTTAATTTTTTGATAACATATCGCCCTGGGTCAAAAAACATCAAGGCTGATGCGCTCTCGCAGAGTTTTGCTCCAGTTCAAGAGACCACCAAGGAGCCATTGCCCATTGTGTCCCCATCATGTATTAAAGTGGGCATTACCCAGGACCTCTTGTCATTAGTCCTTAGAGCACAGGAGCAGGCTCCTCCAGACCTTCCGGTAGGTCTCTTGTTTGTGCCTCCTAGGTTAAGACAGCGAGTGTTCCTGGAATTCCATGCCAAGAGGTCGGCAGGGCATCCGGGTATTGCCAGAACTCTGGAGTTGCTGTCTAGGGCGGTGTGGTGGCCCTCGGTGGCTAGGGATGTGGATCAGTGGGTTCGGGCATGTGACGTTTGTGCCCGAAAAAAAACTCCTAGAGGGGTTCCTGTCGGCCCATTACATCCACTCTCTATTCCGTCTAAGCCATGGACCCACATTTCCATGGATTTTGTGGTGGACTTGCCCAAATCCTCGGGGATGACAGCCATTTGGGTTGTCGTTGACAGGTTTTCGAAGATGGCGCATTTTGTTCCACTGGTTGGGTTGCCATCGGCCAGACGCCTGTCTGAGTTATTTATGCAGCATGTTGTGCGCCTCCACGGGTTGCCACTTGATGTGGTCTCTGACCGTGGATCCCAGTTTGTGGCCAAATTCTGGAGGGCATTTTGTTCTGATCTCCAGATTTCTGTGAGCTTGTCGTCAGGCTACCATCCACAGTCTAATGGGCAGACTGAGAGGGTGAACCAGTCCTTGGAGCAGTTCCTCAAGTGTTATGTCTCCAAGTGTCATACTGACTGGGTTGCTCATCTGTCCATGGCGGAGTTTGCCTATAACAACGCGGCTCACTCTGCTACAGGGATCTCTCCCTTCCTTTGTGTGTATGGGCATCATCCTAAGGCCAATTCTTTTGACCCCCTGGATTCCACGCCTGGTGGTTCCTCTGTTGTTTCGGTCCTTAGGGGTACTTGGAGGTAAGGGAAGAAAGCCCTTGTGTCTGTGTCATTAGTGACCAAAAGGGTTTTTGATAAGCGGAGAAGACCCTGCAGCTTCAAATTAGGAGACTTCGTCTGGTTGTCCACCAAGAATTTGAAGTTGAGACAGCCATCTCATAAGTTAGGCCCCCGGTTCATCGGCCCTTATAAGATCACCAGGGTTATCAATCCGGTGGCATTTCAGTTAGACCTGCCCCGTTCATTGGGTATCAATAAAACATTTCATTGTTCCCTTTTAAAACTGGCGGTTAGTAATCCTTCTTCCAGTGGAAGACCTTCTCCTCTTCTGATACGGGGTCAGAGGGAGTTTGTGGTTGAAAGGGTTCTTGACTCCAAGATGGTTCGGGGTCGGCTGTCATTTTTGGTGCACTGGAAGGGGTATGGCCCGGAGGAGCGGTCGTGGGTGCGCAGTTGTGATCTTCATGCCCCCAGACTGATACGCTCTTTCTTCTCGCAGTTCCCCGATAAACCCGGTGGTAGGGGTTCTTAGACCCCTCGTCAGAGGGGGGGTACTGTTAGGATCTCCTGCTCTGTGCTGCCACGTCGCCATGGCAACCGGGAGGCAAGTGTTAGCGAAGTAACCTGAGCGCAGCTGATACTCCGTTCCGGGTTTTTACTGTGTAGTGGTTACAGGCTCTGTGCACGGCAGGGAATCCGGCGCTGGTTTTGTGCTCACAGTCTGTGAGGTCTGAGTGGGGCGTGGACAGCACCTGCTATATAAACCATCCGCTCAGGCTAGGCAAATGCTGCTGAATCTTTGTTTGTTAGTCAGTTCCAGAGAGTTAGCTAGTACTGTGTGACTTTGTATTTACTTGTTGCTTACTGCGAATAGGCCTTGGGATTCGGTACTTCATTCTGCCAATCCGGACCTAGCAGTAAGACTGGAGTCAGTTGTTTGACCTGCTGGGGTTCTTTTGCTATTCTGTGAACCAAGCAGGTTTGCGGCTGTACTCTCAGACCTGCTTGCTTAATCCTCCCTCACTGTGCAGGGCGTCCAGGTGTCAGTTTAGTGGCAGTAAGCTGAACCTGTGCCCTGCAAGTGGGGGTTAGGATTGTGGATACTCTCCTTGTGTCTATATTTCTATCTCTGACCAAGGAGTTTATTCCCACACCTGTTGGTAACCCTTTGGGGGTTTTTCTGTTGCTCTTAGCAACATAATTTCAGGTGCTCCACATGTTAAATCACTACACATCGCTTCATTGTCCGCTCTATTCCATCTGAGCATTCCTGACACTAGGGAGACACCCAATTCCTGAGCCTTTGGGCTTCTCCGTTCACTTTGTGTTTATTAGTTATTCCATCACCTCCTGTGTATGTTATGTTATACTGTCTGTGAGTTCGTTTGCTTCGCTTCCCTCTCTGTTCATACACCGGTATACTCCTGTTAGCACTGGTGTGCGTAACAGCATAGTACAAACTGTGACTATCTGTGTGTGCATTAGATAGCTGAGTGGTGTCCATTTTGTGTCTTTCACTCAACCTGAGGGGGCTTGGTGCATCAGGTTTTATATTGATATAGGATTTTAACAAATATATACTTTATTACGTATTTTTCTCTGTGATTTAGTCACCATATCTCTCCCTTGTCTCTGCTAGTGCTGGCTACACTGCGCAGGGGTTTGGATAAGAGGTATTGTGCTGCTGCAAATTGTACTTTTTACCTGATACTGTAAGTTATATCATGTCTGCTTCTGAGGGTAACGGTTCTGGGGCTGAACACACTGCCGGTGTTGATGAAGCCACAGATCCCTATGAAGGTAATATAGCAGCTGTGGGCTCTGGTTCTGGGGGCTCCTTGCCCCCCAGTGGGACTGTGGCAACTAAGGCACATAATGACCCACCGTGGGCCACTTTTTCCACGCTTCTGCATATGCTAGTTCATAAACTAACACCCTCTATGGGACCCCCAATGCCGGTGCAACTGTATGTGGTCCCTGCAGCTAACCCGCCGTGGGCGTACGATTTATCTGCTAAATTGAAGAAGTTGAACCAGTCCCTGACTACTAAAGAGTCTGACCATCGCTCGCCTAAGTCCAAGGGGTCCTCTAAGCGAGCGCTTGTCTCCTCACAATCCACTGCTGTCACTGACACCTCGTCTGATGAAGACGGCACTTACACTGACCCCACAGATTCTGACTCAGATACGGCTGATGGGGAGGGTAGTTCACATGTGGATGTTCCTGACCTTTTGAAGGCTATTAAGTTAATTCTACAGATTATGGATGATCCCGAGCCATCCGTCCCTCCTAAGAAACCTGATAGGTTCAAGCGTCAGAAGGTGGTTAAACACGTTTTACCTCACTCTGATCACCTAGTGGATATACGTCAGGAACCCTGGGAAAACCCAGTTACGAAGTTTGTGCCTCAAAAGTAGTTGCTGGCTCGCTATCCCCTCGCGCCAGAGCTGTCTAAGAATTGGGTAACGCCTCCTCCAGTGGACTCACATGTGGCTAGGATGGTGGTTTCCTCAGCTCTACCTGTCACTACTTTCACATCTCTAAAGAGCCTACGGATAAACGTGTGGAGGGTTGTCTTAAAGCGATTTACACCCTCACGGGTGCTGCACAAAGGCCCACTATTGCAGCTACATGGGCTGCAGAGGCTATTGAAGCATGGGCCTTGGAGTTAGAAGCTGAAATCTCCTCTGACCATGCCAGACAATGCTTGTTATATATTGTCACAGCTTCTCACTATATTAAAGAGGCGGCTTCTGATGCCGGTATCCTAGCAGCCAAGGCCTCTACTACGTCAGTCCTGGCACGTCAGATATTGTGGCTGAGATCCTGGTCGGTGGATCTGGACTCTAGAAAAACCCTGGAGGTACTCCCTTTCAAGGGAGATATTCTGTTTGGGGAGGACTTAAATAAGATGGTGGCTGACTTGGCTACTGCCAAAACTGCCTGTCTGCCAAGTACCGCTCCTTCTGTGTCGAAGGCTAAAGTTACGTCCTTTTGCCCCTTTCGTCCTTCAGGTAAAGCAAAAGGTCAGACGTACAACAAGCAGGCCTGCACTTCCAAACCTGGTAAGCCGAAGCCAAAAAGAGCCTGGGCGGCCCGTCAGCCAGCTTCCAAGGCCGATAAGCCTGCCGCATGACGGGGTGGGCCTCCCCCTGGGGGATCCCAGGGTGGGGGGCCGGCTTCTAGGGTATACCCAGGAATGGTTTTCAGATGCCTGGGTACGGGAAGTCGTCACTCGAGGTTACGCCATAGCCTTCAAAAACCGACCCCCTCATCGATTTTGCCAGACAGATGTCCCGTCGGACAAGACAAAGGCAGACACTCTGCATTCGGTGGTACAGACCCTCCTGGATACAGGAGTCGTAGTACAGGTGCCTGTTGTGCAGAGGGGTCGGGGGTACTATTCTCCGCTGTTTCTAGTCCCGAAACCGAATGGGTCCTCCCGGCCCATTCTCAACCTCAAGGCATTGAACAGGTTTGTGAAGGTTTCCAAGTTCCGTATGGAAACCCTTCACTCTATAGTTCTAGCCTTGGAACCTGGGGACTACATGGTCTCCCTGGACATACAGGATGCTTACCTGCATATTCCTATAGCAGCGTCACATCAGCAATACCTGAGGTTTGCTATTGGCAGCCTCCATTACCAGTTTCGGGCTTTAACTTTTGGTTTAACAACAGCTCCATGAGTCTTCACCAAAGTAATGGCGGTGTTGGCGGTGGTACTCCGCCGTCAAGGGGTCAGGATACTGCCGTATCTGGATGACTTGTTAATCCTGGCAA
Organism: Pseudophryne corroboree; assembly: GCF_028390025.1. Lineage (NCBI taxonomy): Eukaryota > Metazoa > Chordata > Amphibia > Anura > Myobatrachidae > Pseudophryne > Pseudophryne corroboree. Next base: position 310,151,764 of record NC_086445.1, read on the forward strand.
ATTCCCCAGAACTTCTCCTACGTCATCTGGATATGACGGTCCGGTTTCTACAAGCCCACGGGTGGCTCATCAACTGGAAGAAATTCTCCCTGATCCCTGCTCAGAGCATGGTGCATCTGGGAGCGCTATTGGCACTCACAACCAGAGGTTGTTCTTGTGTCAGGAGAAGGTCCTGAAGCTTCATGACAGGATTCGTTGCTTCCTTTCTCTTCCGCAAGTGTCGATACATTCGGCTATGCAGGTGCTGGGCCTCATGGTGTCAGCATTCGACATATGCTCAATTTCATTCTCGCCCCCTCCAGAGGCTGATTTTAGCCAAGTGGGATGGCCTGCCTCACCGGATCAGGTCTCAAATGATCTCATTGACTCCGGAGGGCCGTCTGTCACTGCTTTGGTGGCTCCAGGACCAACAACTGTGCAGGGGCCGTCCCTTCTGGATATCCAACTGGGTCCTGTTGATAACAGATGCCAGTCTAAGAGGTTGGGGTGCGGTGCTGGAGCAACACTCCCTTCAGGGGCAGTGGACCAAGGAGGAATCTCTCCTCTCGATCAATATTCTGGAATTGCGGGCGGTCTTCAATGCATTGAACCTGGCTCAGCATTTAGTTCAGAACCGTCCTGTTCAAGTACAGTCGGACAACGCCACCACAGTGGCTTACATAAATCATCAAGGTGGCACTCGAAGACATTTGGCAATGAAGGAAGTCTCACGGATTCTACATTGGGCGGAACGCCATCTACCAGCCATATCGGCAATATTCATTCCGGGAGTCCTGAATTAGGAAGCGGACTTTCTCAGTCGTCAGGACGTGCATGCCGGCGAGTGGGGCCTCCATCCAGAAGTGTTTCAACTCCTAGTTGAAAAGTGGGGTCTTCCAGATGTAGATCTGATGGCGTCTCGTCACAATCACAAGGTTCTGGTCTTCTGAGCAAGGACAAGGGATCCTCCAGCAGCATTCGTGGATGTGCTGGCGGTGCCGTGGAGGTTTCGGCTGCAGTACGTGTTCCCTCCGGTGTCACTCCTGCCCAGGGTAATTCGGAAGTTCAAGCAAGAAAGAGGAAATCTGCTTCTCATAACTCCAGCATGGCCCAGATAGCACTGGTACTCAGACCTGCAGGGCCTATCGTCAGAGCGTCCAATTCTACTTCCACAATGCCCAGACCTCCTCATTCAGGGCCCCTGTGTCTACCAGGACCTAGCCCGGCTGGTTTTGACGGTGTGGCTCTTGAAGCTTCCGTCTTGAGGGCTAAGGGTTTTTCTGAAGAGGTCATTAAAACTATGTTGCGGGCCTGGAAACCGGCTTCTGCCCGGATTTACCATAGGGTCTGGCATTCCTACTTTATTTGGTGCGCATCTAACAATTATGACGCTTCCAAGTTTAGTACAGCCAAACTTTTGGCTTTTCTGCAACAGGGCCTGATTTAGGTCTGCGTCTGGCCTCCCTCAAGGTTCATATTTCTGCCTTGTCGGTGTGGTTTCAGAGAAAAATTGCGACTTTACCTGATGTTCATACTTTCACTCAGGGTGTGTTGCGTATCCAACCTCCCTATGTCCCTCCTATGGCTCCTTGGGACTTGTCGGTGGTTTTGGAGGCATTGCAGGAGCCTCCGTTTGAACCCCTTGGTTCGGCTGATCTTAAGTGGCTTTCCCTTAAGGTGGTGTTCTTTCTGGCTATTGCCTCTGCTAGAAGAGTGCCAGATTTGGGGGCCCTTTCCTGTAGTTCCCCATATCTGATTTTTCACCGTGACCGGATGGTACTTCGGACTCGTCCTGGTTATTTACCGAAGGTGGTGTCCTCGTTCCACCTTAATCAGGAGATTGTGGTTCCGGCCTTTGTCTTTCCTGATTTGTCTACCAAAGAGCGGTCTTTGGATGTGGTACGGGCTCTCCGTATCTATGTGAAGAGAACTGCTTCTATTCGAAAATCTGATTCTCTCTTTGTTTTGTTTGGATTTCACAAACGTGGCTGGCCTGCTCACAAGCAGACCCTGGCCAGGTGGATTAGAATGGTGACTGCACATGCTTATGTGAAGGCTCGTCTGTCAGCTCCTGCTCACATTACGGCCCATTCTACTCGGTCTGTTGGACCTTCTTGGGTGGCCCAACGTGGTGCGACCCTTGACCAATTGTGCAAGGCGGCTACGTGGTCCTCCGGGAACACGTTCATAAGGTTCTATGCCTTCGATACTGCCGCTTCCCAGGATGCTTCCTTTGGATGCCGGGTTCTTGAGCCCGCTACAGTGCATCCCCTCCCATAAGGAACTGCTTTAGGACATCCCCATTGTCCATCCTTGTGGAGCCCAGTGTACCCCGCAGCAGAAAACGAGTTTTATGGTAAGAACTTACCGTTGTTAAAACTCTTTCTGCAAGGTACAGTGGGCTCCACAAGGCGCCCACCCTGACGCACTTAGCTTCTTCGGGTTGGTATGGCATTAGCCGCTGACACTTCTCTTGTCGTGAGAGTGTGGTGTATGTGGCTACTAACCGTTGTCGTCTCTTTTCCTGCTACTGCATTGGGCTGGTTAACTAAAAACTGAGCTCCTGTGCAGGGAGGCGGGGTTATAGAGGAGGCGGCGCTGTGCATTCTGGGAACAGTCAAAGTTTGAGCCTGTTGGTGCCTTGGATCAAGATCCTACTCTACACCCCCATTGTCCATCCTTGTGGAGCCCAGTGTACATCGCAGAAAGAGTTTTAACAACGGTAAGTTCTTACCATAAAACTCGTTATTTTTTGCTTGTTGATTGATCTTAGCTCTTCATGGGACATTCCTGTTGCATTGTCAATATCTTTTGGTTGTTCTTACTTATTTTTATATATGACTATGTAACACACCTGTGAATTAACTTATGACTTTGATATAGGCTCTAGGTCTATATTATCGATCTATATTATTGTAATTCTGTCAATCTATTTAATTCTTAACCAATTTTTAAAGTTATTGCTAAATGATCTCTGATTTTTATGGAGCTTTTTTGTCCATGTGCTATTCTTTTATTTTTGTTATATTACTGAAAACTGTTAAAAAAAGATTACAAAAGAACAGTATGGAGATACAATATTATCTTAACAAGCCAAGAGAGTAATATCCCAAAATATAGAATTATTAACTGATCAAATTGGTAGGTGAATTTTTAAATAAAAAAACGAAATAATCATCACCTTCTACTGTTTGCCCGATATTGGCCATGGGTAGGAAACCTGTGGCACTCCAGCTGCTGTGGAACTAGATAGATAGATAGATAGATAGATAGATAGATAGATAGATAGATAGATAGATAGATAGATAGATAGATAGATAGATAGGAAAAACTTTGAGCAAACTTGGCGCCCATAACTGTCACCAGTGTACAGTATGAAGAAAGGATTTTATACCAAAAATTTATTTTTTTTGCAGTTAATGTATAAACAAAATGCTTGGAACAGAACATTAGGGTATTTATTAATGAGACCAAAATATTTGATTGTCTTAGACCATGGGGTCTATGTACTACACCTTGGAGAGAGATAAAGTGGACATAGATAATGTACCAGCCAATCAGTTCCTAACTGCTATGTTACAGGCTGGGTATGAAAAATGACAGTTACAGTAGGAGTTGGTTGGTTGGTACTTTATTTCTATCCACTTTATCTCTTTCCAAGTCTTAGTACAATACATAAACCCCTATGTACCTGTTCAGTCAGTAAAAACCAGCTTCCCATTCACTAGTTATCTGGCAGCTGAAAAACAGATACTGTATGGATGGCAGCAACTGTTTGCTCAGAAGATGCTGTGTTTTAAAATCCACTTGCTTCCTTTTATGCTGTTTGGGGCTTCATATACAGACTTTCAATGGTTACCTCTGTCCCTCTATACTTGTACTTTGATAATAGTGATCCTGATGAGTGAAAATGTTAAGACAATGTAACACTGAAGATTTTTCAATGGATACTTTTTTTCATTTAGATTTAGTTATAATTGCTATTTATTTACAGTTTGATTGTTATTTATTTTTCTACATCTTTATGACCTCAATGTTTTATCTGTTTATGGCATCTTCTATATTTTATGTTATGGTTGTTGAAACAGAAACAGGTACAATATATACAACTTATGCAAGCTCACTCCCAGCTAGGTATAGTACAGTAAGTACTTGGGTATGTTCAGCCTGTAGAAAAGAGTCTCTATTAATATATGTAGCTGCTGACATGAATTCAGATTGCCTTGTGCTGGTATTCTGAAGCCTTAAATGTCTTAATGTGCAGAGCCATAACTAGATGTGTGCTTGCTGTCAAAAGCATCTAAATATTACAGTGTACCCATATGTAAGGGGACAGGCAGGGAGTAGAAAGGCAGAAATGGGAAAAACGGAAATAGAAGCTAGAGGTGGTCACCAAACTGAATCCCGACACTGATAAGACTGCCAGTATCCCGAATAGGATCACAATGCCGGTGCTGACATCCGCACATCCAGGAACCCAATTGAAGACTGCCAGGACATTGGAGAGGTAAGCCATGTGGGGGAGTTTGGGTTTAGGCTGTGGTGGGAGGGTAGGCTGTGGGAAGGGGGTGTAGGTTTAGGCTGCAGGGAGAGGGGGTTAGGTTTAGACACCACTGGGGAGAGATAGGGTTAGGCTGCAGTAAGGGAGAGTTAAGGGGTAAGGGGATGAGGGGTAGCTTCCTTCCTGACGCCGATCAGGATTCTAAACAGCAGGATGCCACAGTAGGTATTCTGACCACCGGCATCCCATCCGCTGGCATTTCAGCCCCAACCCCAAGTAACAGCAAGTGCACCAAATATCCATATAAACTGTATATGTTCTTACCAGAGTCATAGCACTATTCAGACACTGGAGACAACAGGAGAGCTTGGTGAAAACAGTACATTCAGGGCAAATGAAAGCATATCTAGAAAGTTCAACATCCTGTAAAAAAATTGTTTGTAATAATTCAAATTACACACGTATGCACACATATGCTGTTGGATCAGTAGCCAAATGCAGTGTAGCTAAAGGCTACCTGCGATGTTACAAGATTAGAGCAGTTAAGAGTCTTCAGGGGGAAGGAACAATAGCCATGGATCCATTGTGTAAAACTAGCCAATTAGTCAGATAAGCCCTTTTTAAAGTATCTCTGGCCTTCAAGATACTATACAGCATATGTATAAATATATATATATATATATATATATATATATATAGAGAGAGAGAGAGAGAGAGAGAGAGAGAGAGAGAGAGAGAAACAGAGACAGAGAGTAAGAGCAAGTAGGTATAGCAGCACTCCAAGCATATATTGGACACTTAGGCAGCGCAATGTGGCAACGTTTCAATGCCTTTAATCCATTACGGCATTTTCATCAGACCGGTCTGATGAAAATGCCATGATGGATTGAAGGCATTTAAATGATGCCACATTACACCACTAAGTCTCCAATATATGCCTGGAGTGCCGCTATACCTATTTGCTATACCTATGTTACATTATGTGGGCAATGCACATATATTGGCAAGCTGCTCAATCAGATTGTGATGTCACTCAGGTGCTAAAAGGGAGGGGTAATTCTGTGTAAAAAAAAACATTTTGTTTTCCCTAATGCACACTGAGTGAAAAAGAATACTACAAAATATTCAGATAATACAGAGATCTTAGTTGCGTATATCTGCAGATATAGGGTTAAGCCCCCAGGCCGATCGGCAAGGCATCTCCGTCACTGGGGGACATCACAATCTGATTGAGCAGGTCTCCCCGCTAAAGCCTCTTCATTCAGCCGCCCATGGAGTTACAACTGCTGCACCTCCACCCACCCCATGCCGGGGCTCATCACCACAAACACAGCGCAATAAGTTCTTCACATCGCTGCCTTTTCATCCCATAGACATATCATTGGAGTGGTGAGTGATTGAGTGGTGGAATTATAGCGTGAGTACTCCTCCTTGCATTTCCAAATTCTGCAAACTGTGGACTGTGATCTTCTTTTCAGTGGTGTGCTCACTAATTGAGACCCTATGTTAATTAGGTAATATCCACTTTGTAAGAATATAGTTTTTACTACTGTTACTAATAATGATATGTGCTACTTTTTAAATGTTGTCATTAAATGCTTTTTAATATCATAAATTAGCACTCCCTTGATAGATTTTATATATAAATATTTGTACTTTTTGATTGTACAAATATTTATTTTCCGCAAGAATACACAAATAAATTGTTTAAAAATCATACAATGTGATTTCCTAGTTTTTTTTCAGATTCTGTCTCTCACAGTTGAAGTGTACCTATGATGGAAATTACAGACTTCTCTCATCTTTTTAAGTGGGTCAACTTGCACAATCGGTGGCTGCCCCACTGTGTGTGTGTGTATATATATATATATATATATATATATATATATATTTATATATTAGAGATGAGTGGGTACGGTTCTACCCACCCGAATGTCTTGTTCCGAGTCCGGATCTAGGTCCGGCTCGGGGTTTCCCGCCAGTCTCGGATCCCAAAATGAGGCAAAACTTTATCATTCCTCTGTCGGATTCGTAAGGGTTTTGGATTCTATAAAGATCCCCAGATCAGTGCCATCTTCACTCCGGCTGTGGAGAGTGTATTAGACGAGCAGTACTGTGTTGTCTGGCATGGGTCGGGTGCTCTGTCTGCTGTATCAGTCCACGGGTGCTCTGTTTGCTGTATCAGTCCAGGGGTTATATATTGTTGATTTTTTTTTTTGTGCTACCCCAGTGTACTATACAATTTTTGTTTTGTTTTCATAAGTACTGTGACACTGCAAGTCAGACTGCAGTATATTATTATTTTGTACTCATCCACGTATTGTGTGACACTGTTGGTGAATGTAAACTGCAGTGTTCGACTACTATTTCTGATGCACACACGTATTGTGTGATGCTGTGGGTGAAGGTGGTACCACAGTTATATATTTTATTTACTACTCATACACATAATATGCGACACTGTTGGTGAAATTAAACTGTAGCACTCATACACGTATTGTGTGATGCTGTGGGTGAAGATGGTACCACAGTAATGTATTTTATTTCCTACTCATACACGTAATGTGCGACACTGTTGGTGAAATTAAAACATAGCACACATGGATGTATTGTGTGGATGCTGTGGGTGAAGATGGCACCACAGTAATATATTTAATTTCCTACTCATACACATATTGTGCAAAACTGTTGGTGAAGTTAAACCATAGTGTTAGATTATTATCTCTCACTCATACATGTATTGTGTGATGCTGTGGATGAAGGTGGTACCACAGTAATATATTTTATTTCCTACTCATACACGTATTGTGCGACACTGTTGGTGAAATTAAACCGTAGTGTTACATTATTATCTCTGACTCATACACGTATTGTTACACTGCAGGTGGTAAATTTTTTGTACAAATTGTGGTGTGTGCTGTACCCCACTTGTTTGTTAAAAGATATGGAGGACAAACAATTGAGAGGAAAGGCATTGATGGCTGAATTCAGGGCATGTAAAATCAAAGAAAAAGTAAGTCAGTTTAGTAGTAGTCAGATTAGTGCAATAATATAACCAATAAGAATTGTTGTCAATGCATTAAAGACCATCACCAATGCCCCAATGATTAATTATTATTTTTTTAAATCAAACAAATTAAAGTAAATTGCTAATCAATCCTTCATTCCCCTACATACATACTCTAGCTCCCTTGGACCCCTTATCTAGTTATTGATAAATATCTGTGTCAGACCATTTTTGCTGATTTTGGTTTCATATTTTTTTAAACATTTTTTCACAAAAACAGCTAGAATCACATGATTTTGTCTTTTTTGTTCCTAGAGTATTAATAACCTCAATAACATTAATTTACAGGCATTTTCGGGCAGTTTTTACCACAGTAAAAACAATGATAAATATATATTGTACAATATATATTTTTAGATGATGTAATTATCTGTACAGATTATTTTAACCCTAATTGTAAGATCAGTTCCTGAAAGTTATGGTTGACCTGGAGAAGGTTCTGCTTCATCCAGCTTTATGCAAGGTATGTAGTACCATGTAAATATAAACAACTAATGTGTGTATTATTTCAACATATGTCCACTTTATTACAAACATCATGGCAAAGGAAATGCAATCGCGCTGAGTCTCAGATGCGGATCCCTTATATGGAATTCAAAACCTGCAAGATCCGACGCTGGATGAGAACGATATTGTGATGTGGTCAAAATTGATTGGAAATGAGTGGAAATTAATGTTGTTGAGGTTAAAAATACTGTAGGGACAAAAACAGGCACACATTCTGTGATTTTAGCTGTTTTTAAGTTTAAAAAAAATACAGATCCAAAACAAATTCAAATCAAAAACTCGCAACGGAAGTTTTGGCAAAACAAATACAGATCCAAAACACGAAGGAGATACAGATCCAAATCAAGACACAAGCACATGGCTAACACATCAGGCCAAAATTGGAACAGCAGCAGTTCATTACTCCCATCTCCATCTCAGTGTTCCCCACCATTACTGATCCCCCATCCCAGTGTCTCCCATCCTGCTAGCCCAGTGTCTCCCTCCATCACCCATCAACCAGCCCACTGAATACATATCACTGCCCTCCCACCTACAACCACCCAGCCAGTTCAGTCAAGTGTTCTCCCCTACTATTCCTATCTCCCTCCCCTTCATATCCTGCCCAGTGCCCCCCATTCAAAAAGTGTCTCCTCATCTAGCCCAGTGCCCCCACCATCTGATTAACTCCTGCATCCTGGTGTCTACCACCCTACCAGCCCAGTGTCTCCCCAATCCCTCCCCAACTAACCCACTGCCTTCCTCTAAGTGCTAACAGCAAGAACCCCTCCAGCCAGTCCACTCATAGTGTCCCCCTCATTCAGCCCAGTATACTCCCTTTTCCAGCCTAGTGTTTCCCTCTTCCACCATCTCACTGCCCCCTTCCCATCCAGCCCACTGCCCCACTATATATAACCCACTGCCTCTCCCCCTCATTCTCTACCTGTTACTCACTGCCTCTCCCTGTCACCTTCTGCCTCTCTTTAGCATCAACTGCCTCACTGTCACCCTCTACCTCTCCCTGTCACCCGCTACCTCTCTGTCTCCCATTATCTCTCCCCATCACCCACCATCTACCTCTCCACTGCGTTACCTTATCCCCATCACCCTTTTTCTCCCATCACCCTCCCCATTAAAACTGCCTGTCCCATCATTCTCTCCCTTTCACTATGTGCCTTTACCTGGCATAATCCCCTGCCTGTCTGTCATCCTCTACCTCTACCTGTCACCCACTGCCTCTCTGTCTCCCACTATCTCTACCTGTCACCCACTGCCTCTCTATCACCATCACCCACTGCCTCTCTGTCTCCCACTCTCTCCCCATCACCCACTGCCTCACCATCTACCTCTTCCCTGTGTCGCTATCTCCCCATAACCCTCTCTCTCCTATCACCCTCTCCATAAAATGAGTAGCAGCCTGTCACTGATAACACTGGGACCATGTGAAAGATGTTGCATTAGACCATAGATAAGTGTTTGAAGGCAGGGAGAAATTAGACAAATAAAAGGCATGTCCTTCAGCCAAACTCCCTTCAAATCAGCACAGGGCAGCACCTTGGCGATAGCTATCAGCAAGCAGCCAGATAACATCCATAAGGCTATCCAAACATACAGTAGGTCAGAAAGAGAACTTAGACCACAAGTTGGAGGTCAGTAAATGAAACTATGTACTGTATGTATGTATGTATGTATGTATATATATATATATATATATATATATATAGAACCCGATTAATGTGACACTCTCAAAAAAAAGTTTGAAAATATGTGCACTGACCCTGGTGGCCTGCTCCAGTGTGACACCAGATGGTACCCCTATGTACACCGTAGACCAAGTGATAGTGAACTCATGGGATGAATAAAATCACACAAATGCTATAATAGCCTTAGTCATCGTTTCAATGATTATCTATATTTTATCGGTTTCTGCTGATTACAGGGACATCATGCTGGAGTTTAGTGCAAAGGTTGACAATAACAATGTCAGCATTCATAATGTTGACACCACAATATAGACAGTTATGCTGCTGTTATTAAAAATGTCAACAGGCAACATGTTGATATTCTCAGAATGTCAACAGGTGATATGTTGACATTGTCAAAATGTTGACATTAGGGTTAGGCTGTTGTCAGAAGGGTTAATGTTAGGCTGCTCGAGGAAGTTTGGGTTAGGCACTAGAGTGAGTGTTATAGATAGGGATTAGGGTTAGGGATAGCTGAGAAATACCAGAATGCTGGAGGATCTGACTCAGAAGTGATGTTCATATGACTGCCAGGACAGAAAACCATGTTGGAGCCAACAGAAGCAGGGAAGAGATCATTGTGTTACCAGGGATGATACAGTATGTCAACATTCTTACGTTGCCATTTCATTACTTTGTACATGATTAATGTTGACATAGTCAATGTCAATATTAACATAGAAACATAGTTTCTGAGGTTGAAAAAGACAATTTGTCGATTGAGTTCAACCTGTTAGTGATCTCCTGCACTGAAACATTTTTAAGACTAAATTTAACTGTGATGAATGTTTAGCCATAAACTAAAATACTCCTTTCATTTTTTTTATAGTTTTTTTTTACTATAGTACATGATCTACCCACCTTAATCCTGTATATCCTTTTCCATTAGGAATTATTCTAACCCATTCTTAAAAGTAATGCCTGAGTCCACCAGTACTACTTTCTCAGGCAGTGAATTCCAAATATGTATTGTCCTTACTGTGAAGAAACCTATCCAACTCTGTGTGCGAAATCTCCTCTCTAACCTAAGCAGGTGTCCATGTGTCCTCTTTGATGATCTTACCAAAAACAAATTCCCCGCTAACTCTGTGTATTGACCCTTATATACTTGTAAATTGTAATCATGTCCCCTCTTAATCTCCTTTTTTCCAGTGTAAATATGCCTAGCCTAGCAAGCCTTTCCTCGTATTTTAGTGTCTCCATCCCCTTAATCAATTTGGTCACCCGTCTCTTAACCTTTTTTAGTTCCATGATATACAGTATATGGTGCCCATAATTGTGCACAGTATTAGAGATGTGGCCTCATTAGTGATTTATATAATGGGAGTATAACACTCTCATCCCTTGCATCAATTCCCCGCTTAATGCATGCTAACACCTTGAGGGTAATTCAGACCTGATTGCTCAGCAGCGATTTTTCCAACCCTGCGATCAGATAGTCACCAACTCTGGGGGGAGTGTATTTTAGCTGTGCAATCGCATGTATAGCAAAGCTGCACAAACAGATTTTTTGCAGTCTCTGTGAAGCCCAGGACTTACTCAGCCACTGCCATCATATCAGCCTGTCCGACCTCGGAATTGACGTCAGGAACCCTCCCTGCAAATGCTTGAACACGTCTGTGTTTTTCCAAACACTTCCAGAAAATGCTTAGTTGCCTCTCAAAAACGCCCTCTTCCTGTCAATCTCTTTGTGATCGCATGTGCGATCACTTTTTGCGCAGCTTCTCGTCACTGCCTGGTGATCCCTGTTTCTGCGGTCTGATGCGCCTACGCATTGCAGTGCATACGCATGCGCAGTTCAGATCTGATCTCAGAATGTGAGAAAATGCAGCCTAGTGATCAGGTCTGAATTAGGCCCCTTGTTTGCCTTTTTTGCTGCATTCCTACTTTGGGTACTACTGTTATGTTTGTCATCTATGTGAACACCTAAATCTTTTTCCAATAAAGAATTCCCTAGTATCTCCCCATTTAGTATGTAGGTAGTGTTCTTATTCTTGCTACCGAAGTGCATTACCTTACATTTGTCTACATTGAACCTCATTCTCCATTTCGAAGCCCATGCTTCCAGCTTCAAATAAGTCATTCTGAAGAAACTCAGCATCCTTCACCGAATTTATAACCTTACACAGTTTAGTATCATCTGGAAAATTGACACCATGCTCTCTATACCTACTGAACTTCTAGATCATTTATGAAAATGTTGAACAATAGTGGTCCAAGTACAGACCCCTGTGGCACACCACTGAGATCCTTAGTCCATTTAAAAAAAAGTTCAATTTACCACCATGCCCTGCCCCCTTTTATCCAACCAATTACTCACCCAAATGCATAATGTGCTTCCTAGCCCAAGTTCTCTTAACTTGTAGATAAGTCTCATGTGAGGAACTGTATCGAAAGCTTTAGCAAAGTCTAAAAAGATTACATCCACCTCTTTAACGTGATCTAGGTTTGCACTAACTGTTTCATAAAAGCCTATTAAGTTAGTTTGACATGATCTATCCTTCACAAATCCGTGTTGGTTCCTATTAATGACCCTATTGGTTTCAAGGAACTCCTGTATTTTATCCCTTAAAATACCTTTCAGTACTTTCCCCACTATAGATGTAAGACTTACTGGTCTGTAATTACCCTGTTCAGATTTACTTCCCTTTTTAAATATTGGCACTACTTCCACTATACTCAAGTCTTTGGGAACCATGACTGATGTAAGTGAGTCAATGGAAATCAAATATAGGGGTCTAGCTAATTCGGAGTGTAGCTCCATGAGAACCCTTGGGTGAATTCCGTCGGGAGCAGGTGACTTATTAATTTTAATGTTTTTTTATTGGTCACAGACTACTTCCTCACTTAAATAAGCACTAAGCAGTGGGACATTCTCATTGCTGAGGTTATACTTCAATCCCGCCATCTGGTCCTCTCTTGTAAATACTGACGAGAAAACCTCGCTATGTCATTGTCATCTTTGATTAGGATGCCCAACTTGCCTTTTAAAGGGCCTATACTCTCTTTTTTTAATCTTTTGCTGTAGATGTATTTAAAAAAACTTTTGGAGGTTTGATTACTTTCCTTTGCTATTAGCTTTTCCGTTTCTACTTTAGATGCTGTAATTTTATATTTGCATATTTTGTTACAATCCTTATAATACTTGAATGACTCCGACTTCCCATCCAATTTATACTTTTTGAATGCTCACCTCTTTTTGCCCATTAGTTCCTTAATCTTTTTGTTAAGCCACATTGGTTTGGAATTATTACTCTTTCATTTGCTGCTCATGGTAATGAACTTATGAGTATAAATAGCAAGCAAAGTTGGCTTTGCTAAAGTTTAGAGTCTTGGTTGAGCCTATATAGGGCTGTTTGTAAAAACTGATATTGAATGTGACAATATTGTGGTCGCTGTTTCCCATGGGCTCCCCTACTATAATATTTGATATCAATTCCCCATTGTGTGTTAATACCAGGTCTAAGATTGCATTGTACCTAGTTGGTTCCTCGATTAATTGAAGTAAGTATTGACCATTTAGTGTGTTTAAAAATCTATTACCCCTAGCAGTATCACATGAATCATTTGTCCGATTAATCTCTGGATAGTTAAAATCTCTGAACATTATTACATCTCCTAATCCTGCCACTTTTTCGATTTGCTTCAGTAACAATTCCTCCTCAGACACATTAATATCAAGTGGCTTATAGCATATCCCTATTAGTAGCTTTTTTGTTCCCTTTCCCCCGCATACGATTTCTACCCATAAAGTCTCCACAGTATTTACAGTCCCATCGCAAATGTCATCCTTTATATCAGGTTTTAAAAAAGGCTTTAAATAAAGACATACACCTCCACCCCATTTATTTATTCTGTCTCTCCTGAACAGTGTATAACCCTCCAGATTAACTGTCCAATCATGAGTTTCATCCCACCAAGTTTCAGTAATACCTTTAATATCATACTGTGCGTTTGCTGTAAGGACTTCTAGTTCCCCCTTTTCCCTGTAAGGCTTCTTGCATTTACATACATACAATTAAGATAAGTATTCCCTCTTATGCTAGGATCATCATTTTCGATATGTGTTATTGTCGATCTGTAATCATTGTTAATTCGTGTTATGGTAATACCCATGGTAATACCCTTGCTGGCTGCTCTTTCCCTCCCCCTACTCCACCCCATTCAGCTCACTACCTCCACCCTTACTATTCTCACTGCTTGACCCATAATTTCCACCTAAACCCTCCCCCCAGGCACCTAGTTTAAAATCTCTGCCAACCTTCTAAACATCCTTCTCTCCAGCACTGCTGCCCCCTCTTCATTCTGTTGTAATCCAACGTGACAAAAAAGATAGTGCCTGAGTGTGAAGTCTGCCCAGTGTTCCAGGAACACAAACCCCTCTTTCCTACACCAGTCTCTAAGCCACATATTTATCTCCCTAATCTCCTTCTGCCTCCCTGGGCTAGCGCATGGCACAGGTAATACTTCAGAGAATATTACCCAAGATGTCCTTGCCTTTAGTTTCTGGCCTAAGTCACTATAATATTTCTTAAAGACATCCAACCTACCACTGACTTTGTCGTTGGTTCCAACGTGCACCAAGACCACTGGGAACTTCCTGGCCCCTCCCAACAATATCATTACAATGTAAACATTCTCATATCGATGTGATGGATGTCAACATATCATACCCAACCAATCATGCTAACTCAGGGTTGGACTGGTCCACAGGCATAAAGTGGACACCCCTAGTGGGTGCAACTACCCAAGGGTCCACTGCTTCTTTTAGAAATCAGGTTCCAGACTGTGCACTTGAATTATACATTTGTTACATACTGCACACGACTATGCTGCATTTTCTACAGTGCAATAATCTTGTAAATTATCATGCATGGAAAAAGGGCACCAGACCTTACACTCTCTATTGGTGAGCCAAGCCTCTGTGTTGGCTGGCCACACCCTATGCATGGACCCCTTCGATTACATTCCCTCGGTGGGCATTTCATGCCCCACTCCAACACTGTGCTAACTATTTTTCTGTGGTCCTGCAGGAATCTATCTAATTTTTACAAATCTATTTTATATTTCAGTTCTATAAAGATAAAACATTCTGAAAACCATATTTAGATTCTGTTACATACTTGTACCAAGATGCACTCTACAGTGACTACATCCCTGATATTTTGTTGTGAGCTGTCCACAGACATACACCTTAGTATTAGATTTGGGTATTCTAAAAAATTGTATGCTATGCTGGCATATTATTATATAAAGTGAACATTTTTTTAACGTATATTATATTAATATATATACATAAGTGTGCACATTATATCACTGTAATATATCACTAATTTGTTACATCAGTTTATAAATGTTACATTTAAAAAAAATAACAGAATTTCTTTGACCTCTATATACTCCATTTAATGCTGCACATTATCACATAGAATTATTTGCTAAATTATATAGGGTTTTACTATTATTTGCTATGAAATTAAATGTTTATACCAGACACACACGTACACATGTGTGTATTTTCATTCCAACACAGCCCTAAAGAGAGGCATAAGTCTTATTTAAAGCATTCTGCACTTTTGTTTGTAAAGGAGACCAATGTTTTATTTATGTGCATCTCTGCGTGCAATAAATCCAAAGTTCTTTGTTACAAATATAGACATAACAAAGCATCTACAGGTTATTTACACTGAATTCTAAGAGATATATAGTAATAACATTATTTTCTTTAAGGTCAAATTGCCCATATTTCTTCGGTTTGCCATGCTGAGCTAAAAAGCTGCTGTCTTCAGCAGCAGCAAAAGAGAAGACATTAAAATCTGACTCCTGTGAATTTATGAGAAGTACATTACTAAGACAAACATTTGAGCCATGCAATTCCATTCGGCCTTTTTGACTGTGTGTCCATAGCAAGTCAACGGCTAAATTGAAAAATCAATTCCAATTTAAATTATTGGAATAAAGAACACCAGGAGTCAGAGATAAAAAGGCTGTGTTCTCAGAGATCCTTTTTAATTGGAAAGTCATTTCTTCAGGGTATTCTAATGGTTCTGGGGAAAGATTGCAAAATAAAGTTGATGGGCTGGGGGAAGGTTAATAGCTAATGTGTTCTTCCTCATGCACAGCAAATCTCCTGTGTTTGTCACAATCTGCTCACATGTGTGAAGTCTGCATGTCTTTCAGGAATGTTGTTAGTTTGTGTTGGTATCAGCATGCTCATATAACTATTGTGTAGGAAAATAAAATTATTAACAATCATTGCAAATTATGTCATGCTTTATAAAGAAAAAAGAGAAATGCTAATATAATAATAATTAATACTGTTCAGTTTGTGTGTTTTTTTTTTAAGTTTGATATAGGAATGCCATGAAATGAGAAGCATCAACATCGTTATTAATACTTTCTTACATAATACCAACAATAATATATCATACCTCCCAACATGGCCTTCTCCAGGAGGGAAACCATGCTCTGCTTCTGGACTTTTCTCTTAATTTATGATTGCCGGCACCTGTTTTGAACAGGTTAATGGACAAGAAAGGAGTTTCATCACTGGTAATGGCAATCATACAGTAAGAGGGAAGTCCAGGAGCAGAGTATTCTGTCCCTCCTGAAGAGGGTTATGTTGGAAGGTATAATATATGCTCTTGACTCACGCCCCATCAAATAACATAATCAGCATTTACCCAGATTTACATAAGGAGATTATACTTTATCTGCATTGTTCTGCATATCTAGATAATGAGTTAATAACCCCTTCATAGCTGGGACTGGTTTCACCCCTGTGCTTCCAGTAGGTTATTTTTGCATTTTTCTGCTCTTACATTCCAGCATCATTGTTACTCATTTCTGTTTGTGCAATACACAAATCATAAAGTTTGTCTCAGATGATTTAGTATTTTCCAGAAATAATACTGTTTTTTCTCATAAAGTAGTTGGAATATATAGTAGTTTCCAGATACTGGGGGGAAAAAAATTATAAAAAAAGAAAGTGTTTTCCTACATCTGTAAATGAAATATTTTGAAAGTAATTACAATAATATTATTATTATTATTATTATTATTATTATTAGTTGAGTATTCCATATCCAAATATTCCGAAATACGGAATTTTTTGAGTAAGTGAAATACTGTAGTGAAACATTTGTTTGTTCTGATGGCTCAATGTACACACACTTTGTTTTGACCTTCAGGCTGTGTGTATAAGGTGTATATGAAACATAAATGCATTCTGTGCTTAGACTTAGGTCCCATCGCCATGATATCTCATTATGGTATGCAATTATTCCAAAATATGGGAAACTCCGATATCCAAAATACTTCTGGTCCCAAGCATTTTGAATATGGGATACTCAACCTTTATTATTATTATTATTATTATTATTATGTCTGTGGCATCAGACAGAGAGATGACAGTAGAACACAATTCAGACAGACAGACACAATGGAAAAGTAACTGTTGTGATCTCTATACAACTGAATGACCTGTGGGATTGATACTACATTTTGTTTGCATGCACATGTAAGGGCTCTTTTTATTTTATATTCTCTAGTGGTTATATACAGATGTGTCCACATACATCTTTGCTATATCCCGCCATGTATGGCACAGTTTTGCATGCCATAGATCAGGGGCATCTTAAACGAGGATGGGGCTCGTGTGCAAACTCCGGGTGGGCCCCTTCCTCTCCATGATGCCATAGGCTCCGACACTGTGCCGGAGCCTACTGCGCATGCGCAGGTCTCTGGAAACATGGCGCACATCATGTTCCGGAGACATAATTCAAACTGCGCATGCACAGCAGCTATTTCTTAAGGGATTTTTATGAGACAGCAGCAGCTGCAGTGCCCAACGCTGGACTCCGGAGAGGTGAGTACTAAAATATGGGTGCAATGTGTGCGGTACACAGATAATTTATTCATAATATACAGATATGTTCTTTTATATATTTGCAGCATGCCGCAGCATGTATTCCTTGAAAAAGGGGCACTCTGGCATGAAAGTACATTGCATTTGCACCCATGATCCCATAGGATTGCAAAGTGCGAACGGAGCCGAAGAATGACGTACTTCGTCAGGCATGCTTACTGAAATTTGCATGCTGCAGTCTACTGCAGTGCGCTGCAAAGCAACAATGTAAAAGGACACTTCTGTACAGTACAGTACCAGGGGTTCTCTATTTAGAAATGAGCTCTTCTCTTTATTATACCGTAAGTTTACCATGTTATCTGTAGAAGGTATAGTATGATGTTGCATATTAAGGCTCCTTTAGAGCATCACTCCATGCATATCATCTGTATAAACGTTTATTCTCTGGATTTTCTGTGACATCACCACAACAATATCATTGGCTTCATCTGTTTCATGGAGAAAGAAGGAAGGAAATGTTCAATATTCCATTGCTAAGGGATTTCTCAATAATTACTTTCTGTCTGGAACCTCATGACCATCTAAGTTATGGGTTACATATGCCGTGCCAAACAGGTTGGCAGGCCTAGGGGGCTGGATATGCAGCTGCGGCCAGCTCTACAGATTGCGGAAGGCTCTGCAGTAGCACTACTGGTTGCATTTATGCCATTCCAGGCACCCTGCAAGCGACATCCAGGTGCTGAGGAGCAGCAACTCTGCAGCCCCAGGTAAGATCTCTCTGCACCCTAGGCAAACCTTCAGTCTAGTGCCCCCTAACCTGCAACCGCCTCCCCCATCACACGCACACACCTTCCGGAGGGGAGATGCAGGTGGCCACTAAGTGGGCTGGGGTGAACGGCATCATTATACATATATATACATGGTCAGAATACAGATAGTGGCATCCCGAGCACCATAATAACATCATTTTAAATGAAATGAATTAACCTTACCCTATCACGCCCTCCCTCCTCGAAGCATACACACAAACATTCAGGATGGAGGCTGTCAGGATTCTGGCATCAGTATTCTGACAGGTGTCAGGATTCTGGAGTCGGTATTCTAAACACCAGCATCTGGTCAGCCGGGATGCCATCTACAACCCGCAAAAATTGTATGTGTATACATGTGTATACGCACAGACATACATATATTTGCATGCCCCTTATTGTGCTCCATCCCCCCATCTTTAACTTCATTACTGACCGCATACAGAGACATCCTTCAGTTTTTGCTAGATGAATTCAGTGGTGCTCTCCAATGCACGGTGCCCCTAGGCAGCCGCCTAAAGCTGCTAATGGTAGAGCCGGCATTGATTTTTACGTGTGTACGTGTACAGGGGCAGACTAGATGAGCCAAGTGGTTCTAAACTGCCATCATTGCTTTTTTCCTGTTTTTGCATATATATTGTATCTTGCTATACTGTATACTGTATCTCACTAAAGTAGAGTGAGCACCCGATATGAAGTACTGTATATGTTTATTAAATCACATTGGCAAAGTATTTTGTTCTACAGTAGTTACAGTATATCTAGAAAAATTGAAGTACATGTTATAGCCATTGATTTGAAATAAGTAACCTACTATGTGCAGTAATCTATTTATTCGTGAAAGAGTAAAGAATTGTTTTATTATTGTATGTTTTTTAAGTAGATTTTTTTTATATTTTATTTTTTCATTTCTACCATAGGTATCAGTTTTTTCGTTCTTTTTCCAAAGTCAAAGTTCTTCTTTGAGTACCATTTGTATTTTTTATGTTAACTTAGGAAACACTATTTGCCTAGCAGTCTTGTGGAATAATGAAACTAAATGATAATAACAGATGTCCTTTGCTGTGTATACTATTGATTTATTAGCATTCAGTTAGGCTGGCTCATAGCTACAAAGCAATTTAGATATGGGGAAATTTCTGTGAAATACATTGATTACTTTATTGATTGAAAAGTCAATTGCTATTTTGTTCCTGTTTTAGTATTTAAGTCCTGACATGTTTTGACATAACGGCCATCTGTGACTAATGTGTCATCTTTGCATACTGATAATGTGGATGCTATCACAAGCATTTCTATGTCAACTCCAGCAGTTTAACAGTTATTAGCACAGAAGCAATGCTGGTGCTATGTTGGCAGCTCTGTCACAATGTCTGTACATGTTTGTCTTTGATAATCATGTGAAAGCAAGGTACTCCATTGCATTTTATATGACTGCAAAGCGTGATTGTAATCCCTATTGGAACTTCTGTTGCTCCCTAATATTACTCCATGATGTCCTTGGGAAGTTAATAGTGGTGACTGGTATCACTAGACTGGGGAAGTAAGTGCAGCAGGTGACAACTATGACTATCTTCCCTTAATTGACAATAATACAGTATTTCAACTAATGGCATTCTTTAAGAAAATAGAATTTTTTTAAATGTCAAAAAGGGTTACCAATTTATGATGCCTCAAATTAAAGTAATTTAGAATTGTTTGGCCATTAGGACAAAGACATAACATTAACAGTGTCCTGAGCTGAATGTCACAGGATCTTCTGCCTACAACAACAAATTCAAATATTACTAGATTAAACAGACACTTATGTAACATCCCCAATGGGTGCATTACGCACATGAAAACACTAAATGTAAGTACAGTAAGTGAAACATTCATTAAGGTGGTCAATTTGGCTGCCCCACATTCAGCAAACTCTTAAAGTATTGTGGGACTTGATACCCTCTTCAGATTCCAGTGGCTTGCATCTTCCTATCAGAATGAGATCCAGAGTGCAAAAAAGGATATGGTTGGAACCCTCCACCCCATCCAGTAATGCATCTCCTCCAGCAGTGCACTGAGTTCAAGCATTCACAATAACACTAGTGCGAAAGTGTGTACGTGTACAGGGGCAGACTAGATGAGCCAAGTGGTTCTAAACTGCCATCAAATTCTAGGTTTCTATGTAAATGAATTTATCATTAGCAAGCCCACCTACTGTACTTTAGAAATAGGTAGAAAATTAGGAGCTATCAGATCCTGCAACAGATTGTTACATGGGGACACTGTGCAAGACCATCATTGGAGCCTGTCCAAATGGCTTTATTAATTTTACCTCACTGATTTTAGACTGCCTTTGTGTTAATAGTACCTTGCTGCAAGTGCCGCAGAGATAAAGGTATCAAAACATGACATTATAAACAGTGGCAGATTTTACCTATTTGCTATAGGGCTGCAGCCCCCCACCCCACCCTCTAGTAAAATCCTCCACCCTCAGGGATTGCATATTAGTGGCAGTGACTTACCATAGAAAGCACTACCTGCTAATCACAGCCAGACAGTCGGCCCCGGGGGAGGTTATTTCTTTCTCTGGGACTGCCAGACTGGACTGTGATAGCACAGGTTACGCTTCTCATGAGAAGGCACTCCCCCTGCTAATTTGTCAGCCTTTTCTGGCTTCATGGGCTGCAGCTGATGTAGTTCATAGAAGCCAGTCGGTTGAGCAACACCATCCCTAAGCCCTGACCCATACCTGACATGGGGTCTTATAACCAGCAGATGGCAATGTTGTGATGGAAGGGATCCACTGAAGTGGTGATTGGTTGCAACTGCTTTTAGGAGAAAAGACCCTGGATTTCACCATCCATAGTATATTTGCTGTCAAGAAGGTTTGGTCCAGGTCACAGGTACAGTAGGTAAAAGTCCAAGTGGGGATCCAAAAATTGTGGGATGCAAATGGACTGGTGTGTTTTGCTGTGGGGACTCACAGCTTTTTCCAAGGTATATGGTCATTTGTGGAGTTAAGAGTAGCAAACATGTATCTTAGCAGAAGCATTTTTCAAGAAGAGATAATAAACTCTTCTTTAGATGCAGATTCTTGGCTAGGTTAAACTTTTGCACTGTGCAACTTCACCACATTGTATTCAGCTTCAGGCATGAAACCCTAAGTTAGACAGTTCCTAACTTAAAAAAACATTTGCCTGAAATAAAACATGCCAAGGCTTATTATTTATTTTCTTTACCAGTTATTTATATAGCACACACATATTCCACAGCGCTTTTACAGAGAATATTTGGCCATTCACATCAGTCACTGCTCCAGTGGAGCTTACAATCTATAATTCCTACTACATGTACATGCACACACATTCACGCTAAGGTTAATTTTTGTTGGGAGCCAATTAATCTACCAGTATATGTTTGGATTGTGGGTAGAAATTGGAGTACCCAGATAAAACCCACACAAGCACATGGAGAGAAAAATAACTATACACACTTAGGGCCATGGTGGGAATTGAACCCATGACCTCAGTGCTATGAGGAAGTAAGGCTAACCATTACACTATCCATGCTGCCCATTCTTCTTTGCAGATACTTACCATATAGTGCTGGCTGTTGTATTTGCAGCAATTGTGTTTGCTCTTTATCCTGACTCCTGAAAGAAAGATGTGGTGGTTGTCTGGCAGATTGGCATGCTGAAGATGGTCCTAAAAGTAAATTAAGCATGTGTAAATTGTGATCCAACAATTGGGTAAATTTACTAAAATGATAGTTCTATTTAAGATGGGATGTTGCCCATAGCAACCAATCAGATTCCAGGTATTATCTTCTAGAAGGTGCTAAATAAATGAGAAGTAGAATCTGATTGGTTGCTATGGACAGCATCCCATCTTAAATAGAACTCCTATCTTACCAAAGCCCAATCCTGCAAATGTATATAAGTGCCTGTCTCTCTTCCTGCCTTAAGGGTGGCTGTGATCTTTTTATTTTCCTACTACTTACAGTTTTGCCTGTGATGTCATATTGGGGAATTTAAAAAAAATATTAATCAAAAAAATTATTATTTACAACCCACTCTTTGAAAAAAAAGTGAGGAAAAAAACAGCACTCATGTTTTAGTAGATTTATTGAAAAAGCATGTCAGCAGTCAATCAAACTTGTACAGGGTGACAGGGGCAGCAGTCTGACATCTATTTCAACCACTCTCTGAGGAAAACCACCAGAGAGTGGTTGACGCAGACGTCAGGCTGCTGCCGCTGTCACCCTGTACATGTTTGATTAACTACTGACATGCTTTTTTAATAATTCTAGTAAAACGTGAGTGCTGGTTTTTTACACTTATTTTCAGAGTGAGTGCCTTTATTTAACAAGTTTTTTTTAACCTTGCACCACTGAATTTACTAGTTATAGAGTGCTATCTTGCTATATGCATATCCTTTTTTTCTTTTATGCCTTTCTTTTCTTTTCCCTTTTCTTCCTACACTATTCATGGAAGCTGTGTCTTTATTCATCATATTATGCAGAAAGATACTGATAGGACATATGTGTTGAACAGTCTATTATAATCACATCTGGTTATAATCATATCATGTGGAAAGACAAAGGTTAATGGAAGGTGCTGGAGAGAGAAAGCATACCTGACTCACACTCTATAACATAGTGACAATTGTATCAAGGTTTCTTTTCCAGACGGAATCCTCACCATCACCCAGAATTGTGCTCCCTCTATATTTAAATCACCCAAATTGGTAAAGCATACCCAACTCACTCTTAGTGCAAAAAGAGGTCAACACATAAAGGTATGTTTAACATACAGTAATATTGGCCTACCCCACTCACAGAAATATTAGTAGTATCACCTATGTAGCAGTTTCTTTAATATTGTTGTCAGGGTAATATCTGTTTTAATAACATCCACTGTATATTTTCCAAAACAATCAGAAGAGTAGTAAAAAAAATTGTTTATTACCATGAGAACAGATGAAAACATGGCTGTGCTTGAGTTTGGAAATGGCCCTCCTTGTTGAATAGGCCAAATGGCTGATAGTGCTGTTGTGTGGGTTGAGTTAGCTCCCAGACTGGGTGGCACCACACCAAGGTAGTGGGACCTCTTTACTTGTTTAGCAGCGCTGCTAATGATAGGCACCTCTGGTCTGCCTGTGTGTAGGTGCCTCTATCCAGAAAAGTAAGCTCTATTCTGGGACTTTTAGAGGTTTAATCAGACGGTATTTTCTGATGAAACAAACACCCCTCTTGGGAGGAGAAATGTATCAGTGATCACCATCCACAGTGGGACACAGGGGGAATGCATACCGGGAAGCCGGAAGCCTCACACCAGGGATTCGGTATGATATACAGATGGACAGAATGCTGGCGGTCAGAATATAGATAGTGGAATCCCGATCATCAGAATCCTGACAGTCCCCAGAAAGAACCCTAACCCTGCCCTGTCCCCTACCCTAACCCTCCTTGTGGGTGCCTAAACCTAACCCTCCCTGGTGGTGCCTAACCCTAACCCTCCCTTCCTGCTTCCTAAAGCTAACCCTTCCCACTTGGTGCCTAACCCTAACCTCCCCTTGTAAGTGTCTAATCCACCTCCACTGTACCTAACCATCCCCTTCCCATCCTTGAACCCTAACCCCCCTTTTAATACCTAAACCTAACCTCCCACCCCCCACGACAGGGCGAGAGCGCATCCTGCTAAAAGAGCATTGAGATTCCAGGTGTCTGTATTTCGATGCCGGACTCTTGATCTCCATCGGGATTTTGATGCCGGCATTATGCCGTCGTTCAAAATTCTGGCATCAATATTTTGACCACTGGGATCCTGTCCGGCAGCATTGTAACTACATCCCCATACCAGAATATATTTGTCCTTAAATCTCTTCCTTCATTACAACAACAGAGAAAAAGAGCAAACACACAATAGCAGAAAAACTATTTGCACACATATAGTCAATATAAATAGAACTACAGTAGTACATGGTGCAATGAGAATCATAGCTATACCAGGATATAATTTATTTAGGACAGAATGGGAAAAATTGGAGGAGCAGTAGCAATGTATGTGAAAAAGCATCAATGCTACTTTAATACAAAATTTTGAAGAAACAGCTGAGGCCCTTTGGTGACCTTAGAAAATAGAAGAAGGACACTATTCACACTGGGGTAATCTATATACCACCAGGGCAGAGGCAGGAACTGGACAGGAACCTACTATAGGGCATCATTAGGGCAGTACGAATGGTGTAATGGTTAGCATTACTGCCTCACAGCACTGAGGTCATGGTTTCGATTCCCACCTGTGTGGAGTTTGCATATTCTCCCCGTACTTGCGTGGGTTTCCTCCGGGTACTCCAGTTTCCTCCCACAATCCAAAAATATACTGGTAGGTTAATTGGCTCTCAACAAAAGAAATTAACCATAGCGTGAATGTGTATGTGTGGTAAGGAATTTAGAATGTAAGCTTCACTTGGGCAGGGACTGATGAGAAAATATTCTCTGTAAAGCACTGCGGAATATGTGTGTGCTACATAAATAACTGGTAGTAATAATAATAATAATAATAATAATAATTAAAATAGCTTTAAAAGGAGAGGTCATAATCATGGGAGACTTTAATCTACCTGATATAAACTGGGAGGGGTCAAATTTCTAAATTCTTTACAGGGAGCAACCTTCAAGCAATTGGTGAGGGAGCCTACTCACAAAGACACAATATTAGATTTAATTCTCACAACTGGTGACAGGATATCATATATATACAGTGTGTGGGTGAGAACCTCAGATCTAGTGACCATCAAGCAGTATGGTTTAGTATAAAAACAGGATCCATCTCATGCCAATCAAAAAAAGTTGTTGGATTTTAGGAAGGCTGCATCTGTACAATTTGGGAGATGTGTTACTGCAGGAGAGGTAGTAAAAATTAAAATGTGCAATGTTCAGAGCCACAGACCTTTGTATCAAAAGGGTTAGGAAAAACACCAGGAAAATGAAGCCATTGTGGTTCACAAAAGAGGTATCTACTTGTGTGAAAGCAAAAAAAGATGGCCTTTAGGATATATAAGCAGACTCAAAATAATAACAGCAAAGAGGTATACCTTGCTGGATGGAAAGGAGGCTAAGAAGGTGTTCAGGCGTGCAAAGGCAGGAGAAAAGGAAATGGCCCAGTCAGCTGATAAAAGGGGCAAAATGTTTTTGACTATATAAGTGAAAGGAGAAAATAAAATAAAGAAATAATACAACTTAAGATGGAGAATGAGAGCTTGGTTGAGGGATACAAGGCAATAGCAGATAATCTAAATAATAATACAGAAGAAGAGGGAAAGAGCCACAGTTAAGTTACAAGGACATGCATAAAAATAAGGTGGATGAAAGTATATTTATAGATGAGTAGGTCCTAACAGAAATCTCAAAACTGAAAGTGGATTAATCAGGTGGGATACATCCAAGGATACTGAAAGATCTTAAAGATGTGCCGGTAGCTCCATCAACAGAATTATGCAACCAGTTATTAGCTACAGGAGCAATTCCAAAGGAATGGGAAAGAGCAAATATAGTAGCACTGCCCAAAAGTGGAACCAAGGAAGAAGAGAGTAACTACAGACCAGTAACCCTTACATCAGTAGTAGGGAAAGTAAATGAAACACTATTAAAAGATTAAGTTGTGGAATATTTTAAAACAAATTACTTATAGGATTCCAAACAGTATGGATTTACTGGGGGGAGATCATGGCAACAAATCTTATTGACTTTTTGACTCAGTAACTAAAATAATAGCTCAAATAACAGAATGGGGGGTTGGATGTAGAATATCTAGACTTTAGTAGGGTATTTGACATGGCCCTACAACACAGACTGTTAAATAATCTCAAAAGTATAGGATTATATTATAAAACAGTTGAATAGATAAGTACTTGGTTGCAGGATAGGAAACACATTTGTAGCATATGTAGCATTGTAAGGAAAGACATGTTACCAGTGGAGTACCCAAGGGATCTGTACTTGGACCAGTGCTCATTAATATCTATGTTGGTGACATTGCAGATTTTACTGAAGGGAAAGTGTGTCTAAGTACCAGTGTTTCTGCTTGCACTAAGGAAACAATGGGTCATTGCTATAGGCAGAAGACCCTCCATTGAGGGGCTCTAGTTACTTATCCTGCAGTACATGGTTCCCTAGCACCCTCACATATAAGGACCTCTCTAACTCCCCTGCACCATACATCTATAACCTCATCGCCCTACATCCTCCTTTCTGCCCTCATAGCAGGGCTGCAGAGGCGATCGCAGCCTTGCTATAGCCTTCGGCCGTCTGGCATGTGCTGGCACACTACGGTGCCGGCGCATGCGCAGTAGAGACCCGTTCACTTGGCTGCGACAAACAGCCGAGTGAACGGGAAGATTAAATATAGTATTATGGGTACAATAATCGACACTGCTATATTGAGGAGGAAAATATTTTAAGTGACTTACTGTAAAAGCAGGGAAGCAATGTAACAAAGCAATGGGAAAGGCAAGTCAGATGCTTGGTTGCATAGGGAGAGGAATCAGTAGCAGGAAGAGAGAAGTAATAATGCCACTGTATAGGTCATTCGTACGGCCTCATCTGGGATACTGTGTTCAGTTCTAGATAATACAGTATATCTCCAGAGGGATATAAATACATTGGATAGCATACAAAGAAGGGCAACAAAAATGGCGCAGGGGCTACATAACAAAACTTAGCCTGTTTTGTTTATTTAGATGTTACTTTATTTTTTTTTTATTTTTTTTTTACATGATAATATTTGTACTCTTTTTTTATTAATGCTATTGTTTAATAATATTGTAGATTTACATATGTCTTCTTTGATTATATCTGCACATTAATGCATATTATAGCTAAATTAGATTTTTTTTCATACTGAATACAGCAATCCACAGGGTCTCAAACTTGGTCCTCAGGACCCCAAAAGTTCACATTTTCCAGGTCTCCTCACAGAATTGCAAGTGAAAAAATTAGATCCACCTGCAGATCTTTTAAACTCTATCAGTGAGTAATGAATGCACCTGTGCACCTGCTAGGTGATCTGGAAAATGTGAACTGTGTGGTGTCCTGAGGGGTCGGGTACGGGATCCCGGCAGTCAGAATATGATGCTGGAATCCCGACCTCCAGAATGCTAGAAGTGTGGCGGCAGGATGCTAGCAGGAGGGTGGCATTCTCTCTGCGCTTGCCACATTGCAGGCTCGGTCGCTCACTGCGCACACCACCAGTTCTGTTCTCACTCCATGGATGTCAAGAATACCGGCATTCTGGTGGTCGGGATCCCGGCATCTGTATTCTGACCACCAGGATCCTGACTACATCCTGTCCTGAGGACCAAGTTTGAGAACCAGTGCAGTAATCTATTCGTTTCTCAATATAAACTTGTCTTCTACGTATTTTGTGCAAGAATTGCTCCATCATAGTGAGTACGGCTTCCATTGGGGAACACGGATGTCACATCTGTTTTCCTCCTTCCAGCTTTAGCTGCTCCATTGAGAAGACATAGATGCATTCCACATTGTGTCATAAACAGGCACATCTGTATTTGGGTGTTAACTGATAGAGATTTCAGGGGACACTTTAGTCTCTTGTAATTAGAGATGTTCGACAACCCCATGTTTTACATAGAAACATAGAATTTCATCTCCTAAGCTCCTAGCATTTGTACACATAGCTAGAAGAATTTTGTATGTGCATCTGTTGTTAGTAGCCATGTCCAGACAGTATAAAATAAAGGACAAGTTTAAAGTTGAAATTACCTGTTTGGTGATGTTGCTCAGTGTTTGGCATTTGTTTTTTTTACTAATCAGGAATCACACTCTGTCTTTTACACCACAACTACACCTCAATAAATGTAAAGATATAGT
The DNA here is from genome assembly GCF_028390025.1 of Pseudophryne corroboree. Classification (NCBI taxonomy): domain Eukaryota; kingdom Metazoa; phylum Chordata; class Amphibia; order Anura; family Myobatrachidae; genus Pseudophryne; species Pseudophryne corroboree. The sequence goes on from NC_086445.1 coordinate 310,180,088, forward strand.
ACACCTGACCACAAATGGCCAAATGATCAAAGAAGGTAAACACCAGAGAGCATGCAATAATAAACTATGTTTCACTGAGCAACTTCCCCACACATGCAATGCCAATTACAAGCAAATCATTACATCAAAAAACATACATGAGTCTGCATAAGAGAGAACTGTAGTGAGCAGATTGGGGATTTCTTTTCATAGTTTAAAAAGACAGATAATATGCATAAGATGAATTACATACTTTTGAGGCATTAAGGCAGTCCATATGTGGTAGTGTTGGTGTGTTGATGTTTTCCTTCTGTTTTCCTTTGGCTTAACGCAGGTATAACGCTAATTTTATAATAACACTTTTATGTCAGCACTTCTATGGAAGCACTACCAGCCGATGACTACCAGCCTTATACTAGACTTTAACTAGTAAAATTTGCCATGTGAATGCAATGATCGCAAACTCCTCCCAATACAATCCCACTTTAAAGCTAAGGCAATAGATTAGCTTAGACAAACACGCATTACATACTAACAAGGCAGACAACTGAATCTTTACAAAGGAAAAAACAAAAACAAAACTCTTTTTCAATGTCCCTATAACTATGCAATCATGGTATTCATTTGAGATAATCAGTAGATGCAATACAACTTTCTGGTAAGTGTAGTACCATGATTCATTACCTAGAACTATGCAATCATGGTATTCATTTGAGATAATCAGTAGATGCAATACAACTTGCTGGTAAGTGTAGTTCCACGATTCATTAACTAGAACTATGCAATCATGGTATTCATTTGAGCAGATAAGAACAACATGGCTCATCTAGTCTGCCCCTTTTTTTACCATATTTTTATCTTAAACCTTATTTGATCCTTATTTCTTTGTAAGGATATCCTTATGTCTATTCCATGCATGTTTAAATTGCTCCACTGTCTTAGCCTCTACTACCTCTGATGGGAGGCTATTCCACTTGTCCACTACCCTTTCTGCGAAGTAATTTTTCCTCAAATTTCCCCTGTACCTACCTCACTCTAATCTCAGTGCATGTCCTTGTGTCCTATTACTACTCTTCATTTGGAAGGTATTCTAGATGAGGCTGTACGAATAACCTATACAGTGGCATTATTACTTCTTTCTTTCTGCTGCTGATTCCACTCCCAATGCAGCCAAGCATCTGACTAGCCTTCCTAATTGATTTGTTACAATGCTTACCGACCTTTAAGTCACCTGAAATAGTGACTCCTAGATCCCTTTCCTCCTCAGTAGTTTCCAGTATAGTGCCATTAATACTATATTTAGCCTTTGGATTTTTGAGACTCACATTAAACTGTAATTTCAACACCCTTGACCATTCCTCTAGTCTACCTAGATACTCAATCATTTGTTTTACCACTCCTGGTGTGTATACCTTGTTGCATACCTTTGTGTCATCTGCAAGAGGGCATACTTTCCCTTTAATGCCATTCTCAATGTCATTAATAAAGATATTAAAAAGCACTGGTCCAAGTACAGATCCCTGGGGTAGCCCACTGGTAACATTTCCCTCCTGTGAATGCACTCCATTTACTACAACTCTCTGTTTTCAATCCGGCAACCAAGATCTTATCCATTCAACAATCTTAGTATCCAATCCCAAACTTTCAAGATTATTTAGCAGTCTGCGAAGTGGAACAGTGTCAAAAGCCTTACTAAAGTCTAGATAAGTTACATCAGCGGCTCCACCTTTATCCATAACTTTAGTCACACAGTCAAAAAAGTCAATAAGGTGTGTGTGACATGATCTCCCCCCAGTAAATCCATGCTGTTTGGGATCCTGTAAATTGCTGGATTTGAGATAATCTACAACTCTTTCTTTTAAGTGTGTTTCCATCAATTTCCCTACTACTGATGTAAGACTCACTGGTCTGTAGTTGTTTGTCTCTTCCTTGCTTCCACTTTTGTGCAGTGGGACTATGTTCACTCTTTTCCAGTCCTCTGGAATTACTCCTGTAGCTAATGACTGGTTGAATAATTCTGTCAATGGTGCTACCAGCACCTCTTTAAGCTCTTTTAGTATCCTTGGATGTATCCCATCTGGTCCCATAGATTTGTCCACTTTCAGCTTTGAGAGTTCTGTTAGGACCTTCTACTCTGTAAATGTACTTGTTTCATTTTCATGAATATCCCTGCAACTTAACTGTGACCCCTTCCCCACTCTTTAAGTAGTGAATACTGAGCAAAAATAATTATTAAGATGATCTGCTATTACATTGTCTCCCTCGACAAGACTACTAGTCTCTGTCTTTAGTTTTATTATTCTGCCTTTTGTTTTTCTCCTTTCACTTATATAACTAAAAAAAAAGGTTTTGCCTCCTTTACCCACTGACTGGGCCATTTTCTCCTCAGATTGTGCCTTTGCACATCTGATTCCCTTCTTACTCTCCTTCTGTCTAACAAGATACTGTATATCTCTTTGTCTTTGTTATTTTGTGGCTGCTTATATTTCCTAAAAGCCATCTTTTTTGCTTTTACAATACTTTCTACTTTTTTCACAAATGACACTGGCTTCCTTTTCCTTTTGTTTTTCCTAACACTTTTGATACAAAGGTCTGTTGCCTTTAATATTGACTTTTTAATGTTTCCCACCTCTCCTGCACTGCTTCCAAGTTCCTCCACTCTGCCAAAGAATCACTTACACATTTTCCCATCCCTACATAATATGCCTTCCTAAAATCTAACACCTTTGTTTATGTATGGGATGAGTCAGTCTTTGTCATTATGCTGTACCATACTGCTTGATCACTGGATCCAAGGTTTTCACCCACTTTTACATCAGATATTGTCTCCATTTGTAAGTAATAAATCTAATATTGTATATTTCCGAGTGGGCTCCCTCACCAATTGGTGGAGGGATGTTCCCTGCAGGGAATTTAAAATGTCCCTACTTCTAGTGGAACTAGCAACAGACACCTCACAGTTTATATCAGGAAGATTAAAGTCTCCCATGATTATTACCTCTCCTTTTAATGTCATTTTAGTTGTATTGCATTAGGTTCTTGTCCAATTCCTCTTCCTGACCTGGTGGCCTGTATATCATGCCAATACGAAGAATTAACTTCTCTCGTTTCTATGCTCACCCAATTTTTTCTTCAATACTTTGTATTAAGGGAGTATTTATGCTTTTTTTACATACATTGCTACCCCTCCTCCGATTCTTCTTATTCTGTCCTTCCTAAATAAAGTATATCCAGGTATAGCTATGTCTCAGTCGTGATTTTAATTGCACCATTACTCTGTAATTGCCACAATACCTAGATTATCCCTTGTCATTATTGCAATTAGTTCTGGGATTTTATTTCCTAAGCTCCTAGCATTTGCACACATAGCTTTTAGAGTTTTGTTTGTGCTTTTCCTGTTCCTATCTATGTTCATCTCTCTACCTATGTTTATTTGGTTTTGACCTGAATTATCTTCTGTTGCTGTTGATATGCTTCCTATTCCCTTTGCCTGCAGAAACAATACCTCTGGGTTGGGGGAGCAAAAATCTTTATTCCTACTTGGTTAACTGACCCCTGTTAGTTTAAATAGGTCTTGATGAAGCATCCAAACTGTTTAGTTATTATTCTCATTCCCCTTGAAGATGGGTGCAAGCCATCACTTTTGTATAAGCTCCTTTCTTGCCAGATGGTGTGACTATGACCTATAAATCCAAATTTCTCTTCATTGCACCATGCCCTTAGCCAAGCATTGAAGTTTCTGTTGTGATGAGTTCTGTCTTCCCCTCTGTCTACTGGCAATACTTCTGAAAAAAATACAGTGGTTGCCACCTGCTTCAGAAGTCCCTAACTTCCTAAATTCATTTTTTATGGCCATGAGTTCAGCATTAGCCCAGTCATTTGTCCCTAAGTGGACAATGACATCCACCTTCCCATCTTTTCTTGCTGCCCTCACAATTCTTAGCATACACTCTTCATCCCTTGATAAGCACCTTACTTGTTTCTCTACTTCATCTGCATTTCCCAGATATATTCCTCTAATAATGGAATCTCCAAAGAGACATGCCAAAACCACCCTCACGTGTTTTGGTTTTGGATCTGCATTTTGTTTTTAAAAAATTTATAAAAACAACTAAAATCAGATAATTTAGGCCTTTTTTGTTCCTACAGTATTCTTAACTTTAATAGCATTAATTTCCAGTCATTTCTACTCAATTTTGACCACCTCACAGCTCACAATATTCTTCAGCAATATTGGCCAAAGACTGGCTGGCTAAACTAAGCAACAAAGCAGCGGCACAAAAACATGGCATCTACAGTATATCTGTTTAAAAATGTGTTGCAAATTAGTAATGCAAAGACTGTCCCCAATGCCCCCGCCCAAAAAATGGCCCATTATGAAAAGAAAAGTGGTGCAAGGTGGAATTGTTCACGGTTCCTCCCCTCAAATTTTATGTTGGATATTAAAAGGACAAGCACAGTTTAACAAACCAAGCACTTCAGCCAAACTTTTTTTTTTTTTTTTTTTTGCTAAAGTGCTTGGTTTGTTTGGGCCCCCACAAACCATTTTTTTGGAAGTACAACCTACAATAACTAATGAGGAGGTTAATTATTAGGGTGTTAATTACATTATAATTTTATAAAATACATTTCATGAACTCACCACAAATAACGTAACATGGAGGAGGTGCCTAGATGGTTAAAGTTCCTACCTCTACTAACTTTGGCCTCATAAATTGAGCAGATGCCTTCAACATGTTGTCAAGATTTGGGTAAAGATAATCCACACCAAAGAGGTGGCTTTTTTAGTGTTATGCCCAGCCATCACAATAATTTTCTTTTTATAATGGGCAAGAACTGCTTCCACTGGTGGCTGACTTAAACAAACAACATCATCCATATTCTCATCCTCCTCATTAGTGTCAGATAGTAGTTGTACACAGTTATCCACCTCATCCTGATCCACTTTCACACAAGCATCCTCAATTTCTATTATGTCCTCATCACCATCTTTACTTGTACTACACTCCACATGTGCAGATGGAGCAGAAATGGTGGAAGGAGGCAAAAGAGGCTTCTCTATGAGGACAGCGTGAGAAATGTCAGACTCACACATAGCTATCTACGAGGACAGTGTGAGAGATGTAACATGCATAGCTAACATGGACACCTCTAGATACTCCCCTATATCCACACAGTTTGAGCTTTAGTGGGGGGGTTGGGGCACTGATGTCAATTATTAAGGTGATAACCCTACCCCTTTTTATAACATTGTGAAAGGTTTCAATTTCAGTTGCCCTTTCCTAAACTTTTTAGGACTGGCAGCAGCTGCAGCAATAGTATTTGGTTGCTGCTCTCGCTATGCTTTTGGCTGATCATTGTGATCCCTATCATACACAATTTGTATAAAAAACATCTACAGTATAACAGTATTATTTATTTACTTGAACTTATTTCTTCAAAAATTACCACTCACTGCAGAGTCAGTGTTTATATATTATATGAACACAGCGGGGTATGTTCTGTGGAATCACATAACTTATATGTTATGTAAACACAGTGGGGTACAGCACCTATGCCACACACCAGTTGTAAAAATAATATTGTATTCATTTATTGTAACTTTTTTTTTGCAAATTACAACTCACACTGCAGACTGATAATGCTTCTATTTATGTAAATACAGTGGAGTACAGCTCACAGCTGTACAAAAAAAATATGTTTTTTATTTTTTTTAAAGCTAATTTTACTTTTTTCTTTTTAAACTTTAAAAATAATTATTATTTTTTTGCAAATATAAATTCACACTGCAGATTCACAGCTCTTATATTTAGTGTCCATTGTGGGGTACGGCCTGTGGAGTGAAAGTGCTTAGATTATTTATGTGAACACAGTGGGGTATGGCCTGCCAGTGCAGCACCACTGTGACACACTTCGACAACAGATGTAACTAAGTACCTGCAATATAAATACAATAATAAGCAATGACTTGCTAACTGCCTGTACTGTAATCTAGCTTGGCCAATATTAACAACACTAAGGAGCCTGAGGGGACTGGAGTGGATAGATAGATCAGCTCAGCAATGGAGCAGATGACACTGTATGGTTACATCTGCTCTTCAGCACTGGAGTGGATGGACACTGGACAGATATGTCAGCTCAGCAGAACTGAAGTAGGTGGACACTGTACAGATACTTCAGCTCAGCAGCACTGGAAAAGATGGACACTGGCAGATAGGTCAGCTCAGCAGCACTGAATTGAACGGACACTGGCAGATAACTCAGCTCAGCAGCACTGGAGTGGATGGACACTGGTCGATACAGTAGGTCAACTCAGCAGAACTGGCATGGAGTCAGCACAGAGAAGTGGCCTTGTGAGAAATGGCACCAAATCACTGTTGCAGGGCCTTAAATGGAATCCAAAACCAGGGATGATGACATTTTGCCACCACTTGGATTCCCTCAGATCTCAGAAATTCAGAACGTCTCGGTTCTCGTAGAACCGAGCACGCTCATCTCTACTTGTAATGTCTGATTAGTGATTCTAATTTCATTTTATCATTTTTTTTTTTTTTTTATACCTTCCACACTGGAAAGCAATATCTGTAAAACATATGTGAGGTTTCACAGTATTGTTTAATCTCTTTCAGCTGGCAGCTATAATTTTTGAGGGTAACATGTAATTCACATATACATCTCCTCCTTATTGTGTGTAATACTGGGATCAATACTGGGGTCAATATTGTGGACCAAAACATTTATGTGATAAACAAGTTTTGCATGCTCACAGAGCTATCAACTACACCCCCATTCTCAGCGGATCAGCATTCTGACACTTCACTGCACTGCCAGGCTGCTTCCCTTTCCTGATCCAATGCTTCTTTCCCTTCATGTGCCCAGCTCTGCCATCACCTGCCTGCCTAGAACCCTGGACACTGGCACTTCCGGAGGAGGACATGGCTGCTGGAGTTGCCTGTCTGACACACACACATACGTGGACTTACTTTCTAAGAACTTTTGTTTTGCTGAGCTCTCGCTTGCAAATCTGCCCTGTTAAGGTCTGTGCTGATACTGCAACCTGCAGCCTCTCTGATCTGCTGCCTTATGGACCTCATCATGTACTTTCACTCCACCATATTCTATGCCTGTGTGCTATACCTCCACATTGTGCAGGATGTGCTTCATGTGGATCTATCCATACAGGGTATATCATACTACTACACATGTGCAAGTTGTCGCCATGTATGCCTTAGATACTTGTATAGCTTATCTCCCATAGTGTAACCTTTGTAGTGTAACCCACAATGGCTGCCTAACCTGTTACGCTCATAGATGAGATAAAACATGGACCTTATGGTTATACTGGGATCCTTACGTGTGCACCCAAAATGGTTGCCTCACCTGGTAACTTTTGTGAATGGAATACAAACCCATGGAAGTTATTACCCAAAATGTCTGCACTAACCCTGCATTACGCACATTGGGGGTCATTCAGATCTGATCACTGGGCTGCGATTTTTGCAGTCCTGCGATCAGATAGTTGCCGCCTACAAGGGGAGTGTTTTTTCACTGTGCAAGTGTGCGATCGCATGTGTAGCAGAGCTGCACAAACTGATTTTGTACAGTCTCTGCGCAGCCCAGGACTTACTCTTCCAGTGCAATTGAATCCTGCTGATCGGGGCCGGAGCTGACATCAGACACCCTCCCTGAAAGTGCCTAAGCCCACCTGCGTTTTTTCCGGACACTCTCAGACAACGGTCAGTTGCTACCCACAAATGGCCTCTTCATGTCAATCTCCTTGCCGTGCAAATGGATTCTTCGCAACCATCCCGTCGCAGGGCGCTGAATGCCCATTGCAGTTGTGCGATGCGCCAGTGCAATGCGGTGTATGCACAGTTCAGATCTGATTGCCCGCTGTGTGAAAACGCACAGCAGCGATCAGTTCTGAATGACCCCCATTGTGCATTCTAGGTTTTCTTTTTACTTCTGTATTACTGTATTAATCTCTCTCTATATATATATATATATATATATATAGTATGTTGGGCCTAATTCAGACCTGATCACAGTAGCAAATTTGTTAGCTAATGGCAAAACCATGAGCACTGCAGATATAACATGTGAAGGGTGAGTTAGATTTAGGTGGGGTGTGTTAAAACTTAAATCTAAATTGCAGTGTAAAAATAAAGCAGCCAGTATTTACCCTGCACAGAAACAATATAACCCACCCAAATCAAACTCTCTCTGCAAATATTCAAGTTCAAGTTCAGTTTATTGACATCAGCCAAAACAAATTGACAGACGAAATTACAGTAGTACATAGCACCAAGTAGCAGGTGACACAGTCATAGCATACAAAACATAAAAATAATACAATCATACATTTAGCATCCGTACTGCAGATGGAATAAAACTAATCCTGAAACGACTGGTCCGTGCTAGCGGAGTACGAAACCTCTTTCGGGACGGACATTCGACAAAGAACTCATTAAAGGGATGCTCACTTTCTGATAAAATACTCCTAGCTTTGCTTAAAACACTACGCCTGTACAACTCATCAAAGATAGGCAGCGGCATACCAATGATTTTACAAGCAGTTTTTCTAATACTCTCTAATACACACCGATCTTTTGAAGTACAGCCACCATACCATGTCACAATACCATAACTCAGGATGCTCTCTATCGAGCACCTATAAAAGTTTTACATGGTCTGCGCACCAACACCTGCAGCCCTTAAACATCGCAGGAAAAAAAGTCCTTGTTGTGCTTTTTTTTACTATCAATTGCAAGTGCGCTGGCCATGTCAAGCATGACGAAATCTGGATGCCTAAGAAGCGGAATGAAGCAACCATTTTGACTACTTGATCACCAACAAACACTGGCGATTTCTGCAGCTGTCCTTTCCTAAAGTCCACGATCAGTTCTTTAGTTTTCCCACTATTTAAAAATAAATGATTTTCATTACTCCAAACAACTAACTTCGCTACTTCCGACCTATAAGCTGACTCATCATCGCCGTTAATTAAACCTACTACAGCAATATCATCTGCAAATGTAATAATTTTTTTTTAAATATGTTTATTGAAGGTTTTTCAATCATACATATGTAAATATAAAAAAGCATACAACATGGAAATACAGAATAAAGTGTCTATACAGAGATATTCTAGGGTACATCCTACTAATGTGGAGAAATCACAGCAAATAAAAGGAAACTAGAAATATATACCCACAACAAAGAAGACCGGCTTTTATCGGAATTTAACTGAATATACTCCAAGACTGCTATGGGGCGGTAGACCACACGTAATCGTATAGTATGGCAGTATTTCCACATAGTATTATTTGTTAAAGAGAAAGAGCAGAAGGTAGAGAACAAAGTACAAGAAAAAAAAAAGTATGTACGGGAAGGGGGGGGGGGGGGGGGGACACAAAAGGGAAGCAAGAAAAAAGGAGGGGAGATCTGACGGGATGAGGGTGAGTGTTAGGGCCTGCCCATAACACTCAATATAACTTATGAGAGCGCCAGAAAGAGAAGAATAGATAAATACTCGGTTTGAAAAAGAAACCAGTTCAATTGCTCAAACTCTTGCAAATGATTCATAAGACAACAATGAGCAGTCCAGGGTTTTCAAGATATGTTGTTTGGTAGGAGGCGGCAAAGTGTCAATGAAAGGGCTCCATTTGCAGCAAAACTTTCGTGTGCTAAAGAAAGGTGAAGTTGAAACTGTTTTTCTATCATAATACAACAATTGCAATAGTTTTTGCTGGACTTCCGCAAGTGAAGGAGCGGAGCGCTTAACCCATTTAATCAAAATAATTTTTTTACCAAGTGTAAGGATTACACTGAGAAGAGAGAGACTTCCCGGAGTGATCCGCCAGTTAGTAAAGTTTAAGGTAAGACAAGCTAACTGATCTGGTGATACATTCAAGGAGAATAGTCTATTAATATAGGCAAGAAGTTTACACCAAAATCTTCTAATTTTTCTACATTCCCATACACAATGTATAAATGATGCTGAGGACTTACCAAATTTAAGACAGTCACCAGATTCAGAGGGTTACATATTAAATCGTTGTGCAGGTGAAATGTATGCTCTTTGCAAAAATCGTAGGTGAACCTCTTGGAAGTAAGCTGATGACAAAAATTTCAGTGATCTTTCACAGGGTTGTATAATATCAGAAATGCTAACTAAAGCAGGGATGTCAACCTTCCATTTCAGGAACAAATTGTCCCATTGTACAGTGGGTAG